>NC_135532.1:217919604-218228641 GCF_045843805.1 Urocitellus parryii | reverse complement strand
TTGACCATTTGGCACATGTCTGTTAATAAACTATTTTTAGCTTAAATTTAACTAAATTTGTGGTTGTGTTCTCTCTTCGTTTCCAGTGTTAGCAGAGAGATGATTGCAGCAGCTTTCCCCTTGCTCTGCTGTGGGTTCCCTCTTCTTGTTCCTCTGGCTGAGTGTGGGCCAGCCGAAGCCAGTCCTGTGGTGGTGGTCATTCAGCATGGGTCTCAAGCTCTCTTCATTAGGGCTAGAAGGTGCTGAATGAACCTTTTCATCCACTAACTCAAGTGTTTTTGAACTCTCTTAAGTTTTCAAAAATGTCAGAACTGTTTTTTCAACTTCTAAATTTCATGTTAGGGTTGGTGGAGTTGATCTGGGCAGCTTCCATCTTCTCTCTGATGGTTCAGATCTTCTTCTTTCTCATTCATCCTGAATACCCAGCTTTCCCTCCAAATCTCCTTTCTCTCTTTTATGTGATCTAGTCCGCTTTTTACAAAACACAAACCAGAATTTTAGTTAAGATGGCCAATGTTATTTTCTTGCATTCTTCCTGGTCTCACTAGCAACCTTTAAATTTTTGCCACTTAATTTGCACTTACCCCTGCTCTTTCCCTGAGCCCTTTGCTCAGGGGACACCCTCTCTTTGTCATTTGCTTTCCTGATACACTGACCTGCTCAAGTCCAAGAGAATGCCCTGCACCCACGTAGCATCTCCTGTGGCATCTTTTGGCTCACTGCCATAGCCTGGAGCTGCCTCTCCCAGCCTGCAGTGCCCCATCCTGTTCACCCCACTTTCCCACCCCCTGAGTCACTTAATTAGTTTCCTCCTTGAGATAAAAGTATACAGGGAGGCTCTGAAGGGATTATAACTGCCTAACACCTGCACCCACCAACCTGAGCATGGCTGAGCTGCTTCTGCTGCACAGAGACCTGCATTTCCAAGGGTGGAGACAGGTGAGAGTCAGAGCTCCAGGGGCAGGTATTGCATTTACCTTTGTAATTAGTGGCTTCTCTTTCCATAATCTGGTACATATTTGTCTGCCAGTCCTAGTTCCACTAATCTTGTGAGGTTCCCTGCTTTACTATATCTTTTTTTTTTCTGTATCATTTTTCCTCTTTAATGGAAACCAGAGAGAGAATCGACAACGAAGTCTTCAGAATTTAAAATTCAGGGTGGATTTTTACCCCATTCGCTACTGTTTTTTTGGTGATGGGTCCCAATTAGTCATAATTATTTTTTAAATGGCTATAAATGTCACAAGGCATAAAATGGCAAAGGCAAGATGAACTTTCTGGAGTGAACCAGGCTGGATGGTTTAGTTTTTTTTCCCAAGTCATGTTGTGGGGAAAATCGACACAATGTGGGTGGTGATCTCCTGAAGCAGAAGTAAACTTAGTGTGTCAATCAGAAACCTAGACTGGACCTCTGCTGCCCTCTGTGAAGATGGCTGTTTCCTGACTTGTGGAAGAAAGAACCCGGGCCCAGAGATCTCCACAGCCTGTTGCCTGTGGCATTCCACCCAGTTTGTAATTATCATAATAAATATTACACACCCAGTTCATCTTTTTTTTTTTTTTTTCTGGTCAGCAAAGCTTGGGGCAAGAAGTTGCCATTGCTTTGTGATAGAGACACTGAATGGTGGATTTGTGGATTGATAGGGGGCAATCTCACTTCTGGTGCCAGAGCTATAAGTCTGTCTTTATTCCTCGCATCAGTACATTGTATAAAAAAGGTGGAAAATTTCATCCAAAGGAAGGGGTCTTTCTTTAAGGTATTAAGACCGAGCACTGGATTGATTGCTGTTATCAGACTCTAATGGCCCCTGATAAAGGGTAATCAGATAGCCTGAAAGGTGGGGTTAGGTCTAAAATTGAGGGGTGCCTGTGTTGGAAATGGAGCATTTTCTCTACATTTTTGATCAGCTCAAAAATTTTCGTGGAACACTTATTCCTTCCCCCTCCCCTTACTTATCTTCTTTTGTCCTTGACCTTCGGTGGAAATGTGGATATCTTTTTAGGAAACAATTACCACCTGCCAAGAAGTTTTTATACAATCACGAGACTTTTGATGTCTTTTTCCCCCAATGACCATATGAATTTAAAGTGCCATTTGAAGGCTATTCTTAGCTAAACATGTATATTTTGTGGAATTGATCCATATGATTTGAAATTTTGAGTTTCTGTGTTCTTATCTTACATTCCTTTAAAACATACAGTAGAGCAGAGGGATCTCTTCTGGACACTCCTGGAAGGTGAGCTCTTACATTTTAGCTTTAATTGATGGAGATCCCTTCTTCTGCTTTTTAAGTCAATTGACGTCAAGTCTGTTCATAGACCGGGTGAAGAATTTTTAGACATTTAAATCCTGGCTCTGCACCTCACTCCATTCCTCCTTCTGGAAATCAGAATCCTATTATTGCTCCTGGTCTATCTGACCAGCTGTATGGCCTCTGACAGCTGAAGGAAGAGGCAGAGGTCAGAGGGTTCTCAGGAAGCAGCCCCACAGATGGAGTTTGGGGTGCAGTGTACATTTAAGAAACAATGCCTAAGAAAAGGAGAAGGGCAGGGGGACGTAGGATTGGGGAGGAGATGCCCACTTGTATACCAGTTGCTGCAGTTTAAATGTGTCCCTTCCAAAACTCGGGTGATACTAACATAATGGTGTTAGGAAGTGGAGCCTCTAAGAGGTGATTAGGCTACAAGATCTCCTCCCTTTGAGTGGGATTAAGACCCTTAGAAAGAGGCTTCATGCAGCCCTCAGCTCTATTGCCCATTAACTTCTACCATGTGAAGTGCAGGAAGGAGATCCTCACCATACACTCAATTTTGGTGTCTTGACCTTGTTATAGCCACATAAGATGAGGCCTGACAACACCTCAGCCACCCACCGGGGAGGGGGGGCAAGGAGTGTCCTTTATTGGATTGGCTGTGGCCTGAAATGGCCGGCCCTCTTGCTGAGCCATTGGATATTGACTTCTCTGCAGGACTGATGTGGCTCAGGGCTTTCTGTAGCTCAGGCAACAACAAAGGAGTTGACAGGTGTGGCCACAAGCCCTCCTTGGAAGGAAGATCTGGGTGACAGCACATCTCCAGATCCTTTCGGTGAAATTAACTTGTAGAACACCTCTAGAAATCTGGGGTGCAAAGTATGCCACTACAGGGTCAGGGAATATGAGTCGTGGGGTGAGGGTGGCACGGAGCCCTGACACTACAGTTTATAGGGACAACTCTTAAACAACTCTGACTCCTTGATTCTTCCAATGTCATTGCTATATTCAGTGTCTACTTCCAAACAGGGTCCCTTGCAAGAGCAAATTACTTCCTTGGACTCCAGTTTCCTTGTCTACAATGTAGGTGAGACTGGTCATTCTCCGTATATGACTGCACCACAGTGAGAGTTCCAGACGAGAACATGTTGGAAACCTCCTAATAGATGACATGCGAGGTGTAAATCAATGGCATGTAGACGTCTTCCACAGACACTTTGGAGCATCTGACGTGTCAGGCATTGGGATACGCACTTTCTTTCCATTATTTTACTTGAATTTTCTCTGTACAAATTTGCTAGACCTGCTGGGACACAATGCCACAGACACCCGTGACTGGGAATAATGGAAATTAATTCTCTCCCAGTTCTGGAGTCTGGAAGTCTGAAATCCAGGTGGTGGCAGGGTCATGCTCTCTGTGAAACCTGTAGAGGAAGGATCCTTATTTTGCCTTTTCCAGCTTTTCAGGTAATCCCAGACTTTCCTGGGTTTGTGGCAGCTTAATTCCAGTCTCTACCTCTGACTTCACACAGTCTTCCCTGGGTGCATGTCTGTTTCTAGGTTCACCTTTTCATAAGGAGACTAGTCATGTTGGATTAGAGCACACCCCAAGGACTGCATCTTAACTTAAATACTTCTATGAGGACCCCATCTCCCAATTAGGTCCTATTCACAGATGTTGGGGGTTAGGGTTCCTACCTATCTTTTTTGGAGGATGCAGTTCAGTCCATAGCATTTAAATACTTCTACATGATAGGTATTGTTTTCTACTCATAGATGAGTGAACTGAAACCCAGAGCATCTAAATGACTCACCCAGCACAGCACAGCATCAGGTAGCAAAGCAAGGACAGGCACTGGGGAGCCCCCAAACCTCTGGGGCTCCCCAGTGCCTGTAGTTTCTGTTAAAATGTGGGTATAAAAACCATATAAAATTTATGAACTAGGAGGAATTTTAGGTGAACTAGGAGGAATTTTAAGTTTAGGGATGACTTAGGGTTCCACGTTGCTATAATAAAAGGAGTGGTTATTGGGCAAAATAGTTGAACAGCAGTAACAGGGCCCATCACATGCCCATACTTGGTGAGGGTTGAAACTTTGTGCCATTTTCTCATTTTTCGGGGGAATCCCTGGTTTCTGAGGTTGTTTTTAACCAGATTTCCTCTTGAAAAGGGAGTTGGCAATTCATGTTCCATAAATGAATGAGATAAGCTGAATTAAAAATATTTGTAAAGGTCTTTAATCATGATATATGAAACAACTTCAGCAACGCACACTGTACTAATCTAGCCCAATACAACAATACCCATATTTATTTGAGCAGCTCCTCTCCGTCAGGCACTCAGGCCCTGTTGGCAGTGTCATTAGTGATCATGTGGAATGACTCTGTGAGAGGACCACTGGCTCTGGTTTTGCGGGTCTTCTGTGTCTTCCCTAAAGCCCAAACTGTACCTTTTCCACTAAATTGACAATGATCAGGCATCTTGTCCCTCTCTTAATTTCTAATGAGGAAAGTAAAACCAAATAGGATTGTTGTATGAATAGGGGGGTCAATAAGTTAAGGCATGTGCACCAAATACACCAAGTATTCTTGCAAATAAAGCTTTATTAGAACAGCCAGACCTGGATGTTTACACCTCATCTGTGCTGGCTTTGGTGTCTTCATGGACACAGGTGAATAGCTGAAGGAAAACCTGAAACATCTGCTGTGCAGCTTTTTACAGTTAGGATGTGCCTCATGGTGTGCTCTAATCCAACATGACTGGTCTCCTGATCAGCACAGGGCTTACAAGGACCAGCATCTCTTCAGACGACCAACAATTGGAAGACAAGAGACATTTGAAACTGACAATCCAAACCTTCAACCCACACGGAAGCTGGTAAATGAGAGGCTTCAGTGGGAAGGGTTCTGCACATCATGAAGCTGACTCGGTGGGTGGTGATGTGGGTTCTGTACTGGAAGACCACAGTGAAAACCAGGATCCATACTCACTGTCAACAAGCTTCTATTTGCTGGGGTTGTGTTAAGGCCAAGGGAGAGAAGCACATGGAGTGTCCCTGGTGGCTTGGGTTGCCTCACAGGGCGTCGTTCAGTCCATTTCAGATCAGCTAAGGTTGAATTCAGGTTTCTAAAAAAGTGGCGTGAGCATTCTTTTTAGTCTTTATTTTCCTAATGATGCTAAACATCTTTTCATGTGATTGCTTTCCATTTGTACAACTTTTTGATTAAGGCTATGTTCCAAATATTTGGCTCATTTAAAAAACTGAATAATGTGTTTCCTTATTGAATTTTTTGAAATTGAGTTGTAATTGAAATACACTGAAAGTTAATTTTGTGTTGTCTTGACTAAACTGTGGTGCACAGTTATTTTCTCATTCCAATCTAAATGTTGCTGTGAAGGTATTTGGAAGATGTGATCATCATTTAAATCAGTAATTAATCAATTAATTCAGACATCATGTGATTGATTATCAAGTAAATCAGACATAATGTGGGTGGGCCTCATCCAATCAGTTGAAGGCCTTAAGCAGAGACTGAGGCCTTGTAAAAAAGAAGGACAAGGATTCCTCAGGACTGCCGCATGGAAACCCTGCCTGGGTGCCAAGCTTGTGTGCTTTTCCTATAGGTTTGGACTCAAGAGTGCAATAAAAGTTCTTATCTGGGTCTCCACGTCTGCCTTCACTTGTGCCATGGACTTTGGGTTTGCTAGTCCCCACAACTATGTAAGCCATTTCCTTCTAATAAGTCTATTTCTGTCATCTCCATCTCCATCTCCACTTTCATCTACCTCTACTTCTATTAGCTCTTCTCATTGGTCATCTTTCTTATTTGTTTCTCTGAAGAACCCTAACTAACATACACATTATAATGTTGACCCATCTCCAGTTAATAGAAAAAGAAATGGCTTCTAAACCAGTGGACAACAGGAAGGAAAATGTCCAAGGACCACTTATAAAAATTCCCAGAGTGCTCTGTGACTGTTTCCTGGAGGAAATTCATTCTGTGGCAGTCCTAGGGAGTGGCCTTAGATGGGGTCACATTAAGCTGTTCAAGTGATCTCTCCACATGTGTGCCTCTTGGTAGACTCTGATCTGCTCATCTCAGTTGACCAACACCCACCCATAATGCCTGGCTCCTCTAGGTACTCACAGTCTCTGAGAACAAATGAGTGAAATAAAGAAAATGATAATTCTAATTCCAGAATCTATTGCCGGGTTTCTGTTCTCACGACTAAAAGGCTCAGGGGTCACTCTAGTCAAACTGGGCTGACTGGGCTGCACGAAATAAACACACAAGAGACACAAATACCTTTTTCTTTGGGGTTGCTGTGATGGCTCCTCTGACCTTAAGGGTCTGCAGAAAGAGAGAGAGAGAGAGAGAGAGAGAGAGAGAGAGAGAGAGAGAGAATGCACTGACCCCTTTTATTGAGGAGAAGCTATTCAAATGAGGCAAGGGGTCAGGTTTCAGGGGGCTGAGTCTAACTTCATGATGTCCACTGTCAGCTGGTTGACTGACACCTGGGTAGGCCACACCCAAGGGCACAGTAAGAGAAGGGGACACACACAGGCACTTCCATGGAAGATTCTATCCTAAACAGGGCAAGGGGTTATATTACAAAGGAACAGGTGAGCGTAGCTCCACCCATGGGGCTGTAGCAAGACACACCCATGCACGAGACACCAACCACATTTCTGTGACCGAGCGCCTCAGCACCCAGCTGGGGAGTGTAACTCAGTCACCCGTAAGGTTGGCCTCCCACAATCTATTATTTCCCTTGAAACATGGCTGGATTAAACAATGTATTGGCAATAGTATAATGAATTTTCTTCCCTGGGATTCACCTATTACTCAGAAGGCCTTGGTCTCTATGGATTCATATTGCAAATATAGACTATCTTGGCCATTTTTTGGACATTGCAGTTTTTGCCAAAGTTCTAACACCTCTGGATGCTTCTTCATTGGACAGGAGGATTGTGAGCTCTGGTTTGTTGTACGTACTCCATTCATTGGTTGAATCATTCCAGAACCATATTTACCACAATTTAGGCTCAAATAACGCTTGATTAGAAGTTACCATTTTTTAATTGTCACCAAAGTTAGCATCAGAATGTTGCAAGAATAGTTTTATCATTTGCTGGGTAGATCTGATCCCATTCTATATACTGTCAGAAGTATTAAAGAAAATACAGAGACAATAATAAAACTGATAGTAATGATTTGTTTAGCATGTTCACAGCATTATCTACAACAGCCAAAATGTGGGAGCAAGCCAAGTGTCAATTAACAGGTGAATGGACAAACAAATGTGTTACACTCATACAATGGAATGATATTACAAAGAAAGGGAATTCTGACTCAGGACACATGGATGAACCTGAGGACATTGATGGGTGAAATAAGTCAGTCACAAAATAACAAGTACTACATGATCCCTCTAATGTACGGCCCCTGGAGTGTCAAATTCATGGAGACAGAGCTGGCAGGTGGCTTCCAGGGGCTAAGGAGGGAGGAGCAGAGAGCTGTTGTTTGATGGAACAGAGTTTCTGTTACACAAAATGAAAAGAGCTCTTGAGACAGACAGTGGTGGTGGTTGCTCAAGAATGTGAATGGACTTAATACCACTGAACTTCAGAAGGTAAAGACAGCAAATCTCACTTGTATTTTTTTCCACAATTAGAAATAAAAAAATTGAGAAGAAAGTAAGTAGTAATAATGTTAGCAATGGCCATCATTTATTGTATGTTTATTATGTGCCAGGCTTTTGATGAACAGCTTTGAAATAATTTCATGAGCTAAATACTTCTGTGGGCCCAAGATTCTAAGGGATAACAGAGGGCCAAGCAGTTAAGTAACTTGACCAAGGTCATAGAGCTTCTGAATGGCCATAGTGGTCATAGCCTTAAGCCCAGGCCTGTGTGACCCTAAAGTCTGCTTTTTACAAGAAAAGAAAAATTTTCAAAGAAACAAGTCTAGGGCTAGGGTAGGGAAGTGAGAAACTTGTCCCAGGCAAAAAAATTAAGTGTTACTAGCTCAGTCATCAAGACAAATGATATGATCATACAATATTTAAAAATTCAAAAATCCCTGATGAATAAATTATTAAAATTATAAACAAAGTAAGGGCTGGGGATGTGGCTCAAGCGGTAGCCGCTCGCCTGGCATGCGTGCGGCCTGGGTTCGATCCTCAGCACCACATACAAACAAAGATGATGTGTCCGAAGAGCCTAATATTAATTACCAGGAATGGGAATCATGTAAGAGCAGAGTAAATCATTCAAAGAATGACTTATTCCAGTTGATAGTTTCACAGCACTAACTAAACAATACTGTGGTCCTTCCCAACCATTTTGACCTGACAGGATATATGTAATATTTAAAATGTGCAATACCCAAAAGATGATGGAGAGCCATGTGATTAGACAGTTCAGCACAATAATTGAAATGAGGTCCTTAGGAGTGGGAGCTGTGTAATAACTTGGTATCACATGCAGAAGACTTCATTTCGAGAGATACTTATTGAGATGATTACAGATTCCATTGCTCTAGTAGGTTCTGGTCTTTGTGCTGCAAGCATCAGTCTTTTATGAGGCCATGTGATGTGCAGGATCAATCATGCCACCGAGACTGTGCCACTTTCCTGATAGGGACTATTAGAAGCTCCTGATTTTATAATCTTTAAAATAAGGATAATGCCTGCTTTGTCAACCTTCTTGAGTTCTCGTGGGGCTCAGATGAAATAATGTTTATTTGAAAGTGCTTTGTAAAATTGTGGTGATCTGTGATGTTAGCCATTATATCTTTTTGTGGTGAATTCTTTTTATCTTGGAGGCAGAATAGGATTCTCTGCATGTAGTTCTGTTTGGGTGGGCGAGGCACATGATTTGAGTCATGCCCTCTGAATCTAGATATTATTGAGTTCCAGTGGGCAACTGGTCAATGTAAACACATGTGAGGGTCGTGACACTGAGAGTTTGCAGGAGATTGCCACTGTCAGGCAGGTTTGCAAAGGAGCTGTCTCCAAATGTGGATGAAGTTTTTGATATGACTAAAATTTGGGCTTTGGGATTGGATGACTGAGATATGAAATAATTCTTGGCTTTATTGATCTCTTTGTTGTGATTAGACTTCTGGGTACCTGGGAGGTGGTGGAATATCTGGCCAGAGCTGGACATATCAAGAAGATGGCAAGTTTTTGATCATATCAGAAGTTTGGTCATTCAATTGTATGAGCAAAAAGTCCATATTGTATGGTCATTTTAAGGTATATATAATGTGTTTTGTAAAAATGCAGTACCTCTCCCAACATGTTAAAGTAATTTAAGTAATTATAAATAAATGTATTCATGTCAAAATAAAGTATCAAAGAAATCAACACACTTGAAGATCTTGAAACATTTTAAAAACTGCTTGATGAGAAGTACAAGAAAACAGGCCACTTGCTGAAGGAACAATGTCTAAAGTTCTGTAAGCAGCACCTCTCTGACCTCATGAAATCTAAGCCAGCCAGCCCCATCCTGCATTGCATCTGGTATTTGGCAGCTGGAAAGGCTTGGCAGGGTAGAGTATCTTGGCTTCATTTGATCTATTCTACTATGCACCTGATTTTTCTTTCTGAAAAATAGAGCCTTAATTTTGACAGGCCCCACCCAGATTTCAACACTGATCAGACTTCTGTATTAAGTTCAGAGTGGGAGATTGTTTGGACAAATAATTCATACGCTTTGATGGGAAGGGAAGGGCCTGTTTCAGGAAAGAGATCCTCTGTGTGTGTGCCAGGTATGGGGGCCCCAGACCTCAATTTGTCAGTACATTAACCTATCCATTAAAGGGATTGCATTTTTATTGAATCCTATCAAGCTGTTGATTGAAAAAATAAAAGTGGGTGTTTAAATTTTTCACCACCTGTGACAAGGTGGAGATGGTACATCCAAAGTGGATATGGGCTGGAAATGGTGAACAAGTAATGGCAGCATTGTTCTCCCAGACCATCTTATAAAAAGTACCATCCATTTCCTCAACTGCTCTGGCCAGGACTGGCTCTATGCATCAATACATGGGCTGTGCCTCCCAGCTCCCTGATCCCTGTTAGGGTAGAAGGAACTTCAAATGCCTCTTTCCTAAATTTCCATTTGTAAGTCTCTGCCAGTGAAGGTGCATTAACATAGTTGTGGGTGGGAGGGAAGATAGACATCCCAGGGCTCAGTGATTCAGGATAAAAGATAAAAGAAGATATCAACTAGTAGTTGTGGAAGGTGGTTCTGAAAGGGACAAATGGCCATGGAGATGGGGAAGGCAAACGTCAAGGTAGTTTGCCTTGGACAAGGCCTTTCACAATGTTAAGCCAGACCTGCCGTGGATACCAGAGTCTTTATACTTTCAGGAATAAAGAACTAGCAGGACTATGGAAGAAGTACACAACATGCAAAATTCTGATTTCTGTTTTTCCATTTGATCAGAGATGCTTTTTACAATAACCATATCTAGCAGGTGGCTATATCTGTCTATAAATAGAAAGAACAATCTATTGTCAATTTGGCCACTATCCAGATTTTGTTTTCTTTTCTTTGTTTTTTTTACAACTAGTTCTTTCTGTTATGTCTGTGCAATGCGTATTTTGACTGGAGATAGGGGAATAAGAATCAATATTACTCTAACAAAACCCAAATAATTTATTCCAAGCATGTTTTCATCACAATGGTGAAATGTGTAGGTAAAATGGTCTTCTGTCACAATGGCTTTATTTTGATTCATGGTTTATATAAATGGATGATTAAATTGAATCTGAACTAGAAATTGTGATTTAAATTTTGCCAACCTCATATATCTATAAGAAGTGGTTCTTATACTAAAAGTAGTATTCTTTAGATCTGAGAATGAAAGGACCATATAAAAAATTTCATTAAACTCACCATTAAGGTGTTTATGATCATCTTTTATTTCAACTTACGATATTGATAATGAAAAATTTCAGGGTTTTTAATGCACATCTACTCACTAGTTATACCATTTATTACGAAGGAGAGAAGGGGAACTTTCACTCCTAGATAGAAGGAAGAAGCCCTGGTCAGTGCTCTGGCTACAACAATCAGAAGGAAATAGATACTTCATAAATTTACAAAAAGCATATTGCTGTAGGCACCAGACAGCTATGGAGGCAGTGAGGAGTAGATAAACTAGACTGCCAAGGAGAGAATATGTTCTGGTTTGAAAATGAAGTGTTTCCTGAAGACTTGTGTGTTGAGTGCTTGGTCCCCAGTGCAGAATTGTTCAGAAGTGGGGCTTCTAGGACATGATTGGATCATGAAGGCTCTACATCTGTGGATTAATCCATTTGGTGGATTAATAATGAACTATTGGGAAGTTATGGAATCTGTTGTAGGTGGGACCCAGTTGGAGGAAGAAGGTCACTTGGGGTGTGCTCTTGAAGGGTATTTCTTGTGCTGGGTCTTCCTCTTCTTCCTCCTTTTTCTTCTTCTTTTTTTTCCTTCTACTTCTTCTTGGCTGCCATGAGCTGAACAGCATTCTTCCACCATGCCTTTCTGCCTTGATTTTTGCCTCGCCTCAGGCTCAAAGCAATGAAGCCAGCTGACAATGGACAGAAACCTCTGAAACTGTGAGCCAAAACGAACCTTTCCTCTTTTAAGTTGTTTATGTCAGGTATTTTGGTTATAGTGACAAAAAGCTAACTAACACAGAATGCTTCTGGAGTGAGCTGGCAATCATTATCTTGGGTCTTTCACCAATGATGGATATGAGTTGAGGAAACAGAAACCCTCTTCCAGGAGAAAATAAGTGTCCAAACTTGATTATTCTCTCCCTCAGGACATATTTAAATTTTGAGGTGGATTGGTGGAAGAATAAAGAGCTACATTGAAAACCTCTAAAAGCTCAAACTTATGGAATTTTTGAGGACTAAAAAGAAAAAGTTTCTAACAGGATCTTAATAAAAATCTAGGATGTCCACCCCAGAGAGATAAAAGGGAAGCAGAGATACAATGAGTCTTCTTCAAATTAAAACCTTGTTCATTTCCAATCTGGCACATTATTGGAGTGACATGATCAGCCCTTCATGTTCTTCTTCACATTCTCCATACTTTCTCCTTTTACAGAGGAGAGAAGTTTCCCCTGATGGATGATAAAGCCACCTGGATACTCTGGTTTTTTATGTCTGGTATGCAATAAAAAATTATAAGCCACGCAAAAAGTCAAGACTATATGACTGATAAAAATTACACAAAAGATAGGGATTTCAAAATAACTATGATAATTATGTTCAAAAATAGAGAAAGTGAAAAAAAGAGATTGAGGATAGAGGATTTTAACATAGATTTGAACTCTATAAGAAACCAAATGCATATTCTAGAGTGGAAAATAAATATCTGAAATTAAGAATACATTATGCTTAATAGTTGATTGAACACAGCCAAATGTAGAACTAGTAAACAGTGATATTTAGATTGTAAGAAATATATGTAAGATGCCCCCCCTCCCACAGACTATGCTAAAAAGGTCTAATATACCTATAACTGAATTCCCTGGATTAGTGGAGGAAGAAAATGAAGCAGGAACAAATTTCAGAATAATACCTAGGAATTTCTCCAAATGGAACCCCTAGATTAAGAAGCTCATGGAATCCTGAACAATAAAATCATGAATAAAAGTACACCCAGGAGCTGGGGTTGTGGCTCAGTCGTAGAGTGCTTGCCTAGCATGTGTAAGGCACTGGGTTCAATCCCCAGCACCACATTAAAAAAAAGAAAAAAACAAACAAATAAATAAAGGTGTTGTGTCCATCTACAACTAAAAATATTTTTTAAAAAGTACACCTAAGTACACTGTAGTAAAACTACTGATTACAAAAGTAAAATAAATGAATAAAATAACATTATAAAAACAACCAGAGAAAAAAGACACATTACCTTTAAAAGAGCCACAATAAAATGGACAGCTGAATGCCCACGAGAAACTATGGAACTCAGAGGACAATGGAACAGCATTAAAGTGATAAAAGAAATATAACTGCCTAACTAGGAAAGTTAATATTTTTCAATAGTGAAAGTGAAGCATTGATATTTTTAGACAATGGAGAGAATTCATTGCCAGTAGGTCTATACTAAAAGCAAAAGTTTTTCTCCAGGCAGAAGGAAAACAATTTCATGTGATGATGATATGGAAATGCAGGAGAAAAGGAGTAACACCTGAAGAGATAACCATATGACTGTGTATAAGTATTGCTTGTGAAATGCAATAATTGAAATGTCCTGTGAAGTTTAAAATTAATGCAATAAAAACAATATACTAAGTAAAGCAACATGTGGGAGGGAGATAAATTAATTAAACAGTTGTGAAATTCTAAGAGTATTGGGGGATAAAAATGTATTATATCAGATTGTGATACATAAAAAACATGTTGTAACTTTAGGTTAACTATTAAAAGACTAGTAAATGAATACATAACATGTTAATAATAATAAATATAATAAAGTATTTCATTAGCAAAAAATGTGGCAAAAGAACATTTGATGCACAGTTGGAGATTACTGAGGTGTTCCAAACAATCTTCAACATTTTTGTGATGCACTTCTTACCATTTCTATTTGATAAATGAAACAGCTGAATTTGTTGGGGTTCTTATTGGAAATAGCAGAACGTACTCTAAATTACTTTAATATAAGTGGAACACTATATAGGATTTTTTTTTTTGCTACTCCACATTCTCTTGTTTTGTTGGAAATTCTTTGTGATGGCTGCTCTTCTCCCTTATCAGGACACAGAAACCAAAGTTTTTACCTCTGGTGGCTGGAGGCTTTTTGTCATGTTCTCCAAAAGTTGGAGATTTCCACTGCCTGTTTTGGGATGCTTGAGCTTCTCCATATCACTTTCTACTGAAGTCTCTTAAGAGACTAGGTCACATACAGTGATCTTGCAGTGTCATAGAGGATGAGTTCCAGGACCCTCTCATGAATACCAAAGTCCATGAATGCTCAAGGCTCTTATAAAAAGTGTCATAGTATTTGCATATAACCTATGTATAGCCTCCTATATACTTTAAATAATCTCTAGATACTTAAACTATCTAATATAACATAAATACCATGTTACTGTACTGTATCCTACAGGGAATTATGACAAGAAAAAGGTCTATACATGTTCAGTACAGATGCAGGAGATTTTATATATATATATATATATATATATATATATATATATATATATATAAAATCGATATGCAGTGGGTTTAATCCACTGGTATGGAACCTGTGGAAACACAGGGCTGACTGTACCTGTACCTTGCTGCAAAGAAGTCAATTTCTGGTTTATTTCTAGGAGAGAAGACTGATAAGGGAGAAATTGCCCAAGCACAGGAGAGTGTTTGAGGAATGTGTTAGAGTGTGTGTATGTGTGTGTACGTACCCCTTCTGGGTCTCTGTGAGACACACTATACACAATGCTATTGGGAAGTTGCCAAATCTTGCTGGCATTCAGGATTGGCAGGCTAGAGATGGAGATGGACAGACATTCATTCAGACCTTGTGCGGTGGTAGGTCCTCAGCTTGTGTTCCTGCTGAAATATGTAGAAACTTGCACATCTATCCACTGACAGTTTCTACCATCTCAAGTACTTCCTATTTTCTAACCAGTGGCAGTGTGAAAAAGAGATTTCAAATGGGAGGGGGTGGTGGGTGGGGTGGGGATTGCATCTACCTATGAATTAACAAATGAACCAAGGGATGACGGGATTTTTTTATGGTCCAGCAACAAAACAAAATCTCATGCCAGAAAAAAGTCAAATAAAATGTTGTTGATACTCATCCATGGATCAAATGGTGTGTTTAAACATTTCACTCACACTGCATAATTATAAACACTGACTTGAAAGAGTCGTCTTTTAGATTATGTGGGTAACATGGAAGCATATTGGAAAGAGATATTTTTGAGTGAATGGATCTACCCTTCCTGCTTTTCCATAAATCAAGATGGACCAGCATTTGCAGAGCGCTTGGCTGTTCCCAGGGTGCTTTCCTGTGGTGTCTGACTGACTGCTCTCAGTGGTGGGCAGTGTAGGAGGAAATGATGTTGGTGTGACACTGTGTTCTTTTTTGTTTTCCTTTCAGTTTTTGGAAGCTTTTTTTCTGTTTCTTATGGGTACACTATAATTATACTTAATGATGGGATTCATTGTTGAGAACATGTTAGAATATTATGAATCAAGGGACACTTGTTTTCTCATTTTAATATATAGCAAATTATCTTTTTATTTCAGTCTATGTTTTCTCCTGTGGATAGAAAGGGAGACTAGAGTATACTACTCATACATCACTGGTTGTTTGTCAGCCTCTTTACAAACACATATAGCACTGTAATGATCTAATTTTCATCTTCTATGTCCTATACTGCATCTTCTACAGACCTATACTGTATACTAGTGTTTTCTTATTCCACTCTCATTGCATATGGTCATAATGTGCTGCTTTTAGTTACCATTGAAATCAAACTAAAACAGTAAATATCAACTGAAGAAAACTTTTGAGATTGAATCATAAAAGAATATTGGAGATATAGTTACTACAAGTTGATATTTTGAGTTTATTGTGTGGTTACAGCGATTCTGATCTTCAAGGTATTAAAGACATATGTTCTTGTTCCCAAAGAAATGACTCCAAGTAATGACAGAATAAAGTTTAAAATGTGAAAGGCATTTCATTTAAGACCTTTTTTCAATAGATACAGTTAATTATACTCAAAATCCCTTTATTCATTTTTTTTGGCTTAAGGCAAGAGAAAAAGCAGAAACATAAAATGTGATTGGAGAAGAAAGGAAGTGTGAGAAGCAGGAAGCTGATGAGGATGAGCAAAGAACAGGGATGAAAAGGAGCAGGAGATCCAGTTACTCCCTGTGTGTTAGTCAGCTTTTTGTCACTATAACAAACACCTGAGATAAATCAACTTATAAAGAGAAAAGATTCATTTTGGCTTAGAGTTTTAGAGGGTTCAGCCCATGACCAACTGGCCCGTTGCTTCTGGGGAAGCACATGCTGGCAGGAGCATGTAGCAACACCACTCACCATATGGCCAGCAAGTAAAAGAGAATCAGGAAGAGACTGGGGCTCCACAGTCCTCTTTGAGGACTTACCCCATGTCCTGAGAACTCCCACTAGGCCTCTCCTCTTAAAGCTTCTACCATCTCCCAATAGATCCAAGCTGGAGCAGCAGATCCAAACTGCAGCACCCTGGCCAGCACTGGCTTAATTATTATGGCCAGACATTTGCAGAGCACTAAAAGCATGGTTTCTTTTTAGTAAGTAAAGACATTCTTCCAGGGCCCCTAGCATCTGGGAAATAGTAAATCAATGAATCAGACATCTGATTCAAGAGGCAGAATTACATGGCTTAAAAGAAATAACCATAAAGGCTTCATTTATGGACCTGATTGGAAGGCAGTTTTACGTTTTCATCATAGGGACCACATTGCTCGGGCAGTCTCAGCTCTGCTTTCTGTTGTATGAGGTTCCAAGCATCAAAACAACACTTTCTCTTTGGAGCAGGAGAATATTTTCACAGCTACACCTGTGGACACCCAGACCTACAGGCTTTGGCAGGTCACTGCTTTTGTGGGAACTCATCAGTCCTGCTCACATGTGTGGGTACATTCAGGACCTTTAAGGGACAGTGCTTGTGCCAGCTCTGGAATGGACATGTGAGTCGTACAAACCCTCAAATGCTCCAGTATGAACAGTGCAACCCATGCAACTCTGGGAATGACTGTCTCAACTCAGAGGCCAGCAACTAGTGCTTGATTTTGGATAGTTGGAAATGTTTTTCTTCATTTGGAAAGGGCCTAGAGCATATTCTCCTTTTAGAGGAACAATTTCCTACCAAGCCTAAAAGCTGTGGTTGGCAAATTATGGCCAGAGAACCAAACCCTGCTTTCTGCTTGTTTTTGTAAATGGTTTTGTAGATAATGTGGATCATGGTCACACCCATTTATTTAGATATTATCTCTATTTCCATGCCATTAGCAGAGGAGTAGAAGAGTTGCAACCAAGACTGTTTGGATGGCAACGCCTACAGTATTTACCATCTGGCTCTTCACAGAAAATATTTTTTGCCATCCCTGTCCCAATGTGGTGGATGAGAGACTGCAAACACACAGGGCAGCTGTGTGCGGCTGGCTGCTGGTGGTACTCTTAACACCCTGCTTTTGCATTTCTTCTTCTCAATCAGGCTGCAGTTTTTTAAAAAATAGCTCCTTCAAATAGCTAGGTCCTCTTGCTTTCTTAGGAATCATTGTGCATGATTTTTCTCTTCATTTAGAATGGTCAGCAGGTTGCAATCCTGAAGAAATTCTTATCCAGATATTATCAGTGGCTCAGTGGAATATTCTCGAAATTTTTCTGCAGGTCTGGAGTGTTTTACAAATTAGAGTTTAATAAGAATGAGAAATAACTCAGACATCATCCTTTAGATACATACACACACACACATTTATAGAGTCATAGGTAGAAAGATATTTATTATCGCACTTTTACAATGAGAAAAGATTAATAGATGTGTCTTTTGTTTGTGACTGGTTAAATTATGACACATTCATTTATATAGTTGATAACATAGAAGTCATGAAAAATAATGAGGATGTCATATTTTATATTATACAAAATTACATACAAGAGGAAGTGAGGGGTAAGGGAAGAATAATACAAGATTAAGATGTTAAATGCAGAACAGCCTTGTTTGCTTCCATTTGTATGGCGTATGGAGTATTAAGATATGGCTATGGATTTTTTTTTTTTAATATGGTGCTGAGGATCAAACCCAGTGCCTCACATGGCAAGTACTCTACCACTGAGCTCTGGCTCCAGCCTCCTGGCTATGTATTTTTTTTCCAGTTAGTATTTAATACCTGGGAAGTTGCACTGGAAACTGGTAACATTTGTTGCTTTAAGAGAAGGGAACTGAATGACAGGGGAAGAGGATTAGGAGGGAGATGTTTTTTTCTGCAAGACCCTTTGTACCTTTTGAGTTTGTGAGAAAATTGTTTTTTCAAAAAAAATATTGAACATTTTATGAAAGGAAAGAAATGTAGGTGTATCTCATATTGAGCTACCCAAGTGATGGACAGTCCTGGGTCAGCATCCTTGGTGGTAAAACAGCAGACTGAACCCTCATCTAAACCAGAGCCCTGGAGACTCAAAAAGGAGTTCAAAGTGGAATGAAGGCTCTGCTGGTGGCAGAGAATATGTGACATTTACAGTCTTTAAAACCGACTGGCTCTGCTGACAAAAGTATCAGCAGACTTCATCAGAAGCAAACGAGTAATTAATGTGCTTGACCTTCTCCTTTGCTTCTCCTGTTCCTCTGATGGCTGCTTAACCTGACTGATGAGCACATTAATGCAATTACAACCACTGGAAATTCCTATGGAGTTAAGGGCTACATAAATATAGTGCTTACATTTTAATTATTAAAACATAGATTTACCATTGAACTACACCCACTGGTGGGTTTCCATTGCCCAGTCTGACCCCAGGGACCATTTTTACTACCTCTGTGAGGCCATCCAGGGAAGTGTTCATTGGTGTCTGATCTTGTGAGCTTTTCCTTTTTTAATTTTCCAGCCACGTTGATGACAGTTTCCCAGAGTGGTATATTAGGACATTATTCTCTTCCCAAGGTGAATATTCTGCTTACAGTAATTCTCACCTATTGTGCAATTTGAAAAGAATTATTTTAATCAAGTTGTTTAAAAATAGCTCTTTATTGAAGTATACATACAGAAAAGTGCCCATATTGCAAATGTATATTGCCATGAATTTTTTTAAACTGACCACTGCTGTAACCAACCCCAGGTCAAGAGGGAACCTTGACCGTATGCAGAGGCCCTCCTAGGGCCTCTTTCAGTATCTATCCACTGGCCTTTCCCACACTTGACTACATCTTTGCATTTAACAGCAGAGTTGCAGTTTGTCTGTTTTTGTAGTTTATGCAAATGGAATCACACACTACTTTGCATTTGACTTCTGTTCAACATTATGTGAAGTTCATCTACAGTCTTCACAAAATTTTAGATTGCTCATCTTCAATGCTGCATGGATTTTTATTGACTACATCATATATTTATCATGGACATTTTGGGAGTTCCTATTTTTTTTGTTTGTTTGTTTCTTCTAATAGGTGCTACTGCGAACATTTTGCACCCATTTTTGATGACTACCTGTCACGTTTCTGATAGCAAACCTAAGCAAGTCATTTCGGGTAGATGCGAACACTTAGCTTTACTGGGCCCTTTCCAAGATATCACATGCTGCAGCATCACCTGGAGGGCTGGTGGAACTAAGGCTCACTGGGACCCACCTGGGAGTTTCTGATTCAGTGGCTCTGATAGGAGACCCAAGGATTTGCATTTCTGACACTTTCTTGGTGATAACTGCTGTTGCTGCTTAGGGGAACACACTTGGAAAACTTCAGCTTAGCAGATACTGTGAAGCAATTTTCTAAAGTATTTGTACTAATTTATAGTCTCACAACAGCCAATGAGAGTGTCCATTGCTCCCATTTTTTTTTTAACTTTAGTCATATGGATGGAAATGTGATGTCTCTCCCTGAGGTTTTAATTGACCTTCCCCCATGACCAATCAAGTTGAACTCTTTTCATGTTTATTGGTTATTAGGGTATCTTCTCATGTGAATTATATTAAAGTCTTTTTTCAGTATTTCTCTATTGAGTTGTCTTCTTTTGTCTCATTGAATGGTAGGAATTCTTTGTATATTATGGGTCAGTTCCTTGCTGGAGATTATATGTATATGCCAACAATTATCTCTGTGGGTTGCCTTTTCACCCTTTTTATAATAATGAACAAAAATTCTTAATTTCAATGTGATTTCATTCTTTTTTGTTGTTATTTGTTGTTTGAAGATTAATAATTGCTGTAGTTTGGATCTTGAATATCCCCCAAAGGCCCAGGTGTTGAATGCTTGGTCCCTACCCTTGGCACTATTGGGAATGGGTGGTGTCTTTAGAAGACTGGGCCTAGGGGAAGGACACTAGGTCATTGGAAGGGTGTGCCCTTGAAGGAAATATGGGGACCCCAACCTTGTTTTCCTCAGAAGAGAGCAACTTGTTCACTACACACTTCCACCATGATGTATGGCTTCACAAAGGCCCGAGGACCACGTGACCATGAACTGAAATCAGGAGCCAAAACAAACCTTTCCTTTTTTTAGGTTGATTTATTTCAAATATTTGTTATAGGAATTGGAAGCTGACTTACAGTGATTTTTGTGTTATTTAAAGAAAGTTTGCCTGCCTTGAGGTGAGGAATATATTCTCTTATGTTTTTCTTTAAAAGATTCATTTTCCCTCTCATATTTAAATTCAAAGATCACATGGAATTAATTTTAGCTTTTAATGGAGTTTCAATAAGAGATTATCATATGCTAAAGTAAGATCCTGCTTAAACTTTACCTATTTGTATTCAATTTTAGTATATTCTAAAAAGATCAGTGTCATATAGCAACTTTTAGAAAATTCAAGAGACATATTTAACCTATAATTGTGTTGAACATAACTCTTTAAATAATAAAAGCTTTGTATTTACTCAGGATGGCCTTAGTTTTCAACAGAGCAAAATTTAAGCACTTATTGAAACTTTTAAGTAATATAAAGCACTTTTCTCATCTTATGCCAAAACTATAATGCCCACAATAATTTATATTTAATTTTTGATACAGTTATCTATCATGAGTAATGGTGTGGGCTGCTTGCAGTATTCCATTCCCTGTTATGTGGTTTTCCTAAGACTGTGGTTTCTTTGTATAGCTACTTGGGAATTAGTGCCTTGTTGATGAATTTCTTTTCTGAAGAGATAGCAACTATGAGTTTCAGTGTTGTATTTTTTCACTTTAACTCACAAAACAGGTACAGGGATAGGATACTCCCTTTATTTCTTGGAGGTTTAGGGACAAAGCTCTCCTTGTGTTTTGAAAAATATTTTAGCAAGACTGTGATACTTTGTGATACATACCTTGGAAACTGGCTGAAAGAATTGATTCAAACCACTCTGCGTGTTTGGCCATGTGTTTCCCACAGTCTGCTTTCTTTGGCCAACAATGTACTTGAATAGCTAAGGCCTTGTGGTACTTGGTGGCCAGACTGGCCATGCCATTTTGCAAAGAAGAAATAAAATTTGGCTTAGAAATTAGACCTAAGACAATTGGGAAATTTTAGAAAGATTGATAAAGATATTGTACATCAACTGTCAAGTCTCGTTCTCAGCCTCCTTTACTCACCATCAAGGAACAGGCCACCATAGAACACCATGTTTGTCACATTCTCTCCATCATGGAGCACAAAGCACTGCTCGGCACCTTGCACATGCTTAGTTGATATTTCTGAATTGAAGTGAACCAGTCCTTGCCTCTAAAAGGTGGAGTGCAGGTGTGTGTGTGATTTGGGGCTGGTGAGTGGCTTCCATCTTTGCCCTGTGATCTTTGATCCATTTGAAGGGCTTCCTGGAGGGAGACCCAGTGCAGGCAGATGGAGTGTTTTGTACCCCAGCCTTTTAGAGCTTTAGCTTTAGCTGATACACAGATGTATGCTACTTTTTCCATTGAACCTTGTGGCCACTGACAGGCTGTTTACTTTGGGAAATGACAGCCAGCTTCTGATTGTGAATTTCTAAATACATTTTAAAGAATTATATAGACTACCTAAGGAAGCTCTAGAGAAATTTGCATTCAAGAATTTGCATACTTCGAAATTATCTGTCCCTGGACATTACCAAATCTATGGGCAACTTTCATTTGATATTTATTGTATAGGACAAAAGAAAAGATTACAAATTTATGAGCATGAAGACTTTTTCAATGAAATATATCGCAGTGTTTCACTTATAAGTCATGCTGTAGGATTATTCTGAAGTTTTGGGTAGATGATAATGATTATAATAGTAATAATAAAGTAGTCACCATAAATAGACTATTGTCAGATACTTTTCTGGATGCTTTATATGTATTATTCACTTAATTCATAGATAAGACAGTCTTGTGGAATATTATCATGATTTTTTAGGTGGAGGAAATGAGGCTCATAGAAATTAAGCAACTTTCTTAAGATAATCACCACAGCAAGTAGTAGAACTAGGTAGTTGAGCCCATGTTTGTCTGTTTGAGTTCAAAGCCCTTGTGCTCTATTACTAAGCTAAATAGGTGACCTTTGAATATGCAAGGAAAGCTACCAAGTAGAAGAAAAAAGGATGCATTGAGAAACTCTTAAATGGAAAATGCTCAGCCGAATAACTAAATAGAAGTGACTAGATAGATTCAATCTTTAAAATAATCTTTGTTATAGCTTAGAGCAGAAGAGAGTAGCAGAAAAACCAAATTATCCATTAGAAAGAATCATTCAATATATAGCACAAAATTTATTGAGCAACTGTTATGTACCAGGTACTGAGCCTGATGCTCTACACTGAATGGATCACAGGCTTGCTTTCCTGATCTTACAGCCTAGAAAGCATTTCTCTTGGCTTTACTGTTTTCCCCTAAGAGCTCATGAAGAAAATGGAGAGATTTATTATGACATAATTTCTGCTTGACTTTTCAGCTTTTTAACTAACTGATTTCATGAGAAGAATGGAATGTTTTTGTCCAAGACATAGGGCATGAATAGCTAGGCAAAGTTGAAAAAAAAAAGTTTCTTCTGTTAAGATCAGAATATCATAGTTATTTTCTTAGAGTATTGAAATTGATATCAAATATTTGTAGAAGTCATTCAGTGGAAGTGTCCTTTGGCTCATTCTGCTTGGCTGGAGAAGCCTGAAAATCAGATATGTTTCCTAAGGAGATTCAGAAAGAGTGAAGAGGAAGAGAAGAACGAGAACAAATTTCAATCAGCCCTTTTATGATATTATTAAAGTTGTTCAATAACACCATGTGCTCCCTGTCATGGGAAATTAGATCTGATAACTAGAAACTGTTCACATAGATTTTCCATTTTTTCTTTTAAGTAGACTATATTAAATCAAAAAGAGCTGACATGTTTAAAATCCTGGCTATGAAGGAAGCGAAAGTCTGAATGGTTTTACTTGGTGTCACCTGACACTGTGGACATCTTGCATTGCATATTGGAAAGCCATCTTGGCTTTTGATTCGCCCTTCTCCTCACAGTGCATCAGCAGATGAAATTCCCTGCTACTGATGATCCAGGTCCTGGAACACTGCGAAGAGTGGCCATCGAGTGAGAAAAACCTGAGAATAATTAAATACAGGGGTTCACCTACAAACTGTGGAATGCAGATATGAATTTCTCATCTAGTCACAGTTTAAAACCAGAGTTGGAATCCTGTAGAAGTCTCTGGAGAAGAGCTAGACAGGCCCACAGACAGATTCTTCTTCGGGATTCCCCTGGATGTCTCCAGATCCATTTTCAGTGGGATCCATGGAATCCAGCAGTGGGGCTCCTGGCATCACCGTCAGAAACAGCAGTGTGTGGGGCTGCCACAGGACGTTTAGACTTTTCCACTAGTCCTTTTTTGTTGATTAAAAAAGACACTCTGTATCATTTTGGTCGCCATTTTTTGTTGTTTTTCTGGGAGCAGTTCCATTTCTTTATCTCTCGTCACAATGTACATGATGTGCTAACCAAGAAGGAAAAAATGATGAGCAGAAAGACATTTAGCAAATTATCAAATGAATGGCTCATTACTCCCAAAGAACCAGGCCTCCTGTAATTTTCTGACCACATGTAATTTTCTTATAGAGGCCATTTGACTCTTGGGAGCAAATGAAGCAATTGGGAACTTTGAGAATGATGAGTGTTGCCATGTGCTTGGGTCTGTGCTTTGGAACAAAACCACATTATCCTTTACTCTGCTTTGTGAATGTGAATCTATATTGAAATGTCCTTAGGGAATGTAATTCTAACTAGACAATATTTAAGTTTGGTTTTGGAAAAGTTAGGTTACATATTGACTCCTAAAATCATGAATGTAAGGTCTAAAGTTTCACTCTCACTGTCAGAAATGAGAGCTAAAGTTATTTTTAGAGATTACAGTTAAATGGAGACAGTGATCTATTGGTCTGATGCTTCCTTTTATGACATTACCCCTGAAATGTTGCATATTTTCATGCTTAGAAATACCCTCTAACTTTGTAACCTACTCTGAGGATTGTATTGTACCTATTCTTTGCTCTGTAAATCACATGATGGCCATTATCCAAAAGCAATAAAGTCTGACCTGATGTCTGATCCATGGAATGAACGTCACATGGTTCATCTTAGGCCTGTAAAAGGTAGGAGGAGCTTGTTCTTCAGAAGTTTGCATTCTGGGCACGAGGCCATGGCAGGTTTTACTCCATCAGAGAGACAGTTTGAGCATAGGAGTATCCCTGGTGCTGCCTGTCCCCCTTCATGCTTAGACTCTCTCCAGCAGCCAGACTACAATTAAAGGGCAGTTTCGCATGCTTTACGTCAGGATGGTTATTCATGTGGAAATTCCGTTCACCAAGCACAGGTCACAACTCTGCTCTATTGCAGGGGGCCACATCCCCTAGGAAGGGTGCTGTGCTAGGACTGAACAAACAGCACCATCATTAACCATGGGAGAGGAAACTACTGTTTAAAATTCATCCTCGAGCCCATGATTTTTATATGAAGCAGAGAACGTGGAGAGCCAGCCTGTGCTTATAGTCTGTGGTGCTAATGATCTTGGAAGAACCAGCAGCAGGTTATTTTCTAATCAAAGTGAATGTCCAAAGCCAAGACTGGAACGGTATGGACGAAGGTGATTCAACGGTATTTACTGAAGAAGCTGAGATTGGGCCGTGAGAGGACGTGCTGGGCTGCAGGTTTTGGAAGACTGACAATGGTCTACTTGATTCTATGTTCTTTATCATTCCTTTCGACTTCCACCTTGTAACTCTTCTCCCTATCTTTTCCCTCTGTCTGGTGCCAGGCTGCACGTTGACTCCTTTATCCATTTCCTCTTTCCTCATATGTTACAGACCCTCAGTTTTAGCAGGTACCTGGACTTGTTCTTCCCCACACGTTCTCAGTCTCTTCTGTAGTTGGGTAGAGGTTCATGGGTAAATTGTGGAATATGGACATGCGCGAAGGGACACTTTCTGGCTTGGTCCCTTATGAGAAAGGGGCCCCTTCTTTTCTTCTCCTCTGGTTAGAATGAGAACAAGGAAAGGAACCAACTTGGACCATGGAGATGTGAGAAACACCCTAAAGATGGCAGATTAATAAGAGAATAATCCTGAGACTCTGACACCATGACAGCCCAAATCAGTCCAGAATCACATACACCTGACTGCTATGTGAAATAGGAACTCTTTTGTTCATGCCACTGCTGTGTCAGGCCTCTGTCAGTCACTGTCCGATGTTCTGACCATCCTCCTTCTCTCCTCCCACTTGACACCTCTCAAGCCATCACCACCATTGCCCCATTCTGTTCTTCCACCTTCTGCGCGACTGTTCAAAGTGTGGGCCAGTGGCTGTCTATCAATCTTGAGTCAGAGTAAACATCAGGGCCTTTTTAAGATGCAGGTGCCTACACCTTGCCTCTAGAGATTCTAGTTGAGGACACCTTGGGTGAGGTGCAAGAATCTTCATTTTTAGGAGGCTTTTTAGGTGTGTTGAGTGGAGGTGTTCTATGGGTTACACTTTGAGAAGCTGTGATATAGGATCTGTGCCTGGTAGGAAGTAGATGCTCTCAAAGGCCTGGGAGAACTGGATGTGGTTCATTGGTGGGATATGCTAATGCTGCACAGGTGGGACCTACATGATGCTTAAACAACTGCTCTGTTGACTCAGCTGCCTCAAAAGTATCAGTAATATAGTGGTTTCCTCCACCACCACCACCACCATCACCACCACAGAATCAGGTACTTGGCACAATGGAGAAAAAATGTTGACCCAACATTTCCTTATGTAACCAGTTACTTTTCTCTGATAAATTGTACAACTTGAGAATGCAGATTTTCATTCTGGGTGTGTGTGTGTGTGTGTGTTGGGATGGAACCCAGGACCTCACTCATGTAAAGTGAGTGCTCTACTACTAAACTGGATCCCCAACTCTAGTCATTGGATTTTGAGGAGTAGAAGTTGTGGGCTAGTCATATGTTTTTTGAGGTTTTCAACTCTCCATCTTCAAATGAATAATAAAAACCATGGCATTAATCCACTAGGATAATCCACAAGCGGTTCAGTTCTTCTTATGTGAAGCCTCATGATGGCTGTGAGGGATATAAAGATGAACAGGGCACAGTCTTGCCCAGAAGCTTCACAGCGTGGGACAGGCAGACAGATAGCCCAACTATGACTGAAGGGTGAGAGGACGCTTCAACAGTGGCACCCACGGGGAGGGAGGGTGAGCTGACCCAGCCTGCCATATCAGGGTCACCAGTCTGAGCAGACGTGCAACTGGCAGAGAAGGTACCGGTTGATGGGAAGGGAAGGGTGTCCAGCCCTGAGAGGCCCAGGAAGTGGTGCTGTCTGGGCAGAGCTCTGAGTGCCTACTGGGGATAGCGGGAGAGGCTGGGGATGAGAGGCTCAGTTCATGAGGGGCGCAGACTCTTGAAATGCTAAGGGACCCTTGGAGGATTTTGATCAGGGAAGCACGTGGACCAGAGCATGAAGGATGAACTGTAAGAGAGTGAGATTGGAGACAGGGATGCCAGAAGAAATAGCTGAGAGAACTGACTATGATCACAGGTGTGGAGGGGAGAGGAGGAGCTCTGCAAGTGGGAGAGGCCAGGCTTGGTGACAGGGGTACAGTGGGGAACGGGGAGTCTGGGTCATTTCTGTCTTAGGCAGGTGGCCATGTGGCTGTGCCATTCCCTGCAAAGGCAGCTAGAGGATGAAGAGGTTTGATTTAAGAGTGGAGAGGAGGAAATGCTGATGGGTTTAGATAGATATGTTGCATTTGGAGCCTGTACATTAATCCAGAAGGCAATCTGGCATGGGTTCTGGATCCCAGGCAGGAGCTCTGGTCTCAGGACAAGGTTTTGGGAGGCATGGATACACAGTAGTAATGGGAGCTGATTGTGGGTACGGGGGGGGGGTGGTTCTCACCAGGAGGAGTGTGCAATGAGAGTCTGGCAGGGGACCAAAGAGGGGACTCATGCAAAGCAAACAAGCAACTGCTCCAAGCCAGTGGTGCCTTGACTGAGGGTTGCTCAGACCCAAGTCTAAATGTAAAACACCTCCTCTTGGTGCCACCTTTGTCATTGTTCCCATGAAGAACCTATCAGCCCCCACACCCTCCTCCTTATGGCTGCTTCAGGGCATGGTGTAGCACATGTCTCACTGCTTGCTGTGGCATGGCTTGTGCAGATGCCTGTCTCTTTGCAGGCCAGGAGGGAGCACCTCTGAAGACATGGGCCATGTCTTATTCCCCCTGTACCCCTCGCATAGAGCCTGCATCAGGAGCAGGGCATGTGCATGACACCCGTACCCTGAAGGAAAGGCAATTCAGGGGCTGTTTGCTTGTTTCCAGGTCTTACAATGATGGCCTCACTGTTGAGCTGTCTTAATGTTCATCTCTTTGGAAAGATTTTACATAACATTTCCTTTTCTGAATGAATAATAAAAAGAGAAACTTAATGGCATTTTGGAAACTCATTTCTTTCTGTTCCTACTCTCCTGGTGCCCATCTAGGTTCATGTTATTCTGGGCTCATCAGCAAGTCTTAATGCCTCTTTCTAAAGTATTTGTTGATATTTACTTATAAACCTGGCATCTTATTTCAGGTAGAATTTATAGCTTTGGAAGTCTCTTTCCTTTTATTTGTGAGTATTGATAACATTGCTTTTGGATCAATATTACATGAAAGCAAAATTAGGTTTTATATAAATATGTTTTTCCCCAGTTGTCTACTATTTAAGAATGATTTAAAAAAAAGAATCTATTTGAAGGTCAAGTGAAAAGCTTCTGACTTATCCTTGGTGCGGCTTGGAGTTTGGAGCTGATTTTATTCCTATTGTGAGTGATGGGAAGTATTTAGAATTTGCTTTAGTGTGTTTCTTTCCCTTCAGAATTTATTCATGCTTTCTTAAAGAGGGATAGACTAACAAATATTTTTTAAAACCTGAATGATAAATGAATACTCTTTTTTATTAACTTGGCACATACACTAATATTACATCCTAAGGCACCTTCTTAGGGGGAGCGACAGTGTGAGCCCTCCCTCCCTTGTTTGCAGCATCATTTTCTCGCCAGTGCCTTGGGAGGCTGGAAAGGGTACTATTAGGTGAGTATCAGTGTGTATTTTTTGAGACCTTCTGAAGCCAATGTAGCCTATCAATTAAATTATGTTCTTAATTTGTCTGGATAAGAAAAACTGGAGGTTTTAGTCTATCTGCCCCTGGGTTTCAGGACTCCTCAGGGCACTCACTTACTGTCTGCTTTAGAGCCACAAAGGGTTTTTCAAACATCGTAGACCTGTCCAGAATAGACTATCAGATCAGAATTTCTGAGAGAGAGGCCATACATCTTCTCTATAGCACCCCAGGGACTCTTGGGCTCTGCTTACTTGCTGAGTGGGACTCTGAGCTGAGACTCAGCTGTCCTCGTGGATCTGAGACAAATGTTTGAAGCACCATTCCCCCCTTACTAAGGCAGATCCTGGAACTGTAGACTAGAGGTAGAATCGCTGAATGGCAGCTGCAGAGACTTGAAGCTGAAACTCCTAACTACCCTTTAACCCAGCGTTTGTCATTATTTGTTCAACGTCTCAGGATACCCTCTGGACTGCAAGCTCCAGGAGAACAGGACCTGATCTGCACTATTCATGCCTCAACAGGGAGCCTGACCTGCAGCAAATAGCATATCCTATCTACCGAGCATTGGGAACACTGTCTAGTGTGCTGGAGGCAAAATCATATATGAGCTGCATTCCTGCTTGTCCTGCTCCACACATAGGCACAGGTGTCTCAGATGCATCTTCTAATCTGAAGGGACAGCTGTGGTTGTCCTTGTCTGTGGCTACTTATGTCAGAATGACTCCAGCAGGGGCTTTTCTAATGTTCCATGGGGAGTCTGCTGAGAACCAAAAGAAAAAGGAACACGGCATGTGTCACAAGGACCCCCCCCCCTTGCTCTCAGAAGGGGCCCTTATTAATATATCCTATTTCTAGTGTGATCCCAGGAAAGTGAGTTTAGTGTGAACCAGAGTGGTTCCTCTAGGAAGCACTTCCTGAGGCTCACATCCAATTGGATGTGAGCTCTTCTCTTCTGGATTTCCCAAAGAACTTGGCATCTTTCTTTGGTATTTGCCAGTCTACTGTTTTTTTTTTTTAATTGTTTTATCTACCTTGTTAAATTATGAGTTCTTTGAAGGCAAAATATTCCCCAGGGTTACAAGACCCAAATCTGGTTTTATAGCTCCTTGTCCCTCTTTGCTCCAGGTTACAACCTGACAGTTGTGCATTATTGTTCATTGTTATGATTTTCCCAAAGGAAACAATATCAGATTTTGAATAGTAGGTAATCCATAGCAGGGCTCTTGAGAGTGGGAAATGGTATAGGTCATTTTTTTTTTTTTTTTTTTAGGGAAAGAGGAACGAAAGCTCTAGAGAGCAGATCTTAATTAGTGCAAGTGATCTTGGGGACAGAGCTCACCTAGAGGGACTCCACAGGCAGCAGAGGCCAACATGAAGGCACTGAGTGTCTGGACCAGGGGTTGGTGGTGTGTAATGAAGACCAGCTTTGGGAAGTATGGCTGGGGAAAGGGGAGGAAAGCTCTAGGTTTCGAAGTTTGGTTTTGTATTGTTATAACATTCTGCTTTGAATTGTTAGAACACAGACTTGGTGAGTTATGAAAAAGGGAAAGCTATTTGGATTGTGGTCTGGAGGCTGGGAAGCCCAGGGTCAAGGACCTCCTCCAGGTCTTGGTGCGCCAGTGTGAGCACATGAGATTGGACTCCAGCCTCCAGCCGTGGTGCAATGACACCCGTCCATCATGAGGGTGGAGCCCCCGGTTAGGCCCACCCCCTCCCTGATCACTCGTGGGTGGGGTGGGGGTGGGGTGGGGGATTGAGTTTCCAGCATGCGTTTTCTGGGGGACACCTTCAAACTAGAGCAGCCTTTTTTTCTTTTTTACACTCTGAGGGGTTGAACCTGGGGCTCATACGTGTGAGGCCAATGCTGCGCCATGGAGCATGGCAGCCTTTTAAAATGTATTTGGGTCAAAGAGGGGATGTGGGTTAATTAAATACCATAAATACGCGAGGTTCTCTAAATATGCACCTGGGAGGCCAAAGATTAACAGATGCTTTGAAACAAATAGTCTGAAGCAGCGCGGCTCCTTACTGGCATTTGGGGCCAGTGTCTCCCTCCTGCGTGTTCATCAGTGCGGCTTTTTCTGAAAATAGGAGTAATTAGAGAAGTGATGCCACTTGAAGTGTTTTCTGAGGGGTATCCCCTTATGCCATAGAGTGAAATGCAAAGCGAGCATCTGTTTTCAGTAGTAGCCCTAATTAAATATTTAAACTTAAAATTTAATTTTGATATAATAGTATGTTGATAATCTGTAATTCCTCTACCTTTATCAAAATAAATATAATCATTTAAAATATAGAGAAGATGAATAAATTTAGCTAGACACACAGTTCTTTCTCCCTAGTTGATTTGGAATGTGGGCCTACCTGTCTGATAAATCAGGCTTTTATTGGATGATAGTAGTGAGTTTCTCCAGTTGAGGTTCAACCTGCAACATTTGTAATTCTGTGAACTGAGTCTGTCATTTAATATAGAGATCCTCAAGTGCAAGCGCGTCACCTGTCGAGCTTCATGAAGCACCAACCTGTGTTTTTAATAAACTGCCAAATGCTGCCGCTGCTGAACGGTGGAACCCCCAGGAGTCACAGGGGTCTGATAGAATTGGAGGTGCAGTTTCAGAGGAAGAGAAGCTAAATGTGTGGTTCCCAAAGTTCTCACCACTAAACCAACCCTATGATGGCTATTACATTTATTCTACTTTAAAGTTTATTTATTTTTTCTAGGAAAAGAAAAAGCATGAATTCCTATCAGATTTATTTATAGGACAACTTGGCAGTGAATCTGACTGCTTGAAATCAAAATGTTTTCTGTTTTCTAATTTATTAAATAAATTTCCATGACTCTGCTTTAGCTGGGGGAAAAGGAATTTTCATTATGGTGTTTGTGGACCTGCCGCCTTGCAGAAACTCAGAAGAAATATTTATTTCTATAAAGCAAATGGAGAAAAGGAATAATTTAAAAAGAGATGAACTGAAATTGTTTAATCACTTGTGCTGAGGACAAACAAAAGAAAAATTATATTTGGTTGGCATTTTATAAGGTTATTGTCATGGCTTATATTTGTGTCAACTTGACCAGGCCATGGGCTCAGATATTTGGTCTAATATTATTCTGCACTCTTCTGCAAAGGTGTTTTTTTAGATGAGATTGGAATCTAAATTGATAGATGGGTTAAAGTAGATTGTCTTCCCTAATGTAGGTGGGCCTCATCCAATCAGTTGAAGTCCTGGTTAGAACTAAAAGGCTGACCTAGTGACAGAATTCCTCCTGCCGGATAGTCTTACAGTTAGAACACTGGCTTTTTGCTGCCTCAGATTTGAGCAGGGTCTTGAGCCTGCCCATACTTGGACTGGGACTTAGTCCACTGGCTGTACTGGTTCTTGGGCCTTGGAGTTCAGCCTGGAACTGTACCTTCATCTCTTGTGAGTGCCCAGATTCCTGACTTATTCCTGGGACTTTTCTCCCTCCATAATTGTGTGCATCAACTCCTTTAATGGATAAGTCTCTTTCTCTACATGGGTTCCTTTGGGTTCTCTTTCTCTAGAGTTACAGTTACAGTTACAGTTATTGGATAGCTTTCTTCTCTCTTCTGGAATTTCCATGGTGTTTAGGAACTAGGGTGTTTGTCGCTCTGTCAACATGGTGTTTGTGCCCCGGCTCTTCTTGTGTCCTTCTTGTCCTCTTCCTGAGGACAGGAAGGAGAGACAAACAGTAGGCCTTGCCATCCGCCCAGCCCAGCTGATCAGAGCCCAGTGTGTGTAAGAGGGGACTCGACACAAGCTTTGCTGCTACCCACCTTGAGAAGCACCATCGACCCAAATGCCATGTCTTCAAGGCCCTAGCAAAACAGGCAGAACAGGGGATGATGGGGACTGGCAGTGGGGGCTCTTGTCATGAGCACTCACATCTACGTCCTGGGCTGTCTCCAGCAGTGGTATAACTCAAGGGTCATCTTCTGAGACCCCTTCATTAGAACCAGGGTGGCACCTTCCACAGCCTGCTCCAGTCTTAGTGAGCATTAATGTCCACTTTTAAAGTAACGGTGCCTTTGGTCTTAAAAAGAGAATTGGCTGGAAAAAGATGCACCCTCATTACTAGCACAGAATAGACTCAGGTCCATGTGTCCTTGCACAGAATCCTGTATAAATGCATGCATGGAAAAAATATCATTTCTTTCTCTTCTAAAAATCTTGACTTGATTAGTAAAATAGAGATGTTTTCTTAGTTGCAAGGAAAAAAATGATCCTTTCATCTGAAAATGGGAAAGAATTTACTAAGTTTGAAAAACTAAAAATAGTTCCTGGCTGGTCTTATTCCTGTCCTCTGTCTTTAGAAGAATTTACTCCTGATACTATTATTACAGGAAATTCCAAAAGCGTGAACATTTTCTGGTATTTTCATAAAATCAAGTGTTTATGTTTTGTTTAATTTAGACATGGAGGAAAACAGTTTTGCTTTGTATGCTTTGAAGTGTTAGTAGGTGCCATGACAATGTGATTTTGTGGAAAATTTAGATAATGAAGGCATTTAAGAATTCATAGCAGGGTAATAGAACACCATACTACATAAAATATCTCCCAAACCTGTTGGACTGCATTACAAACAATGGTTCTTGACACAAATGTGCTGTTGTTCTAGGGAATGCATGCTCATCTTTCTTCAATACCAGCTTTTAGGCCATTTTGAAGTAATCAGTGGTTAATAATTATGAACAGTTGTGATTCCTATGAGACACCCAGGTATTTTCAGGCAGCTAAATAAGAAAAGGAATTGAAGGTTGATAAAATATTCAGATGTCTTTAAAAAGTAGAAGCTAAAGTTTGGTTAAAAGCATTGCCCTTGCTCCTGGTCTCAGTGGCTCTTGCACCTTGTCCGTCCCCTCTGGAGCATGGGAAGACCATCCTCAGTGGTGTCCATATTGCTGCAGTGTAGGGCAAGAGTGCAGATGTTGAAAACGTTGATCTCCAGTTTGGAGTATCTTTGGACAGCAACTCTGAATTTCCAAGTTTACTGTGCCCTTTCAAGGACCCATAAAAATTCCATCTTGGTTTACAGCTGGTGTTTTACTACACTGTAAGTGGGTTTCTGGAAAGGTGAACTATGCAGCAAAGAAACCCTTTGCATACCCATGGGTTCAGTTCTTATGAATCTCATACAGTCATCACCAAGGGCCATGTCAATAGCTCGCTGAAAGAAGCTCTGTTCATGGGATTAGCCCACACATGATGTCTGCCCTGATGTGTCCCTGCACTTTGTTTCTAAAAGTTGACTGGACACGTGCATTCATTAGAGTCTCTGATGCCGTAGGTAGCTGTATAAAAATCTGACCCAACAACTTTGACTTAAATGCACATTGAACAATGACTTTGTACTGTTGGGTTACCTTAATTTTTTTGCATCAAACAAAATCATTATTGAGAAATTTGATATTGCTTTGCTAAAGTGGGTATCTACTGAATACCCCCAATCCACTTCTTCCCTCTAATATGGCAATCTGTTATCTGTATTTAATTATCTGAAAGGTGAAAGTTGCTGGGCAGCTCAGTGGAAATTTCTAAGTCCTTTCACTTCGGGTCGGTTGTCTTTTCAGATCAATGTCTCTGCTAATGACAACCAATACTTTCATATGTGATTACAGCCCTGCTCCATCTTTTCATGAGCCGAGACTCTTTGGAATCATATGTATTGATCTTTTTAATAGAAGTCAGGAAAAATAAAATTACTCTGGCTTCTTGCGGCGAAACGATGATAAATGAGAACTTAGAAACTTATGGGAGAAATTTTTTCTGCCTTGGATTATTTTAATCACTAAAAATGATTGTCTTTTTAATAATATTTGCTTTCCATTATGCACATTTGCAGCAAAGCCAAAAATTGTTTCTGCATTGCTTTATGTGACCACATTGAGGCACAGGCCTGTCAGTATTCCCGTTCTGCTGGTGACTCAGGTACTGTGATGGTCCCTAATGGGAGGCAAAGAGCCAAGTTCCATGGCTTCTGCAGCAATCCCAAGTTTGGGCTTCAGTAATTTGAATGAAAAAGAATTTAATGTATATTTTGGCAATATTTGTTTAAAAGCTCATGGTTAATGTCTTATATATAAGCTTATATTTCTTTTATCACCCATTCCCATTTTTCTCTCTCACTGGGACTAGACTAATAATTTTCTAAATGGCCTTTTTTCCTTTCTTTCTTTCTTTCTTTCTTTCTTTCTTTCTTTCTTTCTTTCTTTCTTTCTTTCTTTCTTTCTTTCTTTCTTTTCTTTCTGTATAAAATAAAGTCTATGGGATCACTTGCCTGTGGTTTTGGTTGCTTCCTGCATGTGCCTGGGAGCTGCAGGTGGTGCCGTTAGTGACAATTAGCAATCACGCACTTGGAATCATTGCTATGTCACACTTTCTCCAAAGCTAAAATTACAGGCCCCACTTAGGCGCTCATTTAGGATCCTGGCTTTTCTGTCTCACATTTAAATCCAATCCCTAGTTCCCAGTTGAAGACAGAAGTGTTCCCTTGGCTTTGAGAGAACATATGGCGAACACAGAAGATCAAAGAGCTTCAAGACCACTATGCCTAGGGGTCTCTGAAGAAATGGATGAGGAGCAAACATCCCAGCTGTGAGGCCCAAGTGTGCCTTAGTCTGCTTTGCTTGGCCTTGGAGACCTGTCTGTCAAGCGGAGTCTTGCCCCACTGGGAAGTCATATGAATAGGCTCCAACACTCAAGGGCATCCCATCCCTGTGATGCAGACAAGCATCTCTCTTGGAGGAAAGTTACTCATTCAAGAAACAAACGGTATTTACTGAGCTTGCCATTTAACTTGTTTAAATCCAGTTTCATGAGGACTTGATGGCTGTGTACCACGAGCCAGGCAGAGGGCATCTAGGACTAGAGGAGAGAAGTTCCCAGACTGAGTAGAGGCCAGTGCTGTTTAGGGAAGGGGGCCTCCTAATATCGTCACACACCTGAGCAGTGTCGCTGAGCCTCAGGTGCAGAGTGGCTCTAGAGGGTGTATAGAGCCTGGCATGGAGTCTGGTGTGGAGGTGCATGGGAGGCTGCCTTGAAGCTGAGAACTGAAGAGCAGGAGTGAGGTGGAAACAGAAGGAGATGGAAGGGCAGCTGTTTACACTGGGCGGAGTGCGGGCTTTGTGAAGAGCTGAGGTCTCCCAGCATGGCAGCTGTGTAGAAAGGGCCAGAGACCTGCAAGTGAAAATGGTCACTGAGCTTAACTCCTCAGACTTGGAGGTACTGCTGATGCTATAGGCAGGCTTCAGATGAAGATGGTATTGGGGTTGCCTCTCCTAGACCATTCGACCTTGGCCACTTGTCATCTTTGACTCAAAGGCAGTGCTTGTACCATTCTTTGGCCGTTTCTAGAGTTTTGATTTTAATTTATAGTAGCGAGTGGAAAATGCTAATACTGGAATGCTGATACCTATGCTAGGAGTGTAGGTTTTAAGGAATTGGTGTGTTAGAGGAAAAATGGAGGATTTTTGTGGAGAGTTACCCTTAGGCATGGTTTACTATGAAGTTTTCACTTATGCATCCATGTGTGAAAAGGAAACAAAACATTAAGGGGAATGACTGAAATGCTATACAAATCCTTGAAGAAATACCTAAAGATGAGGTAAAATAAAGGACATCTTGACATACACTTCTCTAGGAATCTTATCACCATGAGGAATTTATTATTTATGTTGTACTCAACTTTATTTGCTTTTTGCAACCCTGCCCCACACAAAAAGAGAGAAATAATACATATGTGTGTATATTTATATACATAGAGGGATGTTTACTTTATTTAAAGTAGGAAACTGGAACTGCCTTCACTTTTAACTCATGGGGAGTTTGTTAAAAATGATTACAAGTCACATTCAAGACACGGCATATTAAAAGCATAATATCTGTTCTTAGTATGTGCATTGGATGAAGCAGTGGAAAAATGTGAAATCAGTAAGAGCAACTGTGAACATCTGTTCATACCCACCAGGTTGTATACTTCTGCAGATGCCACAAAATCTTCAGCTTCTCAAAACCCTGCCCTTGCTATTAGGAAGAGGCAGCCGCTCTTGGTAATGGTAAACCTTGCAGCTTCCTAGCAATTTGGATAAATGGAAACAGACTGAGAATGTGGCCAACCAGAGAGGCAACAGTACAGAGGAGAGAAGAGCGAAGAGTCTAATTCAACTGAATTAGGGACTCTCAATATTTGTTGAGGTAAATTCTGTAAACAAATTTTGCCATATAGTTGTTTGAAGAGTACTAGAGGAATATTGTGCTTCAGTTGTGTAGTTGGCTGTCCAGGGAGGGTTTAAAAACCTTCGAATTCAAGGTCACCACCGAATCAGGAGCTTTCAGCAACTGACGGTTCTGCAGGCCACTTGATACCTTCCTGAGGTTGTTTCCATTCAAGCCAATCTGTGACTTCATACTCTATAGGAGATGGTGGTTGCATTAAGAAGATTCCAGAACCTTGAATAATGTAAGAGCACTTCTGTATGCTGAAGGTTGACAGGTGGAACAGGGACTCCATGTTTTCTAGCTTTCAGGATCATGATTACTAAACTGAAATATGCAAAAGGAAAAGTACCTTCCCATTTTCTCATCTAATATTCATTAGAGAATTTTCCAATTTCCCACCCCCTAGTGAGGTCTGCTGGTAATTTAGTTCCAGCTTCCTTTTTCTTTTCTTCATCTGTGGAAAACAAGAGGCTCCTGTCATCACATGGGTTGCAATTCCACCAGTACACAGCGTGGTTTCTGGTGGGCTTACCTTCCGGGACTCCTTTCCTTGGCTGTTTTTGCCCACGGCCTCTGACTCGCTGCTCTGTTCATAGCCACCTGTGGGCGCAAGAACCCCAAGGCTTCTTGTGCTCCCTGGGGTAGGGAGGCTAAGATCCTAACAATAGGTCCTGTAAGCATTTGCTCAACGCTTCCTTTCAGGGGACTTTCAAAGCTAGTGTATGCGCAGCTGTTTTTGGTCAGCTATCTATCCCAAGAAGGCAGAGGGAGGACTCTCATGAGCACTTGAGGTGGACACTGCGTGGCCTGCCTTGAGGCTGTGAGGGCCCCAGGGATGCCCTCTCCATGGGCTCTCTGGCACTTGCTTTCTGGATGTTGCACATACCTATAGCCGGCAACCTCATGCTTTCATCAGATCCAGAGCACTTCTGTCTCTGTAGACCGCACAATCCCCCTGGCAGCACTTGTTGAGCAGCTGGGGAGAACAGTTTGCAAAGTCTGCCAACTCTGACATTGTTAAGTGGGGTGTCCTGGGCCTGTTCCTGAGTCACCCTGATGTGAACTGATGAGCACATCAGGTCTCAAAAGCCCACTGATTCTCCTTTCTGAAATCAGAGAGCTCAGGGATGATTTAGAAGAACCAAACTAAAACTAGCCCATGGATTGACATCAGGATATAAGGAAGCTGCTAATGAAAAGATGTCTGGGCCACACATAGGGGTCCATCCAGGGGGTAGCCATGGTGAACTTTTCAGAATTCAACATACTACTTAAAATTCTTTAATTTCTTAATTTGTTTGCTCATTTATTTCACAACTATTACTTAGGTTGAGGATGCAGGTGATGATGTAGGTTGTAAACCCCAAAGGGGCTTAAGTGTGCACTTCCCCAGGGAGCACAGGGCCCAGTGGAGGACCCAGATCAGCAATGCTGACAGTCACCACCCTCATCCTACAAGAGCTATCAGAGAGGAGTGCTTGGGTGCCAGGAGAGGAAGAGGGGCACTCATGGTGCCTTGGGGCGCATGGAAGCTTGGACATTTTCCCCTCTGAGACCACAGGACAGGAAAGCTGGATATTTAGAGGCAGAGCCTTTCAGGTTGGGCAGAGTTTTCCAGATTAACACAGCCTTGCCAGGTGAAACAGTTTCCTAATGCCCAGAAGTACAGCAGGGAGTGCATGCCTATTCAAAGAGTCTTTTCACATCAGTTATATTTATAGTAAGAAGGAGTGCTCTTTTCCTGAAATTCTACAAATTGTTTGCTGTTTGCTATTTGTATTACTGCTTGATTTCCACACTTTCAAACTCTGAACACTATTTTCAAATAAATACATGTCAAGGGAAAGTAAGATTCAATAGCTGATTTTCATCTAACACAAATTTTTAGGAATCCATTTAATTTCTAATTTGAGATTGATTCTTGTCACATTTACTTATGCACATAAAAATAACTTATTCTCTGTGATACATTCTAGGTATTTTTTAAAAATATTTTTTTAGTTGAAGTTGGACACAGTATCTTTATTTATTTTTATGTGGTGCTGAGGATCGAACCCAGTGCCTCACATGTGTGAGGTGGATGCTCTACCACTGAGCTATAGCCACAGCCCGCATTCTAGGTATTTTAACATGAAATAATTAAAGTTGATACTCCTTTTCTGCCCAGGTGACCATTGCTTGTCTACAGGTGTTTGGATTCATGTGGTTGGGCATGGAAATGCAAAGTTACCAACCAGTCCTCTCATTCCTGAATCCAGGGTAAGAGGCAGAATTTTGAAAGTGCAAATTGGATTCATGACTGCTGGCCAAGGAAGAGCAAAGAGAATTTGTTTCTCCTTTGGGATTTGATAACTGTTAATTCTTTATGAACTTGGCTTCTGCCAAACATATATTGTACTTTTCTCTGATAGGAAATTCATATTGTTAAACTCTATGTGAACTCAAGGTATTAATGTAGAGTGCTTACTAGCAAAAATGACTTTCAAATGTCAGATAAAATTAAATAACATGGCTTAATAAAATAAGCTTGTTTCTGAAAATCTGTTTTTCATATTTGTGAAAGAATTATCTGTTCTGTTATTCAAACCAAGATATTGCCAGCACAGGGAAAAGAGACACTCTTTTATCAATTATCAAGGGAACCATTGATTTCACAAAGCCAATTAAAGTATTTCAGGGGGAACAAGTAAATATTAGTCTTAGAAGCATGTCTTTTTTTTTAAAAAAAAGATTTGGTTGACTAAAATAAAGAGCACCAAATTAAAATAAGACTTCCTATTTGTTACCTGAGGCACAAATTAGCTCCTGGCATGCTTAGAGATGAGTGGTTCTCCAAGTTGTTAATTTAACCTACTTCATACAGACAATGTGCCTTCACAATGACATGAGTATAAACTGTAGAGTCCATAGCCATACAGAAAGAATTTTGACACAAGCAAATGTACTGTTATTTGACTAGATATTTTGTGGGCAAAAAAACATGAGTTAATCAAAAAGCAAACCTCAATACAAGGACTTATGTAGATGCCACTGGTGGCTGCCATAGTTTGTTATTGTCTATTGGCATTAGATGTGAGTAACTATTTGCTGTGCCTTTTCGCCCAGTGTAAATGCCACTTGGGAGAAATGGTTGTGGAAGTCTCATGGTCTACGGAAAGGAGTGAGTTTCTAGTGCATTGGTCAAAAATAGAACAAAAATTAGAGATGCAGAATGGACAGGATGAGTTGATTCTGGAGCCTGCTGACTCCTGGTAGAACAACACTTTGGGAAAAGTTGCAGTCAGCTTTCTGTTACTGTAGCAAAGTATCTGAGATAATTGACTTAACTTGCTTACAGTTTTGGAAGTTTCAATCTATGGTCAGTTGGCCCCATTGATTTTGGTCCCACTGCAAGTGGGAATAGTGGGAATGTGTGGCAGAGGAAGCTGCTTATCTCATGGCAGCTGGCAAGCAAAGAGAGAGGAAGGAACTGGGATCCCATGGTCTCTTTCACCCAGGGACCTGAGGGCCCTCACTAGGCTCCACCTCTTTAAGTTTCCACCACCTTCCAATAGTGCCAAGCTGACAACTAAGCCTCTAAAACCTGGCCTTTGAGTGGCTTCCAGACCCAAATCATAGCAGAAAGCATACTGGATTGGCTGGTGTGGGGGGAGAGTGCGGGGTATGTCTTGGAATCAGGATCCTCTTATACAAAGCCACTTGATCTGTGATGCTGCAGAAGTAATTTTTGATAAGATTCACCTAAGGTGACTTTATTTATGATGGAGTGATCTATGATAATTGATCTATAATGACAGAGGCCCATCCAGCATGTATTGGATCTTTATTTAGAACTCCTTCAGAATAAAATATAATTAGATTGCTGCTGTAGGTGAAGGCCAAGGTCAGACTTCTTGGAGGCTTTGAAATCAACCTCAGGACAAAGACTGTACGGATACAAACCTTTCTCAATAATTCCCAATGAGTCTTTCATCTTTGAATGACCTCACATCTCCTCCCTCCTGGGAATAAAGAGCATCCATCGTAAGCTTGCTCACTGGATGCACAAGACAGACCCTAATTTTCTTATTTTAATTTTCAAATTGTCTATTTTGTGTTTCTTTTCTTTTCTTTTTTTTGACTTAAGAGGGTGCTATAAAGGTTCATTGGGTTTTGGTAATGAGCCAACAACTGTTTGGAGTAGAACTGCAAACATATAACTCAGGAATTTTCCAGTTATTTTTCTCGGCAGTAGTTATTAGCTACCTGCCAATTTTTTTTAAACCCTGATGATATGGTTAAAGAAAATATGAGTATGATCCATGATTTTAGGAATTGTTTTTAATCACCTTTGACTTTAGCTGATATTTGTTTCTTAATGGTTTTCTTTTCCTTTTGTTTTATAATATTATCATTTTTTTTTTGCTTAGTGGTTTTCTTTCAAATTAAAGAAAAAGTTCTATGCTTTCTTTTGTTCTTCTGCAATTAAGGTATTCAAATTTCACTTGAGATTTAAAATTTTAATTTTGAAAACACTACTTTTTTGATAAATAATATTTTTATATATTTATGAGGAGACTACATATATTTAAATTTTTAAATAGAAAATGTTAAAAACTGAAAAGTGTTACTATAAGGGGCAGCCTCCTGGACTATGGTCTCCTCACTCCAACCCCGGCTGTCCTGTAGGGGAGAGGGCAGTAGGTACTGATTTTCATTTGTGTCTCTCTCTTGTAGTTCTGATGGAGGAGCTATGAATCAAGTTGCTGCCCTCTCTCCAGTGGCCTTGGTGGTAGGACACACAGACCAACCAATGATGTGTCTCCAACTTAGTGTTTCATTGGCAGACAGACTCTTCAGGCTTCTGTGGTCAACTTGACTGAGTTTGGGGCTTCCCAGATAGCTCATTGCCAGTGCAGGGAAAAGAGACACTTTTTTAAAATCAGTTATCAAGGGAACCATTGATTTCAGGTTTAGCTGGGAGTCAGGGCAACTGATGAAGCCTCTTGATACCTCAGTTCTTTTCTTTTTTTAAATATAATATATATATATATATGCATATATAATATATATTATACATATATAATATATATATATATTAAATATGTATAATATATATATATATTTTAAGTTGTATGTGGACACAATGCCTTTATTTTATTATTTATTTTTATGTGGTCCCGAAGATTGAACCCAGTGCCTCACCTGCGCTAGGCGAGCACTCTACCACTAAGCCACAACCCCAGCCCTCCTCGGTTCTTTTCTTCCCCATTGACTCGGTTCTTCCTTCCTCCCAGCTCAGAGACACTTTCTCTTATGTGAGGCAGGACAATCCAGCTAATATTTCATATTTTCCAATCTCTTGTTTGTTTTATAAACTTTATGCTCTGAGCCTTTTGTGTGTGTATGTGGTAGCAGTCAATACCCACAACATAGATAAACACATGTGGATAGATCACTTGTTATTAACAATCACAACCTAATAGTTGAATATTATTAATTAAACACACACATATAATGGTGCTGCATACTCTACAAGTCTACAAGGACTCATGCATGTTTGTGGATAAGCAAACATTTGAGCGTGGACTAACTCCAGGGATTCAGGGAATGGAGTGGGGATCATGGATCAAAGGGAAAGATAAAATCAGAGAGGGCTTTTTTCATGGCATAATGCTGGTAATAAAGAGCTCAAAACTGAGCAGGATTGGCTGGATTTCTGTGCCTGCCACTCATGATAATAAACCAATTAGACCTTGTTTACTGAGGCAGTTAGCTGTGGGTGCTATGGGTTGGATTCATGTGTCCCTCAAGGGTTCTTGTGTTGAAAGTTTGACCATTGTGGCTGCCTTTAACAGGGCAGCCTGGACTGAGTTGGTTGGGTCACTGGGGGCCCTGACTTGGAATGGATTATGATATTTCTCATGGGACCTTGATCAGTTCTGCAGAGGGACTGAGCAAACCTAACCCCTTCCCCTTCTCTGGCTTCTTGTCTGCTGTGGACTTTCCCTCTTGCACCTGCTCCCACTGTTGTAGTGCCATCTGCATTACCTTCATCAGAGCTGAGCTGATGCCAGCACTGTGCCCTTGAACCCCCAGAACTGTGAGCTAAATAAATCTCTTCTTTATAAAGCAGCCTACACCAAGTATGTCACTATAGTAACAGCAGACTAATACAGTGACCAGTTCAAGCTCAAAATCTTGGTCTCCGGAAAGGAGAAGGCTATAAATTTTGAATTAGGCTGTTCATTCATATTCAAAGTCATATTAAACCCCCCCCTTTTTTCTTCCTTGTTCTGCTATAAGGTGCTTCCATGAATCACTGATTGCCTACTACTGACTCTGAGTTGAGGGAGACTTGAAAGACTTGCCACAAGTATAAGAAAATTCAAAGGGAAACCCTTGTTAATATCAAAGTATTTTCCCCATTGCATTTCTCTCCCTAGAGCCTTTACAAAAAGAAGGAGGAGGAGGAGGAGGAGGATGAGGAGGAGGAGGAGGAGGAGGAGGATGAGGAGGAGGAGGAGGAGGAGGAGGAGAAAAGGAGAAAAGGAGAAGGAGAAGAAGAAGAAGAAATGACTTGTCATTCTTATGTCCCCTCTTTCCTTTGAGAACATGCCATTCCCTTCATAGCCTGGGTGACACGAGTTCTGGATCTTATTGTACACATCAATAAGTAATATGACCTCCTGGAATAAATTGATTGAGTCTACTTTCTCTCCATCTGGGAGATTCTCCAGCAGTGGAGAGACACACTTGTGGGACAAGAGGTTAATTCTAGGTGTGACACACCATCTGTAACATTTTTAATGAATTCCCCAGTAACTGGTTCCAGGGAATCTTACAGATGATGTATTTCTGCACTTTGCCAGCACCCTGAGCATTGCTGCAGTCCTGGACGATAACTCCACCCTCTATGCTTAAGATGCTCAGTGAGCAGAGACATTACACATTGCACATGCAAGTTATTAAATGCAAAGCCTGGATATGTGGGCTGGGAGTCGTGGACACACTCTGTTTTGCAAAACCTCTGCACCTCGGGACGACTAGGCATTGGTATTTTCGTTTCTATCCAAGAATGGTCAAGAGCGAGTGCAGTTGTGTGCTGGCTTCTGTGTTCAGCCTTCTCATCAGCCAAGAAGGTTCCTTTCCATTCCTCCCAGCTCCATGCAGTGGACACCTTTTCTCTCCTCTGGCATTTTTCCTGCCTTTGTGGGGTCCCTGACTAGAAAAATGCCGTAATTTCTAGCCATCCAGAAACCCAGCCAGGCAGTTGCTGGTGTCTCTCAGGTCCCACATGTTGCTGCATTTCTCTATCTGTCACAGGCAGGGAGGTCCTCAGTTATATTGGTTGGTTGCTTGATTTCATTTGTTGGTGGTTATCATGTTTTTCCTTCTCTGTTAGTTTCCATATGTATTAGGCTCTTGAATTATATTTTCTTAATTTTATTTGTTGATGGTTTTCATGTTTTTCTTTCTGTCTTTTACTTTCTATATCTATTTGCTCCTCAATGGCTTCTCTGTTCCTTGGGTTTCTCTGACTTTCATTCCAGATTTCCTCTTAGATGACATCCGTATTACCTAAGGTGGCAACTGGAACCAAGCCTCATGCAAACTTCTGTAGTTCTCCATTTTAATAAAATGTTTCTGCCAGGAGCCTGGGTATCCCAGCTGACCCTGCAACCTCCTTGCCTGCCATATCTCCTACCGTGGCCTGACCCTGCACATGGGTACACATCCTGTGCATTACTCAGTCTTATTCCTCTTTCCTAATAAGTTTGTGCAGCATCCATTCCCCTGCTTCATCATGTCCCCTCTCTGCCTGGCCTTGAACACTCTTGTCCTGAATCATCTTCTCCCACCCTGAAGCCAGAGTGATCTTTAAAAACACAACCCTCCATCCTCTACTTATAACCACTTAGTGGCTTCCTATTGCTTTTAGAATAAATAGCCAGCAAGACATGCTTCTAAAACCCTGACTGCCTGATCTGACCTTTCCTGACCTCTTTGCCTCTTCCATCATTCTCCCCCAAGACACTTCTCCTACTATACCCCATGGCTGTCTTAAGGAGGGCCGCTCATCCTTTCTGTCTCAGCATGACTCTCTGGACCAGATCGGTCCCCCCAGAATGCACTTTTGAGCATCCCATAATTTAGCTTTATAAGTGTTTTATTATTTATAACTGCTTTGCTACTGTCCCCTTTCCCCTCACAGCACAGCTTCTCCAGGGGAAGCAACAGGTTTACTTTGCTCCCCACTCCTTGCTTAGTGGCACTTGGAAGGCAGAAGTGTCTCAATAATCATTTGTTACCTGCGTGACTTCCCTAAGTTGGTTCATTGTTTATTCAAAGTTTAAGAAAATTCACTTCTGCTGCATAAGTGCTGTGCGTTCACGTTTCCTCATCCCCATCCTGCCTATAAATACTATATTTTGGTGAACTAAGACATTTTCTAGTTCAGCACAAGACTGTCTAGTGTTTGTATTCCAATGATTTCCTTATGTCTCGGATGTTTCCTTTGAGCCAAGTCTGAGTTTCAGTCCTACAGGAATGATTTCTCATCTGTTTCTTGTGCCAGATAACACCATATTAGTCTTGAATGAATGTGACAAATTTCTAGCCAAATTCATCATCCTAGTAGAAGCCAATGCCCAGGATATCAATCACATGGGGAAAAAGAAGAGATAAATAGGCTATACTGAACTTATTTATGAATTGTGTGCTCCCCAAATTCCAGCCTACAAGGGATAAAATAAAGTAATGAGGCTCCCAAGGAATAGGTCCAGTCTAGTTCTGTCCTCTCTAGGCAATAGAGACAGAGGAAATTCCATAGGCAAAACCATCTTTTTATCATGTGCCCCAGGAAGTGGGGATATTCTAGTAGATTGCACCACCAACTACTTTGACTCAAGCTGCAAAGGAGGAGCCGTCTTTGGCCAAAGTCTCCATCCTAACCTGCCTCACTTTTCTTCAGAGCACTTGTTATCCCCTGACATTCTGTTGGTACTTCCTTGAGGACTGGCTTTTCTGTCTTACCCCGAGAGTGGGCAAGGACTTTGCAGATCTTTCTTGTTTAATGCTGCAAATGTGGCATCTATGAGAGTGTCTGGTGCAAAAAGGAGACTCAAAAATTATTAGATCAATTAATGAAATAAGCAAAAATGCATGATACTGTGTTCCTTGGGTCCTTTCCTCTTAATTTCCCTAACAGGGAAAATTTTCTTTTGAGCCATGAATTATCTTGGTGGTCTAATTTCAGGATTGTTTCTCACCAGCCTCTGTTTTTACTTTTATTTTTTATTTTTTGGCATGGGGGGTGGCATAGGGAACAAGGGAGGATACTCTCTCTCAGCAATTGGTATTGACTCCTAACATTTCCTGACAGGGAAATTTCCCTAAGTCAAAAGGAATCACAGCATCAGGAAGTGAAACTCCAATTATTACTGTCGGTATGCTTTCTTGTCATCTGCCTTGAGTTTTGGGAAAAACCGGAGATGATGCTTAGTGTGTCCCCTGCACTGTGCCTGTAGATCCTTCTCTGCTGAGCTCCCTCAGCAATCAATGCAGGACTGTGCTCTGGCTGTGCCTGGCAGGCATGAGGCTCATTTCCCTCATGGAGCTGCTGACTGGAGCTATTTGTTCCTCAAAGGGTGCTAAGCCCTCATTAGCAGCTTGTAAAACTTTTTTTCTGCTCTTCAAGACTGGCTCTTTAGTAAACAGTGGGGGGCATTGACTCAGACCTTTGGAGAAAGAAGCCAAATTTTGGCAAATGTGCATATTGAAAGGGTCTAGGGGAGAGTTCACCTCTAACTGATGCAAATAGTGGATTTCTTTGCAGACAAAATCACCAGACTGCAATTAGGTGCTTTGAGGTATTTCTCTCTCTTCGATCTGTAGGTTATTTTGATGTTCTAATTTCAGGATTGTTTCCCACCAGCCTTTGTTTTCACCTTTTTTTTCCCATGGGGGCAGCATAGAGAACAAGGGGGACACTACTTCTCAGCACTTGGTATCCACTCCTAACATTAAGCACAGGAAAAGGGTGCATCCTAAGTGCATGGGAGTGATGATTTGCGTGTAGTTGTTGTTGGGCCGTGGGCTAGTTTGCAGTTATGAACACAAGCTCTGCTGTTTTCCTCCCTTCCTCTTCCCCTTCCTTTCCCTCTCTTCCCCTGTTTCCATTGTCCCTCCCTCTCTCCTCCCTCACTTCTTCCTCTCTTAGTCTACCACTCTCCTTCCTCCCTCCCTCCTCCTCCTCCTCCACCTGCCTTCATTGCTCTCATGGTTCCCTGACCCTCAGTGGAGGCCCTCTGCTGGGAAATGGCACATGGGTAGGCATGAGAGTGCTGGGCTCTCTCTGTGTGCGCATGGTCATCATTCTGCACCTTTCTAACCACTGCTTATCCTTGGGAACAAGATGGTGCTTTCTTGGGGTGGACCCAAATGTCCTTCTGATGCCCCATTTCCCATCTGTCAGACCTGAAGTCTCTTTAGGAGTCAGAGCAGTATCAGGGGACAGGAGAGCTGGATGGCTGTTCAGGGCACTGAGCTGTAAAGGTGAATGTAAACTTCTCTGTCGTTGGTGCCCCAGTGAACTGGAGTTTCCCCCTGTTGCAACTGAGTGTAAAACCAAGTCTACCAGAATAACTCGGGCAGGTTAACTTCATCTACTCAAAACAGTACTCTCCAGTGGAAATAAAAACACTCTCTATTTGCCCAAGTCCTTCTTCAAAGATTATTGCCAGAGAATCAGGCAGTTATACGTGCTGAAAATTTGAAGCCAAACAATGCATTCTGCAGTGTAGTTATAGGCAATCATGGGATTAATTTGTTCTATAAAATTTAAAGCCTTTATGTGCCTCCCAAACATGTATGGTCAGTAGAGAAAAGTGAGGAGTGTTCTACTATCATTTCTTTTAAAATATGGATGCTGACTTGGATGGGGAAATTGAATTGAGGAGTGTCTTCATTTCTTTGTCCACATGTTTATAAATGTAAGTAAATCTTGTCCCCACTGAAAGACATGCAGGGCAAATATTTAAAGAGCAATATTGGAAGGGGTCAGATGACTGGCTGATAGAAATTGACAGGCCTTGTCTGTGGTCCTGGCCCTCTCTGTTCCAGAACCTAAGCAGTCAAGAGGCTGTGCTCCAGGAACTGTGAGCCTAGCAGTTCTCTTGGTCCTTGGGTCTGCATCTGCACAGGACGGGACTGGGTGAAACGATTCTGAGGTTCCCAGTAGTTCTGACGGTCTGCCTGCTAGAGGATAGTGCGGGCTGTGTGTATTGTACGGCGAGCTTTGGTCCCAGGGTTTGCTTTCCACGGTTTCAGATACCTGCTGTCAATCTGGATCCAAAAATTTTAAATGTAAAATTTCATGTTAATCTCATATTGTTCCCAATTTATAAATTAAAGTTTATCATAGATAGATATGTATAAGAAAGAACAGCTCAGAAAGTGTCCCTGCTCTCAGGCATCCACTGGGGTCTTGGGATGCATTCCCCATGGATATGGGGGCACTGCTATTGGTGACTGCATCTTTCTCTGAATGAACGGGAGACTTTACAAAAGCCCTCTGTGTGCCCAGGGTCAGCTCTAGTGAAAGTACTACTGCAACCTTGCTTGTTCTTGACCATCTCCCTCCTGAGCCAAAAAGTCTTCCTGGGCTGAATAGGAAAGCTGCTATTATAGTTTTAAAAGTCTGATGAACAATCCTGATGACCCTTATGTGATCTTCCATGTTCCTACTGTTACCTAGCTGGTGTCCCGATGTTGCCAGGAGCATCACTGGTCAGTCACAAAACAAATTGGTCCTCATGCCCCTCACCTGGTAGAATGGTTCCCAGGCAGAAGCCACTCTGAGGAGAGTGTCTGTCCTTATGACTTTAGTTTTTTGTCTGTATTTGACTCCTGCTTCCCCGTCTGTGAATTTTTAGTCCATGTGACACATCTCACCTGAGTGCCAGGTACATGGTTTTCTCAGGGGACATTTGAGAGTGCCTGGTCTTTGAAGAGCTCTGGGTCCTGTAGACGGTCCCTGTGTATTTCACATTCGTCAGTTATCTCTATTTGTGTTTGTTTTCTATTGGTGTTACAGCAAATATCACAGACGTCATGGGCTGGAGCAACCCTAACAGCACTGCAGGTCACAATCTTACGTGAGTTTCCTTGGGCTAAAATCGAGGTGTCTTTGGGCTGTTTCTTCCTAGAGGCTGCAGCATCGAGTCTGTTTCCATTCTCTTTTTTGCCTTTTCCAGTTTCTAAAGACTACTCACAGTCTTTGGCTCAGGGCCCCTTCCTTCCTTCATCTTCAAGCCGACAGTGTTCTTCTCGGGCTCTTCTTCCATACTCATGTTTTCCTGGGCCATAGCTAGGAAACGTCCTGTGCTTTGAAGGGTTCATGTCATCCTCTAGTCCAACTCAGACACGCAAGGATTAGAATGTAGCCACTTCAAGGTCCCTTCTGCCATGAAAGTTACACATTCACAGATGCTGATGATTGGCATCTTTGAAGGTGGGTGTTATTCTGCCAATCACAGTATCTTGTGTCCTTCTCTTGGGAGTCCATGCCGTTGGCATGCAGGGCATCCACTAAGCAGAGGCTCTGGATGGAAGCAGCAATTATGGGGATAGGGGCAAGCAGGACAGAAGTTGAGTCACAGCCTCTGTCAGTCTGTGGGGGTTGACCCTCAGAGTTATCCTCACTGTAGCTGAGGTGGGCTCGGCCTTTCCCTTTCCTGACTGATCAGAAAAGCTTGTCTGAGGCTGCAGGCCATTCTGTGGGCCCTGTTGTCTGAGGCTGCTTGTGGGTCCCAATGCATGCAGCTGGGACAGGCCATCCTCTGCTGAAGGGGTCTGGCCCGTGCCTCAAGTGCTGACCACAAACAGCAGCTTTTTAACTTCATGTGATGCCTTAAGGAGGCAGAGACTTACATTGCCTGATAGTGATGGTAGAAAAGCCATTTATCACATCTGTGCCATGTGCCTTGTTAAGCACTCTGTATCCTCTGTCACTTCATCCCTTAATAATCTTACGGGTTGATTGCATCTAGAGCAAGGTTGAGGAAGAAACCTGTCTTGTAGCAGTTAACCAACTGCCCATACGAGGCCGGTCAGGAAATGGTGGAGCTGGTATGAAAGCTCATGTGTTTGAGTACAAAATCTTTATTCCTATCTATTGTACCCTAATGTGAGCAGCTCCAGAAAAGGGGTAGGTGAACTCTATTTGTAAAGCGACACTAGGCAAAGATTCTTACTCTGTGGGCCCTATGGTCTTGGTTACAACACTCAGCTCTTCCCTGGAGGTGTAGAAGCAGGCAACAACAGTGCCCTGTTCCTCACTGAAAGTGAACTTGTAAAAACAGGGCTGGCTGCCCTGCCCATGGGCCAATTCAGAGCCTATCCCAGGAAGTCAGAGGACTGAGCAATCGCCACGAGCTCCTGCAGAGTGCAAATTCTGTTTCTGTGATGAAAACACCTTGGGTGAAGAGAAACTTGAGATCGTGGAAGCAGAGAGAAGAATATATAGACTTTGCAGTGGAGACACCACCAAATAATTTAGTGGCCACAGACAAGCTTTTTCCTTTCTCAGCTAGTTTCCTTACCTGTAAAATGGGCATGATATTTATGACTTCACAAGTTGTTATAAAAAAAAAAACCCAAACACAATTTATTGAGACAATACATCTAAAAATACTCTTTCTGTTCATATATTTGTTAAAATTTGGTTTTATTAAATTTTCCCCCTGGGATGGCAAGGGACAGTAGTATCTAAAGAGACAAGTACTATGTTGGTAAGGGTGAGGGTAAAAGCAGGATGGGCAGGGGTCTCACTTAGATTATGCTAATACCTAAAATATAATGCAAAACGATAGCTAGATTAGCTCTTGTTAAAGACAAAGTACATCAGTCAGCTTTTGTTGTATAACAAACAATCCCCGAATTAATTGACTTAAAACCACAGACATTCCTTTAGTTCATGGTTCTACTGGGCAACTCTTTTGGTCTTGGATGGGTTTCTCTGATCCTGGCTGGGCTTGCTGTGAGCCTGTGGCTATTTGGTGGGTCATCTTGAGCCTGAATGGTGCCAGAGCCCTTCATTCACATGACTGGTTTTTGGTTGGCAACAGGTTGGGGTGTTGAGGTGACAGAGCCCAAGGCCTCTCATCTTCCAGTGGACAGATAGGGTCTTGTTCGGTGATGGCAGGATTCTTAAAGCATCTCGTGGAAGCCTACGAGCCCTCTAGAGGAGGACTAAGTTGAGCTATGGCCAAGTGCCACTTTTCTATCTTTAAAAGCAAGTCATACAGCTGTTAAACGGGCTGAGAGAAACAGACCTCACCTCTTGGGAGCAGCTACAAATATTTTGGACATATTTCCCACCTACCAGGCTAGGTACACTCTTCCAGAAACATCTTATTGCCAAGTACTTATCTGATTTGAATTTACTGCCTCCAACTTTTGTTATTTGAATTACAAAATTCAGAGTGAGCCAGAATTGCACAAGTTGTCAGAGAAATACGCACTCCCCACACACATGCCTTTTCTGATTTACAGAAGAACACATATAAAAGACTCAAATAATTTACATAATCATGAAACAACAAATTGGAAGGACCTTTTGTAATCAAGATATTAGAGCACAGTATTGTAAGTAATTAGAAAGTTGAAGAGTTTGAGAACAAAAAATCATTTTAGTTTAATTTAAATTGAGGGGTATGTAGAGAGAAAAGACACAGAAGACTGGTGTGGGTAGAGGAAAGGGCCAGTAAAATGAACCACACGTAATTGTTCCTTGAGCTAATTCTGAAATCTGAAGAACAAAATAAAAATGTTATATCTTTGAAAGCAAAATAAGACTGGCTAACTAATCTAGAATTTTGTCTCTAATATAGATGAACTTTAAGGAGCTTAATAATTCTGTGGCTGTATGTGTGTGTTTAAAATCTTTTTAGAAAATTGTGGCTCAGAGGGACTCAGATTGTTTTGGGATACCCAGCTGGTTGGTGGCAGACCAACAATAGAGCCAGCTCTGAGGTGTTTTCCATTAATCCTTCATATTTTACATGTAGATACTCTGTTCAGGGACTCTGTTAGATACTCTGTTCAGAGACCCCCTAACCCCAGGATAATTACCTCAGAGCTCAGTCAGGGAGTTCAGTGAGAAGGCTACAAAATCCAGTCATTTCCTTTAGAATGGGGAGGGTATATGGGGAAGGGCTTGGCGTCCCTGTCCTTCCTATTTGAAAAGGCTGCTGGGTCTTTCAAAGCATTTTGAGGATGTGTTAATATGGCCTCTTGCCTCACTTTTGGTCCAGCATGTCTATATTACCTACTAAGTAGGTGACAACATTTTCCCTGGTGGAAAGTGTATGAGGTAATGATATTTTCCCCATGCCCATCAACAACACTGGCCCTCTCCAAGACAGCCGTGGGTCTGCTGCCGTTCCCTCCATGGGGGCATGGTCACAGCGCTCCCAGGCACCCCGTGTGGATGCTGAGCTACTGAAACCGCTCTTTGTGTTGTTGGGTGGCTATTAACCATTTTTGACAAAAGGAATGTTTTCCCTGTTCTGGAAAAGGGAATCCTCTGTCAAGATAAACAGCCCTTTCCCTCCACTCCTCCAGCTTGGCTCTCGCCAGGAAGGTCTAAATAGGTCCTCTGTAGTCCTTTTCTTTTCAGTATTTCACACCAGAGTTCAGCTATAAACACAGCCAGAGAAGTTAGCTTGTGCTGAAAGACCACAGAAGCCACAGAACAGAGAGCTCTTTTAGGTTTGGGCGTTCAGGTCCAAGCCTCCTGTGGACACTTAGGATCTAGGGAAATGTCCCTTCTTCCCCACCCCTCCCTTTCTATCATTTTCTAATGTGATTGATTTATGATGTGCTTCTCTCTTGAATTCTTGTGTATGATTTTTTCCACTCCAGCACTTATCTCCCCCATTGTTCTTTTCCAGATGACTCCATGGAGCACTGGTTTACCTGATCTGTTATGCTGCTCTGAACTGGTGTTGGGAAACAACGGAAGTATCCAAACTAGCTCATTGTCCAAGATGAATCTTTTTTGTCACAGAAAGTAGATGTCATTGCCATGGAGAGGGGCTGGGGGCACCCCATGTTGCTTCTGATAGATGGATTATAACTTCACAAACATGTGATGCCTCAGCTCATGTGAACAACGAGTCAGAGCATGTGTGCATCTTGAGCTACCATTTCTGTTCCAATTTTTCTTCCCTACATGCCTCCCATTTGTGACTTCTTTGCTTCTTCAGAGATGCTACTGCTGTCAAAATTTAGGGGGGCACCAATATGACACCCACCACATGAGTTGGTGGTAATGGTGGACGTGTGATTGGCAGGGGGAGGGGTGGTGTCGACCTTGTTCTGTCTTGGGATCCACACATCTGAGGAGTGATCCTACCCTCAGATTCTAACTTTGTGGGGAGGGCTAAATTCCCTGTTGCCCTTGTTAGGTTAGGTGCTTGTTAGGTGCTTCTGTGGCTGCAGGAAGTGACCTGAGTCTGATCAGGAGGCAAGTTTGACTTCAGGGTCAGGAATTTCACAAAGCTCTAGAGTGCCAAAGGTTTCCTCTGTGACTTGGCACATCTCAGTGGCAGACCCCTAGAAGAGGGCCATCTGGGCTTGCCCTTAGGCCTGCCGTTTCCCATCTGCACCCTCTGTGATCGATTGCCTGTTTCCCTAAGGCACAGAACAGCATGGAGTCAGTCCTGAGCTATTTTTCTAGGCTACCCACGGTCACACCTGAATGTGTGTGGCAAGAAAGGAAAGCTTGGCCATTGACAATTACTTCACATTTTCCTGGAAAATAAAGACCCAGGAAAGGGGGTACAGAATTTAAGACTGGGAGAGGAAAAGCATTACTGTCTGTCCCCTCATCACAGGTTCACTCCATCTGACAGAGGTTGACTGAAGACTTTCTCTACTGGAGGGATCTGCTGGATGGGCTTCAACCTGGAAGTCCTTCCCCGCGTCTTCCCTGCATCATGCACAGCTAACTTCCCATTATTGTTAGGGTTATCATCTGCACCCGGCCTCCCTGTCCCCGGTGCCCTACTTGCAGGCCATTATCACTTGGTTCTAGCTGAGACAGTTGAAGCACGTTTCTAGTAGCCATGCCCCTGCTCCCCACTCTCCCTCCTCCATTGAATCAATTTAATATTTCATTTAGTCAGTAATGAGTTCTCCGAAGGGTGCAGGAAAGAGAGCATGAGACTCTAGGATTATAATCCTCATCTGTCTTTGTTACTTTTTCCATGACATGTAGGGTTAGCTGGGCGGGAATATCCTTCCAGGGCTGAGTTTCAGTGGCACTGTCCCCTTCCTTTCTTCTCTGGGTTCAATAGCCAGCAGCGGGCTGGAGAGCATATGGACTCATCTGGTCAATGAAGTCCACGTCAGTTGCACCACCTTGCCTGCCTCCTGCTGTCCTTCCTATGAGTCCTCCAGCATGGCCACACTGATCTGCTAGTCTACCACCTTCCTGCCTGTCCACCCCTAAAGGTTCTTCCTAAACTTAGTGCCACATCCAAGCAGAGATTATACTCCTCTGTCCCAGCCAACTGCTCTATGAAGTCTTATGTCTTTTTACTCAACTGAGAACTTCTCTGCCTGCTCTGAAATTCCATCTCACACAGAGATTATTTGGTGAACACACACAAGCACACATGTGTACAAACATATATGTAAATTTATGTGTATATCCACATACACGTCTCTATTGTAAATTCCTACTCAGGCCTAAGTTTTGTATCCACAGTGTGTGATATGAAAATAGTTCAAGAAAGTCCGTTTGCAGGCTTTTCCTCCCTTAGGAAGATTCACAGCATCCTTTTCACCTGGAGGAATTCTGGGTTCTTGTCAGCACACAAGCCTTTGTTGTATGGAATCTGAGGGACAGAAGAGGGTTAGTGTCTTTATGATTTATTTTGGAAAGCTATGATGGGACAGAATGAAATTGATCAAGAAGACTCATTATTGTCCACTCTTCTGAAGCTAAGACTCAAGCTCCACGAGGGAGGGGACTTCTAGAATCATAGGTGATTCTGAAATCATAGGTGACCAGCCTGTTGCTTGGCCTGTTCACCGTGCGCCTTGTTCCTGGAAGGTGCAGGTCCCCACAGGAGTTGCTGTTAAGGGGATACCCCAGGAAGGATCCACTTCCCAACAGAGTGGCCTACTTCCACACCTAGGCTCTAAATGGGAAGTCAGGGGTTCATGTGTCTAGAGGAATGATGAAATTTCAAGTTTCCATGGATCAATGGTTGTTTGGATACTGCCTGTCACTGGTCATGTTGTGTTTGGTGACAACCATTCTGCTTGAAATGAATAAATACAGAGACCCAGGAGGTGAACCTTCTAGAATCATAGATGATTCTAAAATCATAAGTGATTCTGAAAGGCAAAAGAATGTTACCAGCTACAACTGGATTGTCTGCATCATAATAGAGGTGGGATTTTTTCCTTATGTTTAGGTAAAGGAATCAGAATTTAAGATGTCAAAAGCATTTTAGACCACGAAACAGTTGTTTGAATATAGAAAGTGGTCAGATGTATTCAGTAGGGACTTCTCTTCAGATGAAAAAGAAATGTACCTTTGGTCTGTTGTTCATTCATGTTCATGAATTTGTTCATCTTGGAAATTTGTAATGAGCACCCAGCATGGGGTTGGTGGTGGGGGGTCTAATGATGAATAAAAGGATCCTATGCTTTTTCCTCCAGGAGTTAGTAATCAAGTAGGAAGTAACGTCTTTAGAACACACGGGGACAGGTGTGAGCAGGGAAGTGGGAGGAGAATGGGAGTCTGGAGCATGACCAGACTGAAGGGTTTTGACAAGACTTCTGCAGAAAATGGCCTTCAATTTCAGTGTTGAAGTTGGGAACAGGAATGTGTCACATGAAGCAGGGGAGAAAGAGAGGAGAGTTCTGGGGTGAGGACGGGGTTTGTTCCAGGAATAAATGGGAGGAGCAGAGCCCTCTGGAGAGCTGAAAGCAACCCCACTGGTGGCAGTGGGGGAGAATAGAGACGTGTCTGGGCTAAGCCGTGTGGCTGGCAGGCAGGTTGCAGGAGTCTTGCTGACTTGCTAAGTACTCAGGGCTTCATCTCAAAGCACTGGCAAGCCACTGAAGGGTATTATTTTGATTCTATGAAACTGTGGTATTAATTTTCTGTGGCACTATAATAAATTACCACACATATGGTGGCTTGGACAACACGGTTCTGGAGATCAGAATCCAAACTGGGTCTCACAGGCCTAAAGTCAAGCTGTTGGCAGAGCTCTGTTCCTTCTCAGAGCTCTAGGGGAGAACCCCTCTCTTGCCTTTTCTAGCTTTTAGAGACTCCCTGCCTTCCTTAGCTTGTGCCCTTCTTCCATGAGGAACATTTTTGGGACCATATCTGGCAATCACAGACACTAAGCATGACAATGACACCAACTACTTTGTGCACACTCCATGAGGACAGGACCACGACTTCCTTGCTCTCTTCTGTGTACCCTTTGTTTGACGCTGTTCCTTCCACTTGAAAATTCATTACAAACATTTACTGACGAATGAGGAAAAAGACATTAAGATATTTATGGCTTCAGAGGGAAGAACAGACAGTTAGGCAAGAATGGGTAGAAAGGCAAGTTAGAAAGTTATTATTTTCCAGAAATGGAGTTAGACTTACCTGGATGAGATGGTATCAATGAGTTGCTTTTAGAAGAATTTAGAAGATAGAATCAATAAGATTTGAAGATGGATCAGATGTGAGGAAGGTGATGTCCAGATGTTCAGCCTGAGTACCAAGGAGGGTGGTGCCTCTTCTGACTGACTTAGGAAACTGGAGGAGGAGCAGGTCTGAATGAGACGGGAGTGTAGATTTGTGTGGTTTGTGTGGGGTGAAGTTGGGATGCCTGAGGTTGAGATATCCCAATGTCTGCTCCCATAGGCAAAGTAAGTGGAAAGCTGGAAGGAGAGGCTGAATCTGGAGTTAAGGTTTAGAAGTTGTCCCAGTGACACTGGAATGTCTCTGATTCTGATGGAAAGTGCAGTTGCCATAGTCATCATAAGTTGCCTCTGCAGCTGAGAAAACCTGTGATGTGTAGCAGCTCTTAATGGTGGGCTCTGCCTTCCAGTGTTGCAGCAGACCCCAGAAGCTCACCAATTTCTTCTTTCTAGGTTCTGTCTCAAGAGGATGAGTGAGTGTAAGAGTGGGATTTATTCAAATGTGATAGATACAGTACTCCCTCAGTGCAAGAAGGGACCCCATAGGGGTTGCTCTTGAATGTGCTAGTCCAGGGTTTTAATATAGCACTTGGGTCAATGCTATTTGTCCAAATTTATGCTGATCAGGGTTTGAAAAAGTACTAGTGCTGTTGGTTAACCCTTCAGTCTGAACTTCTTTTCAGTCTGCCCCACTTCCATTTTCTTGCTGCTTGTCTGCAATCGCAGCTTCCAGGAGGTTGAGGTTGTGGGATGGTAGATGCTGGGGTTCTGAGCTGTGGGTTGTGTGGAGCAGGCCTCTGCCTCAGGCGAGGCAGGGTACCGTGGGATGAAGGTTGGCATGTTAGGGACATGAATACTGTCACACAGAGGAAAAGTGTAAGGGAGAAGGGGAGAGAGCCCTGACCAAGCCCTGAATCACAGGTTTACAACATCTGTTCTCATGCCAACATCACTGCTGTGCTCGTTGAGTCTTTGCTGGGAAAGGATCACTATTTGTGTTGCTTTTCCCCCGTGGGGCTTGACATGGGATATGGAAACTACCTACTTTTATCAAATCCATTTAGAGATTGCTTGCACTGAAGTCCTTTTATAAGATATGGGATTTGGGTGGAATGGACATTTATAGCTTGAATGGGGAGCACAGTAGGTACCCCAGATGCTGTAAATGTCTAAAGAGGTACCCCCTGGGAAAGGGAGGAACCTGGAGCCTGTGTCTATCTGAGTGTTCTTTTCTTGTTTTTGTGTTTCCATGAATGACTGTACTGAGTGGAAGCATGGGTACACTGAGGGTACAGGCCCAGAAGGAGCAGTGAGCTGAAGTAAGAGTTATGAAAGGTGGAAGTACCAGGGAATTGCCAGAACCCAGTGACTTCACTCTGGGAAACTGGGTGAACCCCATTTGCCACGTCTAGATGGGACAAAAGAAGGCAGGGCTTTCGGGGAACTTGACTTAAAGAAGTTGACTTTTAAGAAGTTGAGAAAGCCCAGGATGCTTCAAGATTTTAAAGATCCTGAGTATAAATAAACAACAAAAAACAAAACAAAATAAAAAGGAAGAAAAATGCCAAACCTGCAAGTATTCTGAAAATATAAGTTTGAATCTGACAAACTGATTCTTTTGAACCCAAACACAACTATACAATATGTGTTATACATAAGAAATTTATAGGGTTTATGAAAATAAGTTCATTATGTACCATGGTAGCATGTCGTGTAGCAAAGCTTGAGATTAGGGCTCTCAGAGGAGCACCACCATCTTTGGTCCTTATGTGTCATTGATGTAGGCCACACGGTAACTTTTATGTTGGAATTTGAGACCCACTGCTCTAATCATCTCTACTTGGGATGGTGAGGCCAAGGCCAGTGGCTCTTTGGTGGTTGCCTTTATGCATTTTATCCATCATTTAAAAGCCAGGTAGTCTTCTTCCTTTGTTGAATGTTAATCAAGAGCCAATAAGTGCCAGGAAATTAGCTCCACTAGGTTCTGGGGCCACAAGGGTAATGAAGACACAGGCTCTCACTGGAGGAGCTCCTAGGTGGTCACACTGTCCCCCCACGGTAGCAGCTAACCCCAGCTTAGATGACCTGCCTTGTATAGCTCTTTCCATAAGTCTGCTAATGCAAGCATTATTTCCTTGCCTTTTGTTCTTTTTAAAAAAAATTTTTAAAAAATGTTTATTCTTAAGTTGTAGGTGGACACAATATCTTTGTTTTACGTTTATGTAGTGCTGAGGATCAAACACAGAGCCTCGTTCATGCTAGGTGAGCACTGTACCACTGAGCCACAACCCCAGCCCTGTTCTTCTTGTACTTAAATTCTGTACAACTTTTTGGATAAATCTCATGTAGTCTGCCTTGCTATTTACTTTGATAACAATTGAATTTAAATTGTGAAAATAGTCTAACAACTTAAGTGTGAAAATTAATTATATTTCATATTTATAGATTGCAAATAATCACAATGATGATAATCAGTTTAATGCATAATTACAATAAAACCTCTGCCCATCATTGTAGGCAGACCCTGCAGCATGGCCTAGGCAGTGCATACTAGGCAGAAGCTGCTGTGCTGGTTGATGCTCTTAGATGGTTCCGTTTGGACCCCTGCCTGATGATACTTTAAAATCTCCCATGGAGAAACTGCTACATGTTAACCAGAAACTCTGGAGTGAAGTGGGATGCCTGCTCAGCTGGAGACTATAATTCCCAGCCTCCTTTGCAGGTAGGTGCATGGGTCTGAGTAAGTGTAGGCCAGAGGAGTATGAGAAAGCCATTCTCTTATCTCCCTCTGTTGCAAGAGTCTTCTTATCTACCAGTTCCCCATGGAGTCATTGAAGCATAAATCTGTATTCCTGGTACATTCCTGGGACATTAGAGGGTCCTTTAAATGTTTACTAAATAATGAAGGAATTAAGGAATATCCTGTACATCAGTTGCCTCTGTTGATTGGGGTCTTCTTCCAAAATGTTTCAAGGATTGCAGAAAAAGCATCATATCTGTTCCTGATGTTGACAAAATTGTCAATAGCAGTTGATTGGATTTCAATAATTAATCCCTCTCACATCTCACCTGCCACATGTATGTTGGGGCAGAATGCCCACTTGTGCATACCTTCATGTTTCCACAATCCACAAAATAAATCCACCAAAATGCCAAGCTCTCTCTCCAACGGTGTCAACCTATTATATTTGTGTGCTGCTACATTATTCAGCCAATGTTAAATGCTGGGTTCAGAGAATTTGGTAGGTACCTTATAGGAATCTTAACTTTAAAAAGAGGCTAATCATATATGTTCCTTTAAACAAAGTTGGCTTGTTTGTGACTGGGAAGAAAATGTACTATTTAAAAGGAGGGACTTTGTCTATGAAACTGTCATCACAATAAATTGACATTGTGGAGCATATCTGGGCAATATGACATGTCTGGGCCACTTTAGACACTGCCAGTAGCCATGAAACCATCATTCACTTTCTGAACTGCTCCAATTTCCCTTGATCTGGGAAGCCCAGGCTGGTTGTAGTTGGGCTCTGAAAACCATCTTGGAAACTCTTTCAATAGCTGTTTACACAGCAGGGATATAAACAGAAAGACCACTTCTCTCTCTCCTGAGGCAGGGTGGAAAAAAGAAGCAAGATTATTGTACATAAATGTCACCATGAGCTGCAATCACTAATCATGGTGGAAATACATTTTATGTATTTTCCTTCCCCCATGTGCTTTATATAAACAGCAAAACACATTGAACTGATTTTTCAAACAAACTTACAAAATTAGAAAACACAACCGACCTTTAACAGTTAGTAGCATGAATGATCAGGGGCTACAAAGAGGTTTTTAACTATTGAAACAGGTTGGCAACATGACAAATGAGTTTTTTCTTCTTCCAAACCGTTAAAAATAGCTTTTATAAACTTTTAACTCCCTCTGATGGTGAGCTCACCATTAATCACCTTTATGACATCTTATATTTAGGCCATGGATAAATCCATGGGTCCTAATCAACCACTTTCCTGAGGAAATTGGCCAAATCCCGACTGGAGGGGAGGGGGATGAATCACAACAACCCTGCTATTCAGACAGATCTCTTTTCAAGTGCCCTTAAAGCTTTTTTTTTCGTACACCAGTGAAGACAGCCACACAGGAAACAATAATAGTTTAATCTCTTGAAAAATTTCCTTCCTGCACTGCCGTGCTTTCAGACAGGTACTCAGAGCGAGCCAAAGAAAATGAGCAGCAGCCCTGCCAAGAGCCGCTGCTGCTGGAGGCTCTCAGTTCCAGCGCCCTCCTCTTCCCAGTCTCTGCACAGGAACCTGCTTGCTCTCCCTGGGATTTTGTCACCCCTGGGCTCCCATTAGGAGTGCTGCTGTCCAGGTGGGGCCCTGACTGACCACGGAAAAGAAAGACAAGTGGGAGAAGAGTCATTTGGCGACCTGATGTTTGGCTAGACGTTGGCCTGGAAGTCTTGGAGGGCTGATTACCCCTGAAAACACAAGAAGTCACAGTGTGATCTGTGTGGGTGTTGGTTGGCTTTCTCTGTGAGGCAAGGCAAGGGGGGACTGGCCTGGTTCACTGGATGGGCAGACAGGGACCAGCGTAGCCCTCTCCCCTTGGCCCCCTTTCCACTACTCCCCAGGAACATTTGCTTGCTCCCCAAGCCACTCAGTTTTCTGTTGGTCCCAGGGAGACCACATTTCAGGAATCCTATTCTTCATCAGCTGGGCATGTTCCAAGGACAACTCCGAGGACCAGAGGATGGTAGATCCATGAGAAGGAGGGGACCACAGTGCCCAGATCACCTTGTGATCAGACTGTGATAATAGTGGGGCACAAGCCACCATACAGTGAAGCTGCTGGGATTTAGCATCATCCGTTAGAGCAGTCAGACTACGTGACCGATACAGAGCAGTTGCAAAAGCGGACTTGGCAGTGGTCAACACAGCCTTGCTTTTTGCCTCAACTTCCTCATGGACCAGAGACAGGGTGAGTTAAAGTGCTTAGAATAATACTTGGTGCTCAGGGACATGAGAGCCACTGCTGCAGTACTGCAGCGCTATTCCTACTAGATGACATGCTGCTACCCATGCATCTCTTACAGACCTCTCCCCTCTCTGCTATGGTGCTTTTGGTTTCAGGGGAAGAGAAACCAATGAGGAAAATGGTTGCTCATTCCAAGGAGACCTACCATTGATCTTTGGCTTCATGAGAAGGGAAAACAGATTTCTTTTTCTTTTATGATGTGAGGTCTTGCATTGCTGCCCAGTCTGCTTTGAACTCAAGTGACCCTCCTGCCTCAGTCTCCGGAGTAAGGTGGGACCACAGGAAACACCACTGTGCCCAGCTGGGCTTCTCCATCCAAACCTACGTGAAGTGCCAGCTGTACCCACAAAACAAGCCTGAGATCTGTAACTCAGACATTATATACAAGGAAATGGTACATTTCCTATTGTGATGGAAGCCCAGTGCCACCAATGATTCAGCCTGGATTTAGGGGAAAGAGATCATTTGTGTTATAAGAAATTATCGAGGATTTTATGAATAAGTAATGAGGTATTTAGTCTCTCTGGCCCATTTGGGAGGGGTGAGCACATGAAAAAGAACAAATGCTAAATGTGGCCCTAGAAATTTAGTGGGGCCCACAGAATAAATTGGGCTTTTAACAGGGATTTGCATTATGAAACTTCATAATGGGATTTTGGACAAAGACAATATTGCACCTGTATTATCATCCCAGTCAGTCAACTAGGATAATTAGAGCTGTTTTAACCCACAGAGATGTCTGAGTCCTAGGAGGGTGGTGTTGAGAAGTACAAGTGGCTTTAATGCAGACTTTGAAGTCAGTCTGCCTGGGTTCAAATTCAGCCTCTCACCAGCTGTGTGAACCTTGGGCAAGATACTTAATTTCTCTGGGCTTTGGTTTCTTCATCAGTAAACTGAAAATAATCATAATATTTCTAAGTATTAAATGAGGATTAGGGGCTGGGGATGTGGCTCAAGCGGTAGCGCGCTCGCCTGGCATGCGTGCGGCCTGGGTTGGATCCTCAGCACCACATACAAAGATGTTGTGTCTGCCAAATACTAAAAAATAAATATTAAAAAAATTATCTCTCTCTCTCCCTCTCTCTCACTCTTTCTTTTAAAAAAAATGAGGATTAAATGATTAATACTTTCAAAAGTTTAGAACAGAATCATACTCTACTGCTGCTAATTATTATCATTATTGTTTGAAAACGCCGTTTGGTACCTTGGTCGGGAATATAGACATTTATTTCAAAGGGGTTTTTAAGCTTCCTAACTTGAAAGGGAAATCTGAAGCTTCATGCCTTTGAACTTCGATCCAGGGAACTCCCCCTGGGGTTATCGTAGAGATATGTTTGCCTAGTTCCATGGTGGCTCTATCAACAGCAGGAAGAAACAAAGGGTTCAAGGCCAAGGTCACGGACTCCAAGATGTTCATTTTCATGCTTTTTGTTTGGAGATATTTGGAACCAGCCTGAGTGCTTTTAAAGGCTCTTCTCTGATGAGGAGGACTACAGAGAAAAGGACGCATCTGGCACACAGGAGTTTGATGAGCATCTGTGACGCTGAACCATCTCTGAAGATGGGAAGAAGCCATCTAGATGCCTTAGATTATATTCCTGAAATTAAGTTTTTACTTGTTCTTTCATTTTGTCTTTCCAAATTCCAACTCTTATTTGGAACAACTTCAAACAAAATGATACATTTTAAAAACTTTTAGTTTGGAAATAATTTCAAATGTATAGGCAGATTATAATAAAAATATTAGGATCTGTGACAAAGAGCCCTTTACCTAGATTCACCTGCTGAGAATGTTTGACTCCATTTTCATTATTACTTGTGCCTGCCCCTATACCCAGTGTACATGTACTTAGGCACACAAAATATTTTTTTTTCTTGAACATTTGTAAGTAATTTGCATACATCATTGCCCTTTACCCCTTAATATTCGGTGTTTACTTCCAAAGAACAAGTCTATTTTCTTACATAATCAATGTACACTTATCAACCATAGTAAATTTAGCAGTGATACAATACTCAGATGTGTTGTCCATATTCCAGTTTTGTGGATCAATCTCATAATGTCCCTATAACATCTTTTCCTGTAATACAAGGGGGAGTTTCAGATTGCATTTACTTGTATATGTCTTTTTCTCTATAAGTCATATTTTTTAAAGGGTGGAACACTTGTAAGTACCAGAATGTTAAACTTTTTTTATTGCTCTTAATGATGAACCAACCAACTTGAGCTACTTGTTATTTAATTTTGTAATGAAAAAAGGAATAAATGTCCATTTCTTTAGAAAGTTTTGCTTATTTGGGTGCCTTTTAGAAGTGAATGTTTAATTTTTCTAATGGCTCTATCCTGATGCCTTGGTTCCTAGAAACTTGTCAAGGACAAGAGGGATCCCTTCTTTCCTCAAGTTTAATATATGGATACCAATAAGATGGAACTCTGGGGAAGTCTTTTAGCATATGCTTGGGAGATGCTCTTATCTGAATTCATTTATGCCTTTCCAGGTTCAAGTTTTCTCAGAAAGATATCATATATATTTATACATGAAAAAGTCTTTCAGTTGTTTTAAGTGCTTGTCACATTTTAAAGAAATGAATGGGGACTGAAAGCCCCAGCACCCTTTTCTGATGAAGAAATAGGAAATGGCCTAAGCGTTGAGATTCTTCTTTTCGTTAGTATAGGATGGTTGCTGCTCTTTATAGCAGACTTATTTAGGAGGAACCAGCAGCTTCTACAGTTGGTACAACTGTATTAAAATATATAACAAATATCTTCTATGTCTGTGGACAGCTTGCTGCCTGCTTTGTGAGTTTTATGAGCAGAAAGGTGTAGGTAGTGATGTGGGAGAAGCGGGAGTGGGAAGGAGGGAAGAGCAGTCAGCACCTGGACGCGGTCTTCCCAAGCCAACAAGTGGTGGACTGGCTTGGTGAGGAAGGGGTGGCTGAGGAGATGAGGCCCCCAAACACAGTGTGAATGGAGGGATGGGAAATGGCGGCGGGTGTGGGCATGGGCCCCTCTATGATCTTTCAGAGTTCAAATGTTTCTAGAAGCCAGTATCAGTTAATTTCTGTAGAGCTGTCCTAAGACCAAAGGGGGAAAAAAAAAAAAGGCCACACGCGGGAAGAAAGCTGTTTGGCTTCTTTGGAACGAGAGGAGCCCATGGTCTCAGATCCAGCAGGAGATACGCGTTTGAGAATCAGAGGAAGAAAACCCCCAGGGAAACTGAACTGATGCTTGAAACTTGGATCAAGATGGAGATCGCCTGGAAAGCAGGAAAGTTCCAGAACTCCAAGTCTGAGGGAATGGAGAGTGAAAATGAAAGCCATGTCTTGATGAAGAGGGAGTCTTTTATTACTGACCCATGGCTGTGGGTGGGGCAGAGGCCAGGCTGGTGCAGGGAGAGGGGTAGTGCAGCCAATTTGGACTCCCTAAAAACAGGCTGAGGTTTTCCTATGCCTTAGCTGTAGAATTTAATCCTCTGGGATCTAGTGTGGAACAATTCTTATCTTTCAGTGCATAGACTCCTTTTTATCAGAAAGAAACAGCTCTTAATTAGTCCTTAGAGTGGCCATTTGGTATGACTAGGAGAGTCCAACTCGCAGGTCTGGAGCACTTTAAAAATTTGCTTAGAAGACGGCCACATTAGAGAGCAGGGCATTTTCAGTCTTCTGGTCTCCGTGTCAGGGGCTCGCAGACTGGTTTGGTGTGGGGACACCTCAGGACGCTGCTTCTGCAGCTACTCTAACCAAAACCTCTTCGCAGCTCCAGCCTCTTGGGGAACTCAAACGCAACTCAGAATGGGAGCAAGGAAGGTGCGTAATTAAAGTGGGACTGAAGTTTAAACTTAAAATGGTCTCCATAAACACTGAGTGCTCAGACACCGTATAACTTGTGGTGTTTAATGGGCCCTGGGATTTTTTTTTTTTAAGTCTTTCAATATGACAGAGGGAACTATGAGCTAAAGATAATAAACTCTAACTTGTAACATGATTCCTGATAGCATTCCTGATAGCATCATTTCCAGAATGGCAACTTTGGTCTCTGGATTTATTGAAATTCATGACAGAGGAGAGGGCATGGTCCTGAAAGGCAGGTAAAGTGGGCCTTTATCAGCCCATCGAGCCTCCCTCCTGCAGTGACTCAGAGGTTGATGGCAGTGGTGAAACTTCTTTTCATAAAAAGCTTGATGTTTAGACAATCACTATGCCTTTGACCTTTACCTTTAGAACTTCAGTAGAAAAAAGAATAATAAACAAAAGGTGAATTACAAATTATTTGTATGGTTGATTGATAATACAAAGATAGCTTATATACATATATCTTTTGTATTTAATTATGAAGTTGACATTTTTGGCTAATATATATATATATATATATATATATGAATAATTTCATAAGTTGGCAAATTAAAATACGCATGAAAATATTGCTTTTCTATTCATAAACAATAATAATACAACTTGGTACAACTGTATTAAAATATATTACAAATATCTTCTATGTTGTACCAAGTCATTACTTCCTAAAAGCAAGCTGATTTGCAGAGCATTCAAGTCAGTGAGAGTCATTCTGCCGTGTGCAGATAGTGGGTTTTGTTATGAGAGAGTTTTGGAGTGTGGGTGGTTATGGACTAAACTGTGCTTCTCCAAAATTCGTATGTGGAAAACCTCACCCCCCATGTGACTGATTTCAGACGAGGCTTTTAGGAAGTAATGAGGTTTAATGAGGTTATAAGGATGGTGTCCTAATCAGATAGAATTGGTGGCCTAGTGGCCTCTTAGCAAGAGGAAGAGAGGGAGATTCTCTCCTTGGGCATGCACAAAGGAAAGGCCAAGCAAGCACACAGCCACAGGGTGACCTTCCACAAGCCAGGCCGAGAGCCCTCACCAGGAAGCAGATCCTACTGGACCTGATCTTGGACTTCCAGCCTCCACAGCTCTGGGAAAATCACCGTCTGTTGTTCCGTTGCTCAGTCTCTGGTGTTTAGTTATGGCAGCCTGAGCTAGGACAGGGTTCGGCAGGAGGCAGCGGAGTCGGAAAGCCATCCCCTCTGCTTTAACACCCCAGCAAGCCTGTAATGGACTTTCCTCTGATGAATGAGGGGCAAGGGCTTGTGTGGGGCTGTGAGGATGTTGGCAAAGAGCCAGGGGCAAAGAATGGTGGGTTTGAGTGCAGCCAGACTTGGAAAGTCTTGCAAGTCACTCTAAGAAGCATGAATCAGCCCCTGCTGTTATCTGAATACTTCATTTATAGAATCTACCAGAAAACTGCACCAGTCTTTTGTGTACATGTTGATATTAACAAACAAACAAACAAACAAAAAAGGAACACTGTGAATTGAGGCTCTGGCTGCCTCCAAATCCATCTGTCCCTCTCAGGCCTCTTCTCAAGTTTATGGTGAAGGCAACAGAGAGGTAGTGAAGGGTTTTATGCAAGCCCAAGGTATGGGTAAAAGGCAGGTAATGTCCTGTGATGCCACTCCTAGTTCAGCATTGAAGAAGGACATGACGGAGACTCTAGAGAGAGGGGCACAGGCAGCAGAGGGCAGGCTTAGGTGATTTTAGGTAATCCATTCAACAGCTTTGGATATGAAGTGGATGGCATGGAGGGACAATAGCATGGGAGAAATCCAAACTGACTGCCAAGACTTCCTGGTTTCACCTGAAGAGAAGAAGCAAAAAAGTTGGACTCAAGGACTGACATTTTGAGTGCCTCGAGATGTCCTGGTAGACATCTGGCAGGTGACGAAGCCTGGAGCTTGTGGAGAGGTCTGGGCTAGACACGGCAAGCAGTGCTCCAGTTCTCAGCACTCCTAGTTTGCTCTCTAAATCAACGTGCACCTGGACGCTGACACAGCTCTAGCAGATTCCATAAACGGAAGACATGAGGACATTTTCCATTTGAGGCTTGGGAATATGCTTTAATTTTTTTCTTAAGGCTAAATCAGTGGTATAATGTAAGAGAGAGGGGTTTGGGTGGGAGGAAGGGAAAATTCACTCACTTAAATACTTGGGAATACGTCAAGCCAACATGCTGTGGTAGATGTAGGAATTAAATTAAGCTGGCAAAGCTTGCCATGCTGGGCTGAACTTTGGGTAAATGCAGCATTTGCGTTTGCAGTAGGGAAGGCATTTTCATGGCTTTGAAGGAGTGACTATGACTTATACATGTATATCTACAGAATTAAATGCTCATTTGTAGTATAGTGATTTATTAATTATTTGTGACATATTTTAATTGTAATGTAGTAAATTATTATGCAGCCAGGGCCATAGAACTAACAGCTCAGCTCAGGAGCTGGGGCAGAACAGAAATGAGGAGAAGCTGCATAGAGCCAAATGCTCTGAATCAGCATAAAGTCATAGTGGAGCTGGGCCCCCCAAATCAACATCATGGCAGCCCAACATGAAGCAGCAGGTTGGGTGGGGAGAGACCCCCAGATTGGGCGCAGTGCACTATGAACATGGAGCAGCACTGCTCAGTTTGTTAGACTGGGCAGGGCAGAAGCTGTCGCTGGGAAGTGACTGAAGAACCATCCTTGAGGAGGTGGGAGAAAGGAGAGGGAGCTGAGGTTTTGAAACAGCTGTGGTTGGAGAACATCCATGTTCTAAGGAAGGAAAGGGGGTCGTGGCTCCTGAAGAGTGGCAGGAGTCGGGGTGGATCAGTGTCCATGGGGGAATTAGCAGACCCAGCTTCCCAGCAGTGAGGTTGGACACTCCCAGTCAGGACACCCACGGGGAGCGTGGTGAGGGGAAGCTGGTGAGAAAGAGCTCGAATATTTATGGCCAAGCCAAGGACAGAATATGGAAGGCAGGTCTTTGAAGATGTGATGGAAGATGAGTGGGGCTGTGGAGCCGGGACCCAAGAGCAGCACCCACATGTTTGCATGGGGTGGGGAGGTGCTTGTCATGGGGTCATGCCTATGACTGAAGACTGGCGAACAAGAGAAAAGCATAGCATATTTATTTAAAGGAAGTCTTATGTGACATGGGAGTCTTCAGAAATGAAGACCCAAAGATTTAGGAAAAACAATATTTGTGCTTCGGTTCAATGGAGCATGGACAGCTGTGTCGAAATGGGATTGGATGGAAGGGCGTGGTGATGTCCCGAGTGGGGAGACCCAGCAAGGCCTGTCTGTTCAGATTCTTCTCAGCTGCCCTGGAGACATTCCTTCCTCCTGCATACAGGCAGGACCCCTCTGGACGAGGGTGTTGTGATCTGCTCTCAGACAAGCTAGGTCCGAGACTTTCCTTTCCCCAGCTCCAGACAGAAGGGGGAAGTCAGCAGGATTTCTAGGTCTCACAACTGGCTTCGGGGGAAAGGGGTTCTAGAGCCTATGACCCACCTTAGGAAGAGGAATGTTTCTGTGGCCTGCTGAGGGGGAAAGGGCTGTGGCAGGGGAAGGACAGGCAGGAGAAGGGCAGGGGGAAGTCCTTCTGTGCAAGGTACCCAGCGAGCTCAGCAACTGTGCCTTGGGGTACACTTTCTGAACCTCAGCATTTTCTTTGTCCTTGGGCAGGAATGGAAGGGAAAAATAACCCCACTGATCTTAGAATCTTTACAGACAGGCTAAATGAAGTCACAAATGAAGTCTAGGAAGAACTTTGAGGCACACTGATTGAAAGTGAGACAGTGAGGAACCATTTGTACCCAAGGGCTCTCTGAATCTCTCAGAGATAAGATTGGATTTTTCTCCTTTGTTGGGGACAGGAAGGTAAAGATTCAGGGACACATGGCATAAGTCCAGCCATTTTTATGGAGAAGGAAGAAGAAAAAGTGAGGTTACAAAGGTGAGAAAAGGTGAGAGTTCAAAAAGGGATCCCTACTTTTACCTCAGAGTGGACAGTGATCTAAGAACCTGGGAGGCAGGGGGTCCTGGACGTGGTCCCCATCTGACACTCTCCATCTGTGCTTCAGAGCAAGTGCTGGCCTCTCCAAACCTCTGTTCAGTTTTTTCATCTTGAAAACCAGACCCATGGTACATTCTGTGGTAGGAGAGGTAGGCCCTCCACCAACACGAGGCCTCTCTTTCTTATTTTCTGCTCAATAATGGAATCTCTCTAGAGGTTCCTGAAGATGACATGGTGGAGCTATGAGACGGGCACTGGTAAGGACATTGAAGCAGAGGGGGGTCTTCCAGGTCATCTATTTGATAGGAAAAGTCTCATGAATCACAGTCTGAGCACTTGAGGCAGCCCCAAGGAACCATTTTGTTTCCCCTCTTTCCTCCTCTGCTGGAGTTCTGGCATTTAGCTGGTCAAAAGGTGGCAAGGGCGAAGCCTGTTCTGAAAACACCCTCGCTGTGTATGAAGAGCACCCTTCTCCCATATTTCCCTTCAAGGTGTGGCCATTAATTACAGGAAGTGACAGAGATTCCCCTTGTTGCGTGATCGACACAAGGATGAATCTCTGTTACTGACTGCAACTAACAGAGATCTAAGGCGCTCAAGAGGCAGGCCGGGGAGGTGTGCTGGGAGCCACGCATCAGGTCTGGAGGCACCTTCTTCTGAACGGACCCCCGAGGCTGCGGGGAGACAGAGTAGGTATTATTTCGTTCAGTTCCTCCCAGGAAAATACAGCCGCCGTCCTTTTTTGCTGGCTTGGTTCTGGCACTGGAACAACCTGTCTCTTTACATTAGTTCAGTTCTGTAGAGAAATGGTCATTTAGAAGGAAATAGTTGGAAAATTCAGGCAAGAATCCATTTTTAAACTCACAACTGAATGATTGCTTTCTTATTGTGCTACCCAGAGCTGGAAAAATCATTCCTTCTGTACATAGTTTTCTTTTTTTGCTTTGTTTTCATTCTGCTTAAAACACACATATGTGCCAGAAGTGAAAACATTTTCAAAGGGCAAGTTTCAAGGACGCCTAAAAATAGGATCTGTTGCCAAATATACATTTCCCCAATATGTAAATGGCTGAAAGGGGGCCCAATCGAAGCATATGCTGTTCACATTTCCGTAGAAAAACTGGAGCTGGAAGATTGGACCCTGAGCCCTGAAACTCTTTAAACTAGTGCTTTTCATTTAACTTTTATCCTAAGTCTTTAGACATCATTCTTTGCATATTTTACACCTATCTTTTAATCAGAGCTGAAAAAAGCTACTAAGAATACTTTTATTCTCCAAATGGGAAGGTTATTTTATCACATCATCTGCGACTTGACATGAAGCTTTCAAACAATTATCAAGGCTCAAAAAGGAATAAAACTCCCCGAGCATCTAGGCCCTTGTGGTTGCTCTGCAGACCCAGGGGGAGTCCGTTGGAAAGTATGTGCAAATTTGTGGAGGTAAGAAACCTTTTATTTCTTGCCTTCTGTGACTTGCAATCAGGCATCACCTCAAACTGTCTCTGGGGGTGGAGGAAAGCAGAACATAAATACATTCATTAAAATCAAAGAAGTCAGTGGTGGTAGGCTTGACTTCGAATTCTGTGCTGTCACCCAGGAGGAAGGGCTGTCCTCTATTCTCCACTCTGCACCTTGTAATTTAGGAAAATAACCATTCTTCATGAAAATCGCATGGGTGAGCTAGTCTCTCACAGGCTTTCTTTTATTTTCTGGAAAAAAATTGTTTTTTGACCTAAAAAGAGTCAACACTTTTAGTTATTATACACCTTTCAACAAAGGTTCACAAACCTGCGTGGCTGTATCCTTCCCGGGGGGCTCCCTTGGGCTAGGGTCCTCTGGTTCCTCGGAGACTTCCTCTTCTTCCAGCAGGGCTCTGTGACTGGAGGTCTGGACCTTTCCCCTGGAATTATCTTGCTTTTTCAATTCTGGTTAAACTTTGTCTTCCATATCTTAATATTTCCATGATAGGATATGGAAAAAGAAACTTAGAAAAGGTTTCACATTTACTATTAAAAAGTGGTGACCTTTGCTCACATTTGCCAGAGAAAGTGCTTATAGCACCAATTAACATGAATTATTAACTCCTAGATTAATAATTTATTAGAAACCTAAAGGCCCTAGGCACTGCCAGAACACACTATTGAAGGAAAAACAAAGAAAACAGCGTAGATCTAATTATAACAATTCGTGGATGATGTTTGGAATAAGTAACGGCACTTAGGTTTCTAAAAGATTTCTTATTTCCCCTTGAACTCCATGCTGCTGAAGAGTCCTCAAAATCCACTAATGATTCCTGTCATTACTCATGCAGATGTTGGTCTTTAGCAAGTTTTTTAAAATAAATATTTATATACCTATTTTCTTTGTGTCAATGTCCATTCAAAACTCTTGTGCATATTAATTTATCTAATGGATCCTCCTTTGAGTGTCCCCTTGCATTAGACGCTTACTATCCACACTTACCTGTGAGGGGCAGAGTCAAGGAGATGATGACTGGGTGCCTTAGTTTTCCAGGGCTGCCATAACAAAGCACCACAAACTGAACAGCTTAAGTGACAGGAATTTTCTGTCTCACAGTTTTGGAGACCAGAAATCTAAGGATGCAGTTCTGCAGCTTGGTTCCTCTTGAGGGCTGCTAGGGCACGCTGTTCCCGGCCTGCCTCCTAGCTTCGATGGTTGCTGGTGATCTTTAGCATTCCTTGGCTTGGAGATTTACCACCCGAGTCTCTGCTTTCATCTTCTCATGGAGTTCTCCCTGTGCATGGATCTGTGTCCACATTTCCACTTTTTATAAGGAAGCTGGTGGTCATATTGGATTCAGCCCCACCTGAATGCCCTCATCTGAACTTGACTGCCTGTGCACAAACCTTGTCTCTAGGTAAGGACCCCTTCTGAGGTACTGGGGGTTAGCACTTCAACATGGGTTTTGGGGATAGGGACCATTCAAGCCATGATGCTGGAGGAGCCAAGTTTAAAGCAGGTGTCTGGGGCCCATACTCCTGATCACCACACCATGCTGCCTCCCATCTTTTGGTGTTTTGAATACAGGAAGCTCATCAAGGCAAGTTCAGTTTAGACTCTCTTACTGATTTGTGTCTAAGAAGGTCCATTGTGTGGTTACTCTTGGAGACAGGGACTTGCTTGATCAGGGGGATCACACTGGTTTATAGAGAAGTCTCTAAATGCTCTTCGGACTAGGAACCATGATGTTTGAGAATCTAAAAGTTGTTTCTGACTTCTGAGCACCTATTTTCTTAAACCCATGTCTTAAGGGCATTTTAGGACTGAGAGGCCTAATTACTTTCTTTTCTTCTTCCAAATTCTTAGAGTCATGATCGTGTAATGCTCACTGTGCCTCTGCTACTTTGCAAATCTACCTGACCTCATCTCACCTTGAGATGGAAGAAGAGAGACCAAAACTTCTGTGAGTTCTGATCTCTTGCCTTTTTAACTGGATGAGGGAGCAAAGCTTGAAAAATCCTGTTTTCCCTTAGCAGGGAAGGGAAAAGAAAAAGGAGTAGAAAGAGAACTAAGAAAAGTAAAAGAACAGAGGAAAAATCCTTGCAAATGAAAATAAAAGTAGGGTTGAGACTTAGGAGACTCGCTTTGCTTCACTGATGCAGTTTTGAGGGGAGAAGGACAGCTGGCACATGGTTATGCTAACGATGAACCCGGTGGAGAGTTACACACGGCGTCTTATCACCTCATCCACCTCACCACTGAGCTCATTCTGACAGGTGTCTGGGGGCTTCATTGTAAAGATTAGATTCCCAAAACCATATGCTACATTTGGCTCTGAATCTTGGTATTTTTAGGATTTTGTTTTTTCTTTTTGCTTCTTTGTGCGTTCAGACATTATAGTATTTTAGTGTGGTTTATATGTCATATTAACTCCTTATTTTTCTTCTCCTTCGAAGCAAAGAATGTCATAAAAACCGTGGGGAAGAATGCCAGGTAGATTGTAGGAATTTGTTTCTTTTTTGCTTTTCAGTCTGCTTACAGATTTGCTTTGTTCTGAGCGCAGAAGTCATGGAGTCATTTCTAAATTGACTCTAAAAGAGGACAGGAGACATGCAGGTCCCTTCAGTGAGAGATGCAGTGTAGTCCAGGGCTGGGCTCATGCCTCTTTGTGCTGCTGGGTCTCTAAGGAGAGATACTGGATCTACTTAGCAACTTCTGTGTCTTGCCTTGAAATGACTGGCCTAGAAATATGATCAGGCTCTTATTTCCCTCTATTAAGGGACAGTCTTCATGAGCCCCAACATGTTTATTCATACAGAATCTAGCAGATTGATAGGTTGCAAAAATGGCCACAATCTTTCATTTTCCTTGTATTTTTTTTTTGTAATGTGACTTTGCAACTTTCCCATCAGTGACAAGAGTGTGTTTCCCCTTTTCTTGAATCTGGTAACTTACACTGACCAAGGGAATTTAGCAGAAGTGGGAGTGTGCCATTTCTGAACCTAGCACAAAAACTCAGGGGTCTTATGCACTGCTGTTCAATGACTGCTGTTCACTGGAACCCTGCCCGGATGCCTGTGGGCAAGACCAGGTTAGCCTGCTGGAGCACGAGCAAACATGGAGAGCAGAGGCAAGATATCCCAGCTGAGGCCACTCAACCCAGCCAGTCCCTGAATGACTCTGCAGCTAGGCACTGGTGTATGTGTGAATCTGGGCAGAATCAAAGGAGCCATCTGACTAAGTCCAGACCACATTGCTGACTGAATCATGAATGAAATAAATGGTGGTGGTTTTAAGCTTTAGTGTGGCTTTTTAATGCAACAAGAGCTAATTGATAAACTAGCTGGGAAATTTGATCAAGTTTTGTGTTTATGATCTCTTTAGTTGCTGATGTTCCTTTAAGTGCATCCACAGATGTTCATTTATTTAGGAAGTTCAGCATTGCTGAACTTCTGCTACTCATGGCATAATAATCTTGCTATTGGGAATGTCACAAGTCAGTCCTTGATGTCATCTTTGGGCTTCCTTCTTTGTTATGGGAGGTACAATATTGTGTCCTTTACTTGGGATGGGATGCCCTGGCATACTCTGACCACCAAAGTCCTTAAAACTTTTACTGATATAGTAAAATTCTGTATCTTCATGGGGTTTATCTCTCTTCCTTAGGGATATGTGAGTTTTACTAAGGCCTCCAAAATACTAGTTGATTCTTGCTCATCTGGCTTGATTAGATGATGTCATTAATGCAACACGTCAGTGTGATGCTCTGTGGAATGCCCAGGTGTCCAGCTCTCTTCAGTCCATCATACAATGGAGGGAAGGGCAGCTAACACAGTCCATGGCTATCAGTTTCCTTGTGCTTCCAGGTTCCATCCTAATAGCCAAATTATACAATGTCCTGGGGGCTTTGCTGAAGTAGATGAGCAAGGCCAATTACTAGGCCAGTGCCAGGTTCCTGGTTGGGAAATAATGTGACTTGACACTTGGATGCAAGGCAGCAGCTAGGGTTAGGCAAGCAAGGTGCCCAGGGTAAAGAATTGAAGGGGATGCCTCTCTCAGGTCCATGCACATGTGAGGAGTTGTTCTTGAAAAGCTGCTCCCTAGAAGCCTCACCAACCTCACTTTAGTCCAAGCCCTGCCTGGATGAAACCATCTATGTTGGTGCCCTCAAAATCTAGAACCTCTAAGTTCCCCCAAATCCTTGACCTAAGAAGTAGCTTTGTCCCTGGGGAAGAGCTAGAACTCTCCTCCTGCTTGGAGACAATGCAGAGGCCTCTTTCCTCTAAGAGAGTGGGAGTCTCTCTCGAGTTGTCTACTTCCCATTTAGGTCCTTACCCCATGACTAGGGTCATATCAAAGCATGTCCAAGCTGAGGAGGAGCTGAATTCATAACAGGGAAGGCACTGCCAGGCCCAGACAGCATGGACCATGGGCCAGCAGGGGACCAGCTGGGCCTGGGGAGTTTGCCTGGGCCTGGGCCTACAGGAGCTCGTCACAGGGCTCTGAACAGAGATTGGCTAAGGGAGTGTATATTGACTTGAGAGAACTCTGCAGAGACCACACTTCCTGGCAAAGATCCCAGAACCTCGCTACCAGGTTGTCCATCACTGTCCCGGATCTTTCCAGAAAACTGATTAGCTAGAGTAAGAATTGTGCAACAAAGAATTCTGATTCCTTGACTTTGAGCGTTGGAACATCTGTAATTAAGACTTTAAACCTGATGTTTTCACCCCATCCTGATGTTGTTCAGCTCTCTAACACTGATAAATTACTCCCCTAAAAACCTCTGATACTCTTCCAGGGTTTTCTGTATTTACTCTCATTCTATGTTTCATCTCTTGCCGCAGTCTGGCTGGGCACAATTCAGGAGCCACTTGTCAAAAGAAACTAACTTTATTTTTAGAACCACACAGGCCAAACAAAACAGCTCCTCAGGAAAAACCCTCAGAGCCCAACTGCCACCAGCGGCTTCCCACAAGCCTCTCCCCCCAAAACAGCAGCCTCCCCCACTCCCATAATCCTCCTGCTCTTGAGGCCGATTAGCTGGGTCGCATGGGCGGAGCCAAAGAAGTCCCCCAATGAGCAGCTCCGTGGTCTGAAAGGGCAGGGAAACAGCCCAATGAGCATCACCGCAGAGGAGCCAATCAGCTAGATGTTGCTGGGGCTGCGGTGAGCCAATCATCAGCTGGCAGTCTGAAAGGGCGGGGAAACAGCTCAATGAGCATCTCCAATGAGCATCACCACAGAGGAGCCCATCAGCTAGATGTTGCTGGGGCCGCTGTGAGCCAATCATCAGCTGGCAGTCTGAAAGTTTGCTGGCAGCTGGAAGTTTGCTGGGGCCCCTTCGGCTGTGGCTCTCAACAATCTCTCATGCTTTACCTTGCTAAATTCCAAACTATGCTTACCTAGGTCCCCTCTTTGTTCAACAGCCCAGGACATTTCTCCTTCTGTGATGATATAAAAGCCTTGTTCTCTTAACATTCACATCAGAATTCCTTTCTACAAGGAAACTGTCTTTGGTTAGCATGGGAGAAGAATGAGCTCCACTTCCACAAAGATGTCCATACTCTAATCCCAGAACTTCTTAATATTATACATGACATGGTAAGGGGAAGGAAAGGTTGTAATAGCTGGCTTTGAGATGCAGTTACACTGGGTTCCTAGTAGGCCTAATATCATCATGTGGGCCTTATAAGTAGAAGAAGGAGGTCAGAGAGAAGGAGTTGAAGATGTCATGCTACTGCTACTGTCTCATAAGATGGAAGAAAGGCCTACCAGCCAAAGCATGCAGCAGTAGGAGGGCAGTTTGTGCTCACGGACTTTGGTTCCCTTGACAGAAGTCTGGGGGATGTTTATTAAAGCCCAGCACCTGTTCCCAAAGGGCTGTCCCCAAAGGTTCTGACAGTGCCACCATTAGGCACAGTTTCTGACAAAGTGAGGGGACTGGCAATGCTGAACCGCTGCAGTGGTGGAGAGCTGGCCAAGGCTGGGTGTGAGCTGTGGGGTGTCTACTTATGAGCTGAAATCTGACAGGAGATGGAAAGACATTGAGATCTGCAACACACTGGCCAACGGGGGTTTATCTGTCACCAAAAGTCATTCTGTTTGAAACTTAGAATGACTTAATTGAGCCATGTTATGGGTTGACTTGTGTACCGAATGCATGTGGTAGAGGCCTAACCCCAAGACCTTAGCATGTGACCTTATTTGGAAATGAAGTCTTTATAGAAAGAATCATTAAAAAGAGTCCTTATAGTTGGCCCTAATCCATCACAACTCTTGTTCTCACTGAAATGCAAATTTGGACATGGAGATCACTCACAAAGAGGGCAAGATGCAGAGATGTGAAGAGACACAGGGAAAGAGAATCTTCTACAAGTCCAGGATAGAGACCTGGAACAGATCCTCCCTCAGCCCGGAGGGAAGCAGCCTGGTGACACCTTGATCTAGAACTTCCAGCCTGCAGAACTGGAGAGAATATACACGTGCTATGTAAGCCACCCCGCCACTGATTTTGTTGTTACACATTTCTACAAAACTACAAGCTGGAAACCTCTGGAATTGGTATGCACTTCCAGAAGGGTGCTCCTTTCTGGGAGAGCCAGGACTCAATCACAAACACTACCTGAACAGGTGAGCCCCTCCTGCCCCTTTCGTTTTGCCAGTGAGAGTTAGTTTCAAGGATCCACCTTTGTTGGTTGTTCTTTCTTCTTACCAAGGTCAAGAGGGAAATATGAAAACCCAGAGGCCCCACCCAGGGGAGGAGGGTCAGTGAAGAGTCATCCATTACAATGTGGACTTTCTGAGAAGAGGAATTAAAGGCTCCTAATCTCATTTTCTCCAAAGACAAGTAATGATTATAGGGCCCCAACTTCTGGAAAGTAAGATGCTTCTGCGAATTTCCACAACGATAAACAAAGTTAAAGAACAGGTTATAAATGGGGCCTGTGTTTGGGGACCATGACTGAGTGGCTCAGGCTGCGTCTGTCACTCTAACTCGATTCCTCAGTCCTGCCCTGCCCTCCCCAGGATCGTAGGATCCCTCATGTTCACAGCCTCACACTGCCTTAATGGCTCCAGAAGGCAGAGTTAGGCAAGGGAAGGATGAGGTTTTCTCCCCTCATCTGATATGTTTTAGAAGGCGATATCTTGATGAAAAGAAGCTTGCAGAATGCATCTGTGTTTTCAAGTGATGATTTGTTTTCTCCTTGGAGGAATGGCTTGGTTTATTTACTGGAGTCTTCTGCTGATGCCTGATGTTGACCAGGTCTAGGGAACTCGGCCTTGTGGTAACTTGGTGCTATGTCTCACCTTTACTCTTGTCTAAGGAGAGTCACTCTGTGCAAAGTGTCCAAGAGAAGTTCACTTCCATTCACCAGCCCCAGTTGTGTTCTGTCATTTACTTCCTTAGGTAGACTCACTGGGGGTGCGTAACACTCCTGCGCTGGGGCTGTATACATGGATGTACACTTAGAAGGCCAGCTGTGGCCCCACAGAGCTATCTTACGCCTTCCAGGTACAATTGTGGGGATCAGGGAAAGTGGAAGAAAAAAGAGTGAAGTCATATCTTTCTGGGAAAGGTGAAAGTCACATTTTTTGGTGGATTCAGAGGGCAAGGACAATAGGCAGGAGTTCAAGGAAGGAGAAATCACTTGGCATAGCAATGGCCTTAAAGAAAAGTAAGGTTACAATAAACGGTAAGGACAGCTCAAAAAGGAAGGGACCAGGCAGCCAGTGCCAGGAGCCATGCCAAATGTTTCTAAAGCAGGTGGCTTAGGCTCACCTGTGCAGGTGGTGATATAAAGAATCTCACAAATCCCTAGTCTCTAAGGAGGTGAATGCCAGTTCACTCTTAATGTGCAGAATGATAAAGTACACAGTTCTGAGTGATGTGCCATTTGGAAGGGACAGAGGAGAGGGAACCCAGACTTCCTGACTGTGCACACCCAGACAGAGTGCCTGTGGGGTGGTTGGTGCTGGGTGGAGCTGTTGCTGAGAGATTGATTGGAGTTCTCTCCATCGTGCCCCAGGGCGGGCTATTTACAGGACACGTGCAGGCCTGGAGCTTGGGAGGGTCACCAGTCCCTAGACTGTTTCTTCAGCTCCACAGAGTCCTGGGAAGCCAGGGAACCTCTCAGTGTCTCACTCCAGGTCTGCAGAAAAGGAAATAACAATATTTTCGTTTGTTTCCTGGGATGAGTATGAACGTGAGACTTTGAACTTGTTTAAAGATGACTTTTCATTGTTTTAGAGTTATAGAAGGAAGGAAGAGAGGAAGAGGGAAATGGAAAAGAGAAAGATAGGAAGGGGAGAAGGAGGGAAACAGGAAAAGGAGGAAGGAAAAGTGGCCGCCTGAGATTTCTGACAGTAGCAGCTGGGTGCTCTGGGAAAATGCAGGTAATATTCCTAAAATCTGTTACTTAAGCACATAAGCTGGAAAAATGTTAGTAGTACATTCAGTGAACTTACATCCTGACAGAAAACCCGAATTCCAGTCTCTGCAAATGTAATTGCTTTATGTGTCTTAACTTTTCTTGTCGTTGTTGGCTACAGCCTTCCTTGAACCATCAGGATGCTCTTTAAAACTGCAGAACTGTGCAATATACTTTAACCACCAGGCCCTAAACCACAAAACACATCACAAAGTCTGGCAGAGCAGATCAGTAGTGAGAGGATGTCTTTGAAAGACTAAGATGAACATTAAATTAATCAACCAATGCTCTGGGGGGAAATGGCCACTAATTTCAAATTTTTCATCTCTGGAAAATCAATTATTATTATGTTTATTGATGTCGTATTTGTCACTATTTTCAGCCATTTCCCCTGATGACATAGGTTAAAATAAGAACATTGTTATAAAAGAGATTAGACATGTTCGATTCTGTTTCTGGACTTTCCACCTCTCAGCTACCTGGGGTTTGGGAGAGGAATCGACTGCTATAAGGGCAAAGGCTGAGCTTGCTTTTCTTTGTTCTTTTCTATGGTGATTGTTTTTGCCTCCTTAAGATTTTAAATATTTAATTAAACGCCAGCTAATACCTATTATTCACTGGACAGGATTTTGGATGTGTTTAGAAAGCCAACACTTCCTTGGAGCTGGCTGGGGCCTTAGAATTTGTTTCCTTACCCCTAAAAGATTGGGAGATCCCTCTGCCACCTATGAGGTGTGGCTCCCCAGTGTCAGCTGCTCAGAAAGGGCTTCCTGCTAATGTGTCTTCCACCTAAAGTTCTCTGACTGCAGCAAGCCAGTTCATGTCGTGTGTACACAACTTGAACGTTCCCTGTCGAATGGCTTTTGTACATTTGGAAACATTTGGTGATTAGGAGTTCCCACAGCAGGGATCAAGACACATTTGTCAGCCCAGTAATAAGATAAATCTTGTCCCCCATTTGGCTCCACATATATATGCATATGAAAATATGCAAAACAGCATTAGAGGAACGATTCCAGAGTCACAGTCCATGTCTATGTCCATGTCCTATTAACTGGGGTAAGTTGGTAGTGGAAACACACACACACACACACACACACACATACACACAGATGCTTATATACATTTCCTAATATATGTTAGATAGGAAAATAGCAAGTTGAATTGACTGTAGACTCTGCCTTCTATAAGTACACAATCTAGTGAGTACATTACACTGTTAAATTTTAGGTCTATGCATACACTAATGTTAATGTACCCCAAATAAAAATGTAAAGGGAATAATTTCTAAATGAAGCCCTAAGATAACAATTATAAACCCTTTCCTGACTTTAGATATTTAAAAAATATTATATACTTGCTGTCAAACATTTCAATTAAACAGAAGCTTATGAAACAATAACAAAATAAAAGTAAAGCCCTCTCTCTCCTTCAACTGCACTCCCAGGTGGCTATGGGTTTTGTTTGAAGTGAGTTCTTCCTAAAATTCATTTGCCTATAAAACATAAAAATAAGGCACATCTATGGTGGATATCTGAGCCTGCCAACACCTCATTCTTTTAAATGATTCCCTATTAACCATCTCATTAATATACTAGAATTTATTTATGATTTCCTTGTTTGTGGATACTTAGGTTATTGTGATTATGTTGTATATATTTTTCGTATGAGACTCTAAATGGACTATGAAGAAGCAAGAACTTGTTAGAGCAGGGATGCTAGCTTTGTAAGTGACATGTAAGCTATATTCTGTAATTGACCATTGAGGTGTTCAGTAGAAGAACAGTATGATCAAGAGTGTATATTTGACGAATTCAAGTTAGAGACTAACTAAGCAAAAAAGAACAATACGCTGTTTATGTAGTCATCTACTTGAGAGATCCTAAAGATTTAAATTAAGAATATGGTAGTGTGTTAGCTTCCCATCCTGTAAAAAGGAGAATGTGAGAGAATCAACTTACAAAGATAAAAGGTTTATTTGAGCTCAAAGGTTTGCAGGTTCCAGATCAATTGGCCCCGAGGCAGCACATCATGGCGGCAGTGCGTGGGGAAGCAAAGTGCTCAGCTCAGGGACAGGGAGAAAAGAGAGAAAGAGGAAGAGATGAGGCTCCCACAATCCCCTCTGAGGGTGACCTACAGCCTTTCCATGGAGACCCATGGAATTTTCAAGGATCCAGCACCTCCCCAAAGCATGCCATTGGGGAATCAGCCTATAACACATTAGTCTTTAGGGAGCATGTAAAATCCAAACTACAGAGAGGAGTGAGAAAGGAGTGAAAAGATTCTGGAATTATCATTCATTTTCTATTAATTAGGAGATATTTCTGGTGAAGAAAAAGATATTAATCCCTAATTAAAATTAAATCAAAGCTATAGTCAACTCCTGGTTTCCCAGTGGTGGGACAGCTGTGGCTAATCAGAGAAGAAGCTAACATGCTCACAGTAGGCTGATGGATGCTGTTTGCTCTGGGGATGGGTCAAGTCTTGGGAGAAAATACCATGTGGGATGGAGGAGGTAGACTAAGAACAGGGAGACTGATCTGTCTTCCCTGCTTACATGTGTGCAGCTTTGCATTCTGGGCTCTCGCTTCCCAGGTTGGCAGTCGACCAATAACAAGTGCCTTCAGCTGGAGAGGTAAGGGGGCATAGCTCACAGCTCAGCCTTCACCATGGCTAATTGAACCTCAAATGATCAAAATATTAGTAATATTAGGCATACAAATAAAGTAGAATTTAAATGTCTTATATAGGGCTGGGGATGTGGCTCAAATAGTAGCGCGCTAGCCTGGCATGCGTGCGGCCCGGGTTCGATCCTCAGCACCACATACCAACAAAGATGTTGTGTCTGCCGAGAACTAAAAAATAAATATTAAAAATTCTCTCTCTCTCTCTCTCTCTCTCTCTCTCTCTCTCTCTCTCTCTCTCTCTCTTTCTCTCCTCTCTCACTCTCTCTTTAAAAAAAAAAAAAGTTAAATGTCTTATATAAGGTTCCAGACCCACGTTAATGGATGTATTATGGTGGCATTAACTGAAAAAACTAGGACAAGGAATCACTTTTTAAAAATTACTTTTTAAAGGAAGGAATGTGCTTAAAAATTTAAAATGCAAGATGGAAAACATACAATTGGAAGCTGAAATTTTCATGCTGGAGCTCTCTGAAGAGTTCATCAGAATCACCTTCACATGTGACCCTAAAAAATCTGTCTAGAGTGTTGGGGAAAACCTCTTAGTGGATGGCAGCATTTGGTTAGAGGCAGAAAGAAGAGTGATGAGGAAGAGCTGTCCCAGAAACCAGAAGAGGATGCAATTTCAGAAGAAACGTGCTTCAGATTGGTAAAAACTGGGAGGGACTGGAGGACTAATGCTGAGAAGGAGCTCTGCTGAACGGAATTGAATGGTGCCCACTGGGGCGGAGTCACAGGGGCCAGGGCCAGAGGACAGCCTGGTACTGGTGTCCCTGGGCAAGACAGAAGCTCTGACCAGGGCCCAGGCTGAGAGGAGACCAAGAAGGAGAATGAACAGGAGGAGAGAAAGGAAGGTCGGGGGTTGCCACAACCATTTCTAGGGCATCCTCTTCTTCCTCAGTTTCTGTCCCACTCGGCACCACACAGAGACCCCCCCCGCCTTCTGTCTCCTCCACCCTCAGTAAAGAGCTCCAATTTTCCATTCTGGCTGTAGAACGGAAGTTGTTTTACATGCCCAGGGTGATATGGCTCATTCTTTGGACTGAAAGTATTTTCCCCTTGACTCTATGTAAGTCGTGCTTGGTTCTGTCGTCCTCTGGTTGTTAGTAGCAGTGAGAAACTGGAGTCACCTAAGGGCTTGACAACTGGTGGACTCTCAGCCAGATACATTCATCAATCCAATGAGGTTACCACATTTCCTTTCATAGAAAAGCAAACAATATAGATACGTGGAAATGGCTGTTTATTCAAATGTGCCCTTGGACACCAGTCACGTTCCCTAATTGGGAAGGCTTGCAGGGTGGGAAAAGTTCTATCCTTCTTTTCTGCAAATTGTAGAAAAATAAAGATTAGGTCTCCTGGTTTCCCTCAGCCAAGAGTAGAAAGTCCAGTTATCAAGGTGTGGGACTTTTCCAGGTGGGTCTGACACAGGATGAGAAGAGCTGCAGGAGGTGGTTACCTGGGTTGTACTGAGCAATGGAGGGTTGCGTGTATGTTGGAAAGGTGTGTGCATACCAGAGGTCACCCACAAACACACTCACCCCTCAGATGGTAAATATCAGACTGATAAGAAAACATTGAACCATCACGAAGAAGTACAGCGCATCTCTCTGATGAACTGTAATACCGCAAGGGTCTAATAATCATAAAAATTTAATGGATTCATCTTAAGTAGAACACATAGAAACCTTGTTGGATCATAATAAAAACTTATGAGATTTTGACGCCATTTCAGCTACTTATCAACCAATTAATGCCATTTTACAGACATAGTTTAAAAGGATAGTCAAATTTACAAAGTTTTTGTGTGGAGGTCAATTTCAGTAAAATTCTCTTGTTGGGTCAAAACATGTTTCTTAGATCTTTTGGTACCAAGGAATTTTCCAAGAATATAACTGTGTGTTTGGATGCCAGACTCCTAAAACAGGAAAGAGTGTGAGAAGCCATCTACTGACCCATTTTCTTAGAGGAAATTGAATCTGATGGATGTGGAGGGCTGGTTCCTCAAGGACAGCAACCAAAATTCAGCTTTCTTGATTCTCTCGGTGCTCTCTGGCAACTCTGTAAAGTCTCTTACCTGAACACAACCAAGGTATTTAATACTCTTTAGGGTGTTTTCAGAGCCTTTGCATACAGAACCCATGCAATGGTAATGGGGGTTCTGGGTAATGTGAACTTGCTAGAGAGCTGACAGTGCTATTTTCTAAGTCTTAAGTATCTGCAGATACTTGAGGGTGATGTCCTTTTCTTTTTTCAAAGAACACATATGATGTGGAGCATCTTTGCTCCTGTGGCTTCCCCTTCCTGGGGACCATCACCTCCTGTTGGCTGACTTCCCATCCCAAAGGTGTCAGGAAGAGTGTCTGGGATAATGTCTTCATTTGTGAAGTCATTCCAAAAAGAAGGAATGTAACAAGTTGGTGGGGAACCAGCAGAACTCAGACGGCTCTCCAACTGGGGAATCAGTCTGCAAGGAAGGCTTCAAAACCAATGTGGCTTTTGAAAAGTTTGACTTGACTAACAGCATTATTCAAGTAAAGGAAAAGAGAAAGGATTTAGGTGACAGGCAGTATTCCCCAGGCCTTTGCTGGCCCCACTCCTCTCCTCCTGATTTTCAGTTACTCTTGGTGGTGGCCCCATATTGAATCCTATGCCCGTGCCACTGGCTGTCCCCACCTTTCATTGCTTCTCCCCTTCTGTTGCTACTAAGAAAACTCCCTTTCTCTATGAATGAAAATCAAATGGAACACCAACTTTATACTGTCTACAAAGGTGGACTCCAGATAAATTCAAAACCTGAATATTAAAGGCAGCACTGCAAAGGCAGTAGAGGAAAGTGTGGAATAACTTGGTGACTGGGGGGAAGAGACTTCCCAGACAACACCTCAGTGTCCCAAACAGGTGTAAGAACTTGGTAGATCTTATCATATCCAACCAGGGACTTTTACTTATTTTTCTCAATTACTTTTCTGAAAGGTGAAGTCACATTATGCAAGCATGCATAAAGCTCATATGCAGTGAAGACTTCTTTAGCCCATCCTCAGTAGCATTTGCCAAATAGTCTTGTAGCCATATAAAAGGATTAGGGACATGCTGCATCTGAAGACGCCAGAGTTGAGAAGCAAGAGTGTTCAAGTCATAACAGATTAATCTCCCCCTAAGTTTATTATTTTGGGGGCAGTGACACTATCCGAAGATTGACAATCCTCTGATTCCATTTGTTGTATAGCTGTGCTTTGGTGACCAGCCAGCGGAGCAGTGAGTTGGCAATGTTTAATAAGGTTATCCTCCATGATTGAAACAAATGACTCTCTTTTTGTCATCAGAAATGGAATCTTTATGCATTTGTTTTAGTAATACAAGATCTGACATCATTAATAATCTGGGCTTGAGATGTGCTTGTTGAATACAATAGATGAATGAAAAATTTAATTTTTTAGTAGATCATAAGAGATGTGCCAATAGATCAAAAATAATTTAGGACGAGTACCTATGATGCAGGAGACATTCCATTGTCTACTTTTGGTTAGGCTAGCTGGCCGGTGCCTGCTGACATCAACCTTTGTGAGTCCCCTACGTGCCAAAGTGCAGTGTTTGAATACTTACTGTCAGCTCGTCCTAGTTCTCCAACTTTCTCTGCCGTTATTATTCACTATGGCCCAGCTTTCCAACTGATTCAACCTGTCCCAGGGCCCCAGGGGTGAACTGCAGACTCCCACCTCACGCTCTTCCCCACCTGTGGGAGCAGCACCCTCTCTCCTCTGACAGTCTATGTAACTCCCTTCTTTCCAAGACTCCATTTAAAGTTCACTGGATGTGTTTCTCAGATTTATCCCTTAAATCTTGAGTTGATAGCCTTTTGCTTTTCATTTGATTCACTTCTGTGTGGCTTCTCTAAGAGCTTTATTTGTCCTTGACGTTGAACAGATAATCACCTCCAGGAAGTTAGAATGTGTTTGGATTCTTGGCTCTGATCCCCATCCACCAGTATAGTTTGAGTTCATGGAACCATTTGAGCTGTTGAATTATTTTGTTTTTGTATTTAATTGACACATAATAGTTGTTCAGATTTGTGGGGTAAGTGTGATCATTTGCTATGTGTAAAGGACATGTACTGATCATATTATAGTAATTAGCATTGGGGGGGGATCCCTTGAACTCATCTCTTAGTTATTTTAGATACACAATAAATTATAAACTATCCTCACCCCAGACTGTTTCTTAAACTTCTGAATTCTCCCACTGTGCTTGAGAAGAGATGCTGGACTTGTGCCAGCCGGAAGCCAACACCCAGCTCACCCTGCCCAGGACTGCATAAGAAACCCTGCTTCTGCTGGTCACAGGGAGAGGAAGCTCGGCAGTGAGCCCACGACACTGTGGGCTTCAGCGGCTGTGTGTGTCCTGTTTGGAGTGGCTCCTTTGGGCAGGGACTTGCGACCAGTCCCCATGTAAGCTGGATTTGGGGCTGTGTAGCCAGGCTGGAGTTGGCGGTGGGGATGGTGGGTGTCAGGGGATGGATGGAAGCAGTTGAATTTTGCTTAAAAATGAAGATGCCGGAAATGCATTGAAAAGATGTATCTACCCACTGCTCCTGAAGAACATGCATTTCACAGTGTCAGGAGGAAAATCTGCATCAATAATCATGAAGTAATGATAGCAGAAAGGTGGCCAAATGATGTCACCATGCTGGCTTTAATTACTCTTGCTGAAATTGATTGTTCCCTTAGAAAATTGCTTTTATCCCTGAAATTTATACCATGGAGTTCCATCATCTATATATCTTGGACAGAACATTTAAAACAACCTTCCTACACATTTTTCTATTTGATCTTTTGTGGAGTACGCTGGATATTGCAAACACAACTATAAATGGTTTCAAGAGAGATTCCTCTCGGTTGTCCTGTCAGAACTTCAGTCCCCTCCTCCTTCCCCTCTGGCGTTATTAAAGAAGTCTTCTGAGCACTGTGATCCTTGAAAAGAATCCCCTCTTTACCTCGGCCCCCAGGAAGCTCATCCGACTTTCAGACACTGCTGAGGAAGGCCGAACGCTTCGGCCGTCTTTCTCTGCCTTTCTCCAACTCCTGCGATTCCCATTTTTCTGCCCACTTTTGCCTTTGTCATGATATGCTTAGTTGTTCACATTTTACTCTTTTGATGATTTATTCACTTTTATATATCACTTATTTTTGTAATGCAAAATAGGATCTTATTTATTGAGTTTTAATTTTTATTTAATTTTTATGATTCTTTTGAGTTGCCTATATCAGTAGAATCCATTATGACTACACAAGGATGGAATAGATCTTATTCTAATTAGGACCCTATTTTTAAACTTGCAGTTTTGAGATAGTTGTGGATTCACACTCAGATGTAAGAAACAATACAGACAAATATACTGAACCCCTCACTCAGTATTGTCCAAAGATAACATCTACATAACTATAGTGTAATATCTCCACCAGGAATTGACAGTGGCACAACCCACGACCCTTGTTTAGTTTGGTGATATTTTATAAGCTTCTCCAAGCCACCCGTGAAAAGGGGGAGGACATAAGTTAGCAAACATAAAGATTTATTTAATAATTAATGTTTAGAGAGGGTTCTTATGATGTAACTAATAACTACCTAAATGTTTTCTTAGAGATAAAAGACTTTGATTTTTGGAGTAAAAGTGTACATGTCTGAGCCTCCATTGCCAAAATCTGAAGAGAGATCAGTCTCTTAGCATCTCAAGCAAGTGAAAGGTAGCCAAGACCTTCATTAGCGCCTTCTGTTTGTCAACTGACAGCCACACTTTGGTGGGAGGAGCTTAGACTGGAACCCCTTCCCACCATGCTTCTAGATAGTTCCCTTCAGACAGTGAGTGTTCTTTGTGGTAGTAGCAGAAGTTCGGCTTTAGTTTAAAATTGAGAATCAAGGTACAACAACATAATAATCAAATACAAATGTAGTAATGAGTTTGCTTTGAAGGACAGCCAGCAAGGAAACATACAAGGACGTGTTTGGAAATGAATTATGTATGTGGTTGGCATTAGTTGGTGTAAAGGTCTGGGAAGAACGTTTGGGTTGCAATCCTTATATCTTGTGCATTTTCAAAGATTCAAATGGAACTGTGATTGGGCATAGGGGAAGGAGGGTGGGGAGGATGCAAGGGGGGCAGGAAAGATGGTAGAATGAGATGGACATCGTTACCCTGAGTACACGTGCGACTGCACATATGGTGCAACCCTACCACTGAAATGAAAAGTTGTGCTGCAGTTGTGTACAGTGAACAAAAATGCATTCTGCTGTCATATATACCTAATTAAAATAAATAAATTAATTTTTAAAAAAGATTTGAATGGTCACCTACCTAAAAGTCAATCATTTCTTTTTCCTAAATATATTCTGGAAATAATAAGGTCAGGGAAGATGAACTCCAGGGATGAGCCAGGGTTGGCTTAAGGAAAATTTAACAATCTCATTCATTTTTTCTAATGAGTGTTAGATAGAGGGGTGGTACTCACTTCTGTCCAATAAGCTGCCTGGGCAAGTGATTCTTGGGGAACTTTGCTCCCCCAGTCCTTTTAGGAGGAAGTGCAGGGAGCTGGTGTCTCATGTCCTGAAGTGCGAGTGCTGTGGGAAGGGGAATGATGCTGGACATAGCTGCCATCAGTGCTCGGGTGGGAGAGCTGAGAAGCACAGACAGAAGGTGACGAGATCCTGGTCTTTGAGGGTGGCATTTCGAGCTGCACTGCAGCTTCTTGCTAAACGAGTGGCAGCATCCATGTTGCCACGGCACATCGGTTGCGGCCACATGCCCTCTCACTAATAACAGGTATGTTTTGTCTTGAATGGTGGGGTTCTCGGTGGAAGTGTCCTGCAGATACAGTGGCCACACATTCTTCACGTATTTCAAAGGAATTCCAGGTTCCATTGTACTTGCTGCTGTTTTCATAAGCTATAGAAATAGCACAATATTTCTGTTGATTTTGATTCCAAATCTTGTTTTTTATTTATTTTTTGTTGTGGACGGACACAATACCTTTATTTTATTTTTATGTGGTGCTGAGGATTGAACCCAGTGCCTCATGCATGCTAGGTGAACCCTCTGTCACATAGCCACAACCCAATCCCCAAATCTTATTTTTTTTTATTGGTTCTTTTTAGCTATGTTGGTAGAATCCATTTTAACATAATCATAAAGGCATGGAATATATCTTTTTCTAATACAGATCCAAACTTTCTTTCTTCCTGCTTGTTACTTGCAAAAGAAAACAGTATCGATCTCTTCATTTGTCAAGGAGACCTCGGTCCCTATGCTCTATGGATCGCTCAGTTCCCAGATTGCCTGGTCCTCGACTCACCCTAGGGGCTGTGGACTTGCAGGCTGTCACACACCCCAGACTTAGAATTCAGATAGTGGAAGCCAGTTCCCTCCCTTCCTCTGTGAGTTTGATGAGCAGAGGGTTTGGGAACACTATTGTAACCAGGGGGTCCTGGAACCTGGGTGGAAGAAGGTCTTAGGCGTGTGATTTAATCAACAATGAAAAGCATAAAGTCTTGAAGCACTTGAGCTCCTAGAGAAAGTGATGTGGGAGCACCATGGATGATCCAGACCTGAATCTTAGAGGATGCAAGTTTGTGGGAGGAGCAGGGGAGGGGTGGAGGGGGCTCAAAGAGTGACCACAGAGAAGATGCGGCTCTTAGGCACTTGTCATTCCATTTCTGTGTTTTTGAAAATTAAGTCAGCTTATCTATATTCTTTTAAAATTAATAGTGATCTTCACTATTAGTTGGCCACTTCATTTTTTCTGGACATTGGGTTAGTATTTCAGTTTTCTCCGCTTTCCAAGGTGGTATTATAACCCCCATGCAACAGAGTAGAAAACCAAGGCTCAGAGAGGTTAAATAACTTGCATAAAACAACTCAGATACAACACGAATGACTTGGATGGAAACAGTTCATGTAACTCTAACACTGAGATTTTAGCATTGCACTCTATGTTCCAAGCATGTCACTGCTGTGTGTAGTGAACATTGTTCTATCAAGGCTGTTCTTGTTTCCACAGGACCAGAGAAGGTGCCAATGGTTGAGAGATGGGATTTTAATGAGGGACTTGAGGTTAGATATCCCCGAGTGGCTGGGTGACTCTTGTCAAGTCAGATAAGGTCTCTGCGCAGGAGTTTGCCCAGCTGGGAGCCACGGAGATAAGTCTCGCCAGAGAGACACTGAGCAGTAAATAGCTGAAAAGCACTTTGCTAAAGGGTGCTTGGCCCAGAATGTTATTCACACAGCCAGCCAAACTTCCCAGTGATTTGGAAAGAGGTGAAAACCTTTCAGAGTTCAGGAGGAACGTATAGGCACGAACAGTGCTGTTAAAGCCTGTGTGAGGACAGGAAGTAGGTAAGGAAGCAGGGACTCCAGGAGCCAGGTGGAGTCTGTTCTGTGCTTAAGGTGCCCTTGACAGGCATTCACAGCAGCATGGAGGAGATGATCATAGACCTGGAACAGGGTGGAGGGGAAGGAGGACATGAAGCAGTTTCAAAGCCAGTGTGGGTCCCCAAAGCTTAAAGAGCAAATGCAAAGGACAGATGGAGCCAGAGGCCAAGGATGAAGGGCACTGGGGAACAAACCATCTGTGACTGCACTCAGGTGGAGGTTAAGCTCCAGCCCCCCAGTCTGAGGGCTGGAGGGAGCTATGAGTGAGTGTCAGGCTGCACTGCACTGCCACTATCATTTGGTGTGTCACCAACTAGGCATCAGAAGGTAAGCTGCATGAGCCAGGTCTGCAGGAAACAGGGACACAGGGACCCACAGACACCTTTGGCTCAGAGAGGCGTTCCTCCTCATCCTTTACCCTGCCCTCGGAGAGGAAAGGACATGGCCCGCAGGGGCCCCGTGTCAGCCTCCCACTGCTGCGCTAGGGAATCCCCTAGTTAAAGAATTGGTGTCTTCCAGACGGTGGAGCAAAAAGTTCTTTTTTAAAAGCATAAAAATATAAAAATTAGGTACATTCACCAATTTGCAAAGCCACTGACAGTGAAGCTAGTGGGTAGTATCAGAGCCCAGACCCAACAGGGGGAGATGACTGGTTCCTGGATGAGCTGCTTTGTCTTCAGTGAGCCAGGCACTGAGTGGGGCCCTGAGGGTCCCCAGAAGGGCACATTCTCCCACTGTGGCTGGTGTGCAACCTGGAGGGGCAGGCAGAGAATCAACTAACCCACTTAATAAACTAACCCACTTAATATGTGAGCCAAGAATGACTGAGATGGGGGCTGGGCCAGGGGCCCCCAACTCAAATGTACTGTCACCAGCTGTGTATCATGAGTGTCAGTTCCCTCCATAGGAGAAGGAAAGAAGACTCTCCTGACCCCTCCTGGCTGTCTGGGGCGCTCAGTGATGGTGTCTTGTGGAGAGTGTTTAGTGATATTCCAAGATGGAAAAATGCTTATTCCAAGATAATTTTTGGCATTTTTTTTTCATTCTGTTCCCAACATCTGGCTTCTGTTGACTCCTTTCTGCCAAGCATTTGCAGAGATTTCTTAAAAGAAGGAAAGAAAAGTCCATACTGTTCTCTGGAGGCTCAGACACTCCAGGTACAAGCTGTCTTGCTTAATCCATTCTGACTTGCTGCAGCAAAATACCACTGAATGGGTAGTTTATTAAACACACACACACACACACACACACACACACACACACACACACACGAAAAACAGATTTCCCATCATTCTGGAACTGAGAAATCCACAGTCCAGGGCCAGCATCGGGCCAGGACTTTCTTGCAAAGTCATCATAACATGGCAGGAGGTGGAGATTGAGGACAGGGTTAGAAAGCAAGTGAACAAGAGGGGACTGGATGTGCTTTGAAAGGACTCCTGCTCTAGTAATAAGCAAGCTCGCAGTGATGGCCTCCTGAGAGCCCTGGAGATCTGGCCACCCGCTGTTAGGCCCCAGCTCTAGCACTGTGGCACTGGGGGGTCAGATGCCCAACACGGGAGCGCTGAAGGACCAATTCAAATCACAACACCATGCAAAGCCAGAGAGAAAGGAGAGCATCCGTGTTCCAGGAGAGTTTTGAGATCTACTTAGCTAAGGAATTAAAGCAAATCACTCATATTTAATGTCTGGCAGCCTCTTCATGTTTTCTTCTTGTACAAAAAGCACTCTGTTATGGAGCCCTGGTAAGAGAACCTGGGGCTTGGAGTTGTGTGGACGATCACTGGCGGGTTTCACAGGGGCTTGAGTTCTCTTTGTTGGAACTGGCACACGCCAGTTGGTGATTCTGGGAAGGACCCTCGTGGAGAAGAGATTGCCCTGCATTTGAGTAGCCCTTTCTGTTAAGAAAGCAGGCTTGTCTGGAGAGAATGAAAATTGATAAAAGACTCGTGGAAAACAGAAGATGATCACAGAGACAGAAAGACAATCATGAAGAAAAGAGAAGGCGTGGTAGGGACAAAAGCAAGCAAAGGGGCAGTGACAGCAGTTGAGGGAGGACGCTGCTGGAGAGCCACCAGGTAACTCTGGCTGAGCTTGCTTTAGGAAGTGGCCCGTGCTGGGAGAAGGTGCAGGCTTTCAGGGATGAGCGGAGCTTGGTTTTCTCTGAGGGTGTGAGTGTTTTCCCTTCTCAGCTTGCTATTTCTCTTACGTACCGTTAGTTGTCAGAAGGGATGGAGACACAGCCAGGGGCTGATGGGAATGGGCACCTTCCTCAAGCCTGAAGGGACAGGGGAGGAACAGTACACCTGGGACCGGTGCCCTGGATAGGGGTTATGGCTACAGATAGAGAACAGCCATGCAAATGGAGGCCCGGGAGGAATAAGCACCTTGGTCTTTGCCCCAAACTTCAGTCTCCTCCAGCCCTCCATGGTCCACAAGCCAAGAGAAGTCAGGTTCGCAGTCATATTTTACAGTAAGTTAAAAGGTGTCTTGGGTCAGGCTGGCAGGGGCAGTCATAGGATTTATAAAGTCATAAGTAAATAACAGGTGCTTTCTTGGTATTAAAGTAAACAACCAAGCAGATGTCTCAGCTGTTCTTTCCAAACCACTCAGATCCTCCCTCTCCGCAGAGATGGCCAACGTGGGTGAGCCTGAGCTGTGCCATCCGTAGGCCGCATCTCGTTCTCAGACTGCTTATTTCTCACTATCATTTAGTGCCGGCTCTTCACAAACAGAGAGAAAATATATTGATCTCTTCCTTCAAAGCCATACATTTTAATACAGTTTAACATACCGAGTTGTCAGAGTTTGATCTCTCGGGTCATAGTTCAAACTCCTTCTAATTCTATTGCCTATATTTCTAAATTTCTTGGGCAGTTACAAGCACAGGCCAATCACTGTCAATAAGAAACAAAGAGAAACCTAGGGTCATACTTTATGCAGAGACAGATGGCTTTTTGGAAGGATGATCTCTTCCTGTTTTTTTGTTATTTGATTAGGAATTTATTTTCCTTACCTCCTGTATCACAGAATACAAAGGGGTTCAACTCTTTTAATGCTCATTAGCTTTTGAGTTTAGGAGAAAGCCCGAAGGAAGCTAAATCTGCATGGTGGATGAGTGTGATGGGTAATTTTCTTTGTCAATGGGCCAGACTAGTGACCAGTTGCTCTCTCAAACACTCATCTAGATAGTATGGCTGTGAAGATGGGTTTTACCTGTGATTGACATTCACAACAGATTCACCTCCCATAATTAGGATGCCTTCCTCCAATTAATTGAAGGCCATAAGAACAAAGACTGAGGCAGCCCAGAGAAGAGGAATCCTGCCTCCAGATTACAATGTAGAAATCTGCCGAAGCATCTAGTCTCTGGACTTGAGACTGCAACCTCAAGCCTTCCCGAAGCCTGCCCACTTGCCCCATGGAAATGGGCCTCCGTTCAAGGCTGGCCAGCAGAGAGATCTGTGTGTTGATAACCATAGCACCGAGTACAGCTGCCCTGCACGTGTGTGTGTCTACTGCACACAGGGTGGAGGTGAGGGGTGCACAGAAGGCTCCCCATCAGGTTCCTGGAAGGACATAGGTGTCTCGGTCCAGGGTTTATTGCTGAGACTGTTTCAGAGGTGATGGGGTAAGAGAACCAAGGGCATGGTGCACTCAGAGGTGATCCTGGAGGGGTCTGTTAGGTTTCTTGAGCCTGCAGGGCTGTGTGGGGAGCAGTGAGATCTGTGGGTGACAAATGGGCGGGTAAAGGGGGAGGCCCACAGCCACGGGCAGAGCAAAGACTGTCAGGGAGGATGCAGGGAGAGTCAGTGGCCTGGCCTCTCCCTCCTCCAACCATTAACTGACCCCACCAGGAACCCCAGGGCAAGGAGGTCCACTGGTACATTCATAAGGCCAGCCTCCTGGGTCACCAAACAGGGACGGGAAGGGCAGAGAATGGAGCTGGGAGGGAACAAAGAAAGAACACCAGACCATGGGGATCTCTTTCTGGAGAATTCTAATAACCTTTTCACTTTCAATACATCATATATTCAAGTTTATTAATAGAAGAAAAAGAAGCAATGTGCATGCAATTTGGCTGTTGCAGTTATTCAGCAAGGTAGTAAGGGAAGATAGAAACAAACTCCTTCCTAGAAGGGAAGAGAAGTTGCAGCTTCCCCAGAGGCTACATGTGGGCTCATTTGCTTGGCTTAACCCATTCTTGCCCCCCCCCCCCGGGTGCAGCCCTCTTAGAGGCCGATCCTGCCCTCGGGCTCTTCCCCACCGCCTGTCCACTAGCCAGCACCCATCCTGCCCACAGTCGTGGGAGCTCAGGGCGCCCACTTCAGATTCCTGCTCTGGTGTGAAGCATTATTGGTGGATCATCTCACACAGGGCAGCCAGGTTCCTGTGGTAAAGCGAGGACTCAGCCTCCTACGTGGTCACTGGGTAGCTGTGGAGGACATAGGGGTCATTTGTAATGCTAGCTTCACTCAACTGCTTTGAAGCAACGGAAATGTCAGCACTTGAATTAAATGTTTGTTTGAATTCTCCTGAACACTGTGCCCTTAGTAGGGTGTTTAACAATCATTCGTGATGTTATTGATTTTTCTCTTAAATCAATGTCTGTGCGGACAAACAAGTTCTTGAACTGGGGTGTGTTGGTTCCTACTGAGCCCTTACTCAGTGCAGGAGATGCACTGAATCCTAGTCAGGTAGAGCTCAGTATAGTCCCTGGTGTCTGGGCATGCTCAAGTAGACCACAGAGATAAGCCAGAAATGGCAGCAGTGGGTAAGAAGGTATAGAGGCCTGTGCAGAGGGGTAGTGTTACCTAAGACCTGGGCCTGGGCAAGGTGATCAGAGAAGGCAACACACCCAGGGAACCTTGAAGGAAGACTTAGGGTTAGCTCCCAGGCAGAGGATAGAGCCCAGGGCATGGCGTTCTTGGGGTGGGGGATGGGGGGTCAGCTGGGAAAAGCAGAGTTTGTGGTGGGAGGTGGGAACAGGAACTGACCAAGAGCTGGTATCCCATGTTATATCTAGATTTTATGGTGGGTTTAAAGCCTTCTGAGTAGGGAAGTAACATGATAGGATTGTCATTGTATAAAGAAAAAAAATGTATATAGAGATGGGTAGATAATGGGTTGGAGGGCAGTGGGGCAAGACAGAAGAGGATACAGAAACCTACAGATGGGGGTTGTGGGGTTGACCTCGCAGTTAACACCAGTGGAGGATAGGGGACATCAAACAATGTCAGAAGCCACCAGGGTGAGAAAATGAGAGAATCAACGTGGTGAGCATATTCATCTCTGTACTTTTATGAATGTTTGGAACTTTTTTTTTCAAAAATATCTCTGCGGGCTGGGCCATGGCTCTGTGGTAGAGTACCACACGTGTGAGGACCTGGGTTCCATCCTCAACACCACGTAAAAATGAAATAAAGGTATTGTGTCCACCTACAACTAAAAAATACATATCTGAAAAAATCTTTAAAATATGTATATTAAAAAAAAAACACAGATGGAAGAAGAGAAATCTTTCGTGGAGGCTGAGCGGCAGAAGCTGGGAATCCATGGAATGAATGCTGTACGAACATGGGAGTCTGTGGCCAGGGGTAGAGACAAAGAGACATTCAACTGATTTGGAAATGCATGCAGCCTTGGGGACTTTGGCCAGAGTGGTATCTTGGGGTGGTAGGGGTGGGATCAGGGAGTGAGGGGCGGGGGCTGAAGCCAAGGGCAGCATAGGCTGCTCCTGGGAGAATGGCACTGGGAGGGGAAGGGAAGAGATAAGCAGCTGGAGAGGCTCTCAGGGCCCAAGAATTCTTTAGCTTTCTTGGGGAGGCAGAGCTCTGGCATGTTAGCAGGATGGGACAGAGCCAGGAGGAAAGGAGGGGATCCCGGTTCCTGGGACCACGCAAAGTAGCCCTGGAGGAGTGCAGACAGCAGACTCAGCACAGGAGGGCGTCAGCAGAGAGGACGAGGCAGCAGCACGGAGCTCCCCGTCCCAGATGGACGGTTCCTGCGGTGCATGAGAGAAGCAGGAGGACCTGGGCTTGCCCACAGGGACACTTAAGGATCCAAAACACTGGAAGCAAAGTCTCCAGTGGATCTGAGCGAAGAAAGAAAAAAAAGGTAGAAAATGGTGCTGAGGAGAGTTAAGGGCCACCCCAGAGGACACAGTGTGCTGCCTTCAGGGAAATTGTGCAGTCAGTTGAGGCGGGGTAAGGAGTCCCTTTTTTGGTTCATAAATATCTGCAGTTGAGGGTTCCAGAAGGTGGAGGCATAAAGAGAGAGGGAGGACCCTAGGAAAAGAGCTCCAGTGGAGAAACAAGGTCACTGTTTGTAGTGAAAGTGTTTAAGCTTGCAGTGTCCAGGAGACTGTTCATTGCAACTACCTGCATCTACGTTTCATAACCTCCCTTCTCACTAGGCCCAGGGTCTATCCATGAGCCTTTATCCAAGGCATAAGGAAGTTCTCACTAGAAGTTTAGAGCGTGAGCTTTGGAAACAGAAGTGTAACGGCATCATAATTCATTACTTCACTTTGGCAGATATTCACCAACTGTCCACTGAAATCTCATCATAATATTATTCAAAATGCCAAAGAACTCACTATTAAAATGGCCTTTTACAATGATGTGAAAGAATTTGGTCAACAGAAAATTAAGACAATCTTATTTTATTAATTTATATGTACAAATAAAAGTATTTGCTTTACTATAGAATATTGTATTTTGTATGTGAAATTAGAGAGCATTCTAGTGAAGCTCTGTCATCCTCTCATTGGCTGGTTTGTATATATGTGTAGTTTTATGTGTATACCTGTCATCTCTATCTATATTTACCATTTTACCTCTATATCTTTAGTTTTTATGTTCAGAGGAAGGAAATTCATGAAATGTATACTGGGATATTATGGAATGAAAATAAGACTTAACAAAGCTAAATTACTTTCAAAACTGTAATTTTAAAATGGAAGTTTGGGTAAAAGTTCAGTTGCAAAGCAGTTGCATGCGATCACTCAGCCAGAATATTTTACCTGAATTATAAGACTATGCTGTTATGCAAAGACCTTGAAAGACCAAGAAATGGCATAAAATTTATGATATAATTTTCTAAATGACCAGCCATCACTTCTCTAAGAAATGCTATCTTCATTTGTAACTCTCAGGATACCCTGAAATTTATAATACAAATAAGATTTCTGTGGTATTGAGTCCGCAACCCACACATAACAGCCCAGTATATCTTCATTAACAAGAAACATTTCTATTGATTTCATTTTGCGATGTTTCATATTACATATAACAAATATGTATGGTCACCTAAATGAATTATTACAATCCAATTTGAAATGATTGCATAGGGTTATTGTATTATCTCTAGGATGCTTTAGTCTCTGGGTGTCAAAACTGTTTTTATTTAATGGAATAACATGGAAAAGTTAATCAGAGTAGGTTAACCTCTGTGGAACTGAAGGTCACATGCATTTACTCTCAGTTGGAAATGGAGGAGCTTTCAGTTTTGAACTCTGGTGGGGCTGGGTGAAGGTGGAAGAAAGAATAACCAGAGGAGATTGAATGCCTGTGTTTCTACTGGTCTCACCAGTATCGGTTGGCATATGGGGCTTTTCAATAACTGGATTTTTGATTAAAAAATTTCCTGCAAAGAAAATAAAATTAAACAGGCAATACAAACATAATAAAAAATCGATACTGCAGTTAACATTTCTATTGTGTATTATTGAACGGCTTGACTTCAGGCTCATTCAGCTTTGCATACACATGCACAACGGCTCAGACTTTCTGAGCAGTCGTGGTGAGGATGAGGAATTACAGATTCCTCTTCTCAAAATCGCATTTCCAAGAACCATGGTGCTTCTTGTAACATGAGCCCATGAGCCCCTTCACTGGGGCCAGGAACAGGGGTAGAAACTTCCCTGTTGTTTATTAACTTCTTGCCTTTGATGACCACATAGAAGACACTGGACTCATGGTCACTGGGTGCATCAAAACTTCTCTTACACATGGTGCTTTCTCTTTCAGAGCAGTTTTTGTGAGTTTAGGCTTTTAACTTAGTGGATATATTCTTTTTTTTTTTCCCTTGCTTGATCTTTAGGACTTGGATGCAGAGATGTCTGGCTGGAAAGTCGTGAGGAGAAAGCATTGGCCGTGAACTAAATCCTCTTTTTCCAAAGTTTCTTTAGGCTTTTGGTCAAGATGGCCAACCAAGATAACTGGAAAGTCCCCTTCTAGTCTAAAAATAACAAAATTGTGAAAATCCACATGTGAGTTCAAGAGGTAGAAAGTAAGATCTCTGGACTTGAAGCAGAGGAAAGCCAGAAGTTTCTGGATTAAGGAATTTCCCATGAGTCTGGGCTGCATAGTCCAGCTGAAAGATCATGGGGTAGTTTGAGGAAGGACTGATCCTAGCATAAAATCTGTCATATCATTACAATAGAGGTTAAAAGCTCCACCCACAGTCCAAATGAGGGCTTTGTACTCTGCACCTTGGGTAGTAGAAGTTGAGGAGGAAACCAATGCAGAAGCTTGCACAGTCTATGAGGATGAGACTAAATGCACCCAGCCAGGTCTCAAGGTGGGCTTTCAGGTAGTGTCTCTTAGTCTGTGTGTGTCCAAAAATGCTTCTATTTTACTTTCATTCAAAACCAGTCTAGTGGGCTGGGGCTGGGGCTGGGGCTTAGTGTTAGACAACTGTCTCACCTGGGTGAGGCCCTGGGTTCGATCCTCAGTACCACATAAAAATAAATAAAATTAAGGTATTGTGTCCATCTACAACTAAAGTATTTTAAAAATCAGTCTAACATAGAAATGGACACAAAAATCATGCAGAATTGATATAATCTGTAGAATCTGAAGAAGCAAAAGTGAAAGTACCTCCATGGGGTTGTCTCCATCATACAGAGCCCATGGTGAGGATTTTTGGGAGCCAACATATGTCAAGTACAGGCTTATGTCTCACACACTGGGCAAGCTTGGACATTTTTGTTTCCCTCACTTGTAACTTAGCACATTATAAACACAAAAGACTCTTTAAGCCCTGGAGTGAGAGAGCCAACAGTTGTAACAAATGGGAGAATTCACAGGAACTGCAGCTAAGAGCAATATCCGAGGAATGTGAGTATAGGAGGCGTGATTTAGTGAAAAATAGATTTTATGATACAAGATGAAAGAAAAGCAAGTGGAGTTAAAGATTGCTAGTGTAACTGGGAAAGAAAGAATGTTGAAGAAAGGCTGAAAAAAAAACCATCCAGATTATAGTTCAAAGAGATAAATAGATGAAAAATATGAAACATAAATGGAGACAATGAACATAAAATGAGAAGCTCCAAAATAGAGCTAAGGGAGTTCCAGATGGAAATTATGGGACAAATGGGGAGAGATGAATGTTGGTGGACAATTTTTCAGAATTACAAAACATTAGACCAGTTTGCAGTGGCCCCTAACTTTGAGGAAAATACCTTTCAATAATTAACATTTAACTCCCTGTGGTGGAGCTATGGAACATGAAAGAAGGTACAATTATCTTTAAGAGTGTACCTAAAAAGAGCCAGCAGTCAGATTGACAGCAGACTTCTCAATGGCAACAACAGGTGTCAGAGACGATCGAACGCCATTTCTATGTGGTAAGAGGAAGTAACAATCAGCTTTGCATCTGCACCCAGTGAAGTGACCATTCAAGAGGAAGGAGAGCTTTCCCCAGGAGTTGAGCGTGGGCTTCTGGTAGAGGGACTCCACCAGCACGTCTTCTCTTTTCATTCTCCTTACAAGTCTCTCAATAGAATTCTTTCACTCCCTGCTGTATGAAAAAGGAAAGTAAAATAGAAGTATTTCTGGACACACACAGACTAAGAGACACACTACCTGAAAGACCAAATAAGCTCATGCAAGACCGAAAGAAGGAAGTGAGAGCTGGAAGGAATCAGTGGGTGAATAGAAGCCAGGGCAAGGCAAGAACTGGTACAAATGTTTTTCACATCTACTACAAGAATAATATTATTATTTACCATAGTTGAGGAATAATTTTAAATGAAAAATAATTAAAATACTGGATAATAATATCACAGGTGATAGAAAAGCAGAATGTGGGAGGAAGTCAGACAGGTCTAAAAATCCTTACCTTATGGGAATAGTAGATTTAGTCAGCCTCAGAATCTGAAAATGATCCTAATGATTTCATCATCCTAATATAATGTTAATTATGCTTAGCACTATATTAATGAAGGTAGAGAGTGTGTAAATATAAATTCCAAAAAAAGAGAAAGAAAAAAGGGACAAAAAGAAACATAGAACAGAATTCAGGAAGAAAGCAAGCTAAGAGAATTATATAAAAAGTAGATCAAATTGAATGATCAGTAATCAAAATAAATGTAAATGGATTAACATCTCTGTCTCTCTCTGTCTCTCTCTCTCTCTCTCTCTCTCTCTCTCTCTCTCTCTCTCTTTTAATAAAACTGCAGACTCTTAGACTAGACAAATTTCCTTCATTCCTGGGTTACTCTGGGAAAGCCTTGTGTTATCCTGTTATAGTCCACCAGTGCAGGAAGAGAATGTTTCATGGCAAGGACAATGACAGGTGTCCACTCTTGGGAAATCAAGTAATCCTTGGCACACATTTATAAAGCTTCAGACCAACAGCTCCTCTGCGTCCTGATGGTGCACCTTCAGGTCAGTGGTGGGATAGCTGATTTTGAGGCTCTTACTCAATCTCTAGAGGGAAGCTGAAGAAGCAGATCCCATTCCTATGTGGAGCAGGTGGAGAGATGCCAACACGCAGGCTGAGCAGTTAGATGATGCACAACATGGTTGAATGGCTTTATTCAAAGAGTGCTGATAACTGGATCAATGGCCACATACAGAAAGGTTTCCCGTGAAAAAAGACTTGGGGTTTTTAATTGAGTTTTGGCTTAATAGGATGTGGCTACCAGATCAGCTAATGCAATTTCAGAAGGCAATAATGGAGGTGGATTGTCCATAATGAAGGGCATGATAGACCCTCCGTGCTTGCTTTTATCAGACCACAGCTGGAAGAAAGAATTGAGTATCTGAAAGAAACACTGATAGACAAAGGTAGAACCAGATGGCATCAAGCTAGATGCTAAGCACGGACACTTGAAGGAATAAGGAGGAGGCTTGTCTTAGAGTTGACTTACAGATCTGCTATTTATCTCTGAGTATTCTGTTGGCTGTCATGGTGCATGGGGATACGATTAGATCTTTGAAGCTTCAGTAAACAAAACTGGAACCACCAAGAACTATGAAACTAAACTACTAAAGAGTGAAAGAATGGTTATGGGAAATAGAGAGCTTCCCACAAGAGGAAATGTTCAACAGAAGCCAGACCAGCATCGTTGACTACACTAGGAGGGATGGGTGCACTGAGTCTGGGATTGAAGTTTTTTTGCCTCCAATTTGCCCTCCCATCCTAAGACCTGGATTCTATTTTGCCCAGGTCTCTTCCAGTGAGTAGCCAGGGTGGAGTGATAACTTTACATCCCATTCTGACTCCTTCTGCAAGTCCCATGTATTTGTGATGCTGACACAATATTACAGACCCTGAAGAGACAAACTAGTAAAGGAGAGGTCAAGGAAGTCACTTCATCCCAGCCCAGGGCATTATGATCACTGTGATGTCTTCAGTATTACCAAGGATCTTATGGTTACTGGGGTCTACTGAATTAGTGTCTGGGATTGATGGTGGGAAATCAAGACTTTTAACAAGCTTCCTAGGCAGTTGGTTTCTCCTAACCTGTAAGAACACACCCTCTCGTGAATGACTGAGAATTATTTTTCACTTACTTTTTTCCTGTCTTTCCACCATCAGCAGATGCCATTCTGGTCCACACCATCTCCTATGTCTCTGTTGCTGGCAAATAGGCGATCAAGTAGGCAATGGATTGCCTGCCACTCACATTTAGTAAGTTGTAACTCCAGCCCTGCTCTTGCTCAGGTCGTAATATAGGCACAAGCCTTTGTTGTGGGGGGATGATGACCATCCACCCATCCATCCATCCTTCCATCTATCCACCTGTTCACCCATCCATCATCCATTCACCCATATATCCCTACATCCTTCTATCATGAATTTTTTGAAGGCTTTCTATCGTTTGTCGAATGTTCTAGAAATGATGGGAAAGACTTTTCAGGAAATGGGTGGGCACCAATTCACCACAAAAGTGATAGCAATACTGTCTCTTCCCTTAGAGCAATTTTAGCTTTCAGCAAGAGACACATTGACTATAACTGAGGGCTTTGGAAATGTTCCTTTCTTTGGTTTCTCCAAATTGGGGCAGCACTGGTGCAGTGGAAAAAACAAAAACATTGGAAGCAGTTAACAGTGGCATTAAGTCATGATGTGACTTTCAGTGATGTTTTAACATTTCTCGGACTCAGTTTCCTCATTTTTAAAATACAACAATGAGAACAGTACCAAAGTTGGTGTGAACAAAGAGTGTGGTACAATTTAAAATCTTTTGTGAACAATGGAGTGGTGTGTGTGTGTGTGTGTGTGTGTGTGTGTGTGTGTGGTGTGCATCCAAGGCTAGGTTTCTCCAGAAGCACATTCTGAACAGGATTTTGGTTCCACAAGTTATTTTTGTGGGAAACCTGAACTTAATGCTTCTGAGAAACTCTGAGAAACAGTATTGAGTGTGAACTTCAGATTTTTTCCACCTCAGGGTGAATTTATCTACCAACTCCCATCAGCTGTAGAGTGGGGGGACTGCTCCTGGGGCATTAATTTCCTGTCACCTTCAACCTGAAAGGCCTATGAGTGGATCAGGCTCTTTGCTTTCTGTCGAAAAGGTGCAGGTGCTGGAAATTAGAGGTTGAGCCAGAGGCACTGACAAGGGAGGGGCCAAGGGGACAGAGATTGGCGCCCGCCATCACTGCTAGCCCTGTGTGTATCAGCAGGAGGGTGTGTAGGCTGTGGGAAGGGACCGCACCAGACGGGCTGTCGTCAGAGCCCACTGCAGTAGACAGCCATGGGCCGGTGGAGGGACACAGGCAAACAGCCAGATCCTACAGGCTTGGCTGCACCTTCGCTGCCACCACTTTGGACTCTGCAAAGTCTGGACACTTCCTTGGAAGGTTCTGTGTATTTTGGTGGCAGCTAGAGCAGTGACATCACAATTTCCTGGCCTGTCATTGAAACTTGGTGTTTCATTTTGACCCACTCAGCCTTTTTGCTTCCCCCAGATTGGACAGGCCCTCCCTCTCCCTCCTGTGGAGTGGGCCTGACTGCTGCTTCCACACGGTGGTGGCCACAGAGATGGCTTCTAGGTAGTTGAGATCTGTTCCTGATATTGACAGTCCAGGGCAGACACAGCCTCAGTCGAGATACACACACAAAAGACCTGGCCTCTTTTTTGGGTGCAGTCCTGGTGTAAATCTTAAAAGGAGCCTTCCTCCCAGACAGTCGAGTTGGGTGCAGTGGGACTCAGGACATGGCACTTGTAGCTAGGACTGCTGGCAGCAAGTGGCCTGCTTCTCGGAGGCCCCTGATTCTGCAGGTTAACCTTCCGCTCCCCAGCTTGTGTTTGGGTGAGAATTGAAATGGAATTCTGTCCCACAAACCCAGCTTCCACCCGAGCTCTGGAATTAAGTGAAGGAAGAATGGGGCCCGTGTCACTGTCACAGAATAAAGGATTTCCATTGACCCAAAGGCCTGTTGGAATTTCAGTCTGGGCCCCTGAGTTCATCAACTCTGCTCTGCCTCCTCCAGGGACAGGGACAGTGTCTGTGGTCAGCAGAACTAAGGCCAGACAGGGTCATTAATATTTCAAGAAAGTGAACGTGGAGATGTCATTGCTCCTGGTACAGCGCTTCTCCAGGGTGACTGTCGTGAGGCTGGGAGGGAGGTCCCAGCCTCTCCAGGAAGTGCCTTGGGTAACGTGGTGCATATCTGATACCAGGTGCCCACGTTCTGCTGCAGCAGCGGGCACACTCTGTTTCCTGCACTTGTCTTCCCTGTGCAGGTGTGCCCTCTTCTGGGGCCTGCCTGGGTTCACCATGCTGCTGTCCCCCCAGTTCCCACCACTGTGAACCCAGGGGACTGGCTCTCTTCTTCATCTGTACCTCATCCTCTTGGCTGATCAGTAGATTTCATCAGGCCAGAGGTACTGTATCGGTGGTGATGAGTGCCATAATATTTATTGAACCCTACCACGTGCTCCCACAGGGAGATGTCCACAGGGGAAAACAATTGCTGACACTTACTTGGGGAGATGGGAAATTCACAGAAAGTAACAGGGACCAATGCAGGACCCCATGACCACCGCTTGGAGCCCCGGACGGAGATGCAGGCAGAGCAACGGCTGCTGGTGCTGACTCAGGAGGTCCCAGGGAAGAGTGCACCCTGAGTTGCTTCTTCAAGGATGAGCGAGGGACGTCACACAGGGTCGAGGGTGCTGGGACCAGCACACACTGAGCCCTGGGGGACGCACATTACGTATTTCTCTGCAGTTAGGTCCTGATGAACTTGGAGGGATAGCACCTTGTAATGGTTAAGAACACAGATTCTGGTTCTACCTTTCACCAGTCATAGATCCTCTGTGCCTCAGTTTCATCATCTGTAAAATGTGATTAAGGAGAGTACCTGTGTTCTGGAGCTTGAGGAATGAGCCATTAAGAAGCACTGACTCATGTTAGGCCTACATTAAAGACGAATTAACTGTGGCTCTTAATCATTGTAATTGTTATTAATTATACAGCCATTCAGGAAGAACCTGAGGGGTCATCTATTCCAGCTTTCTCATTGTGCACAGGAGGATCCAGGTCTAAGTGGGAAAAGTGATTTTTTTTTTTTTAAAGATCCCTCAGTGAGTGGCCGGCAGAGATAGAATTAGGTTCTGGGCTCCTGACCCACAGCTGGTCATTCTGCTAGGCCAAGGCTGGGAAGCTGAGACTCTTTTTCTAATCTTTCTAGGAGAAAACAAAATTTGGTCTGAAAGTATCTAATATGTAACCATATTGTTCCCAGAAACCAAGATCAATAATTCTGAACTGTATCAAAATGCCACAAGAAAGTAAATGATTCCACAACTTCAACCACAACCCGAGGAGAGTCCAGCTTCTGCTGTGTGCCACGTGACACCTGGGGAAAGATAACCGCAGGTGGGTTTCCCCCTGTTTTCCAGGAATTAAAAGTTGACAGAGTCAAGAGGAGGCAGGAGGAAGTACAATAAACCAGGACAGCGCCGTCTCGGCCACTCCTGCTGTTCTCAGTACTTTGCGTGTATAACTCATTGAATCTTAGCCCACCCCTTTGAGGCAGTTTGCATTTGTAAAATCCATTTTGTAGAAGAGAACACTGAGGCTCAGAGGGGCATTTTTTAGCCACACTTGTACCATGAGCAAAAAGCTGGAGCTGGGATAGGCTCCACAGTCTGGCCAGGGCCTGTGCCTCTTTAGCTGATCCTGAAGGATCCTAGATTCCTAATTGATGATAAGTTTTGACATTTTAGGAAGTGTGCTGTGCATACAGTGAAGTGTACAGATCTTTAGCCTGTGTTCACATACACGTGTGCAAACACCCACCTCACCCCCAGGCAGGACAAGACTCAGAGCGTGAGCCGTGTCTCAAAGCCTCGCTGTTTTGAACTCTCTGGTCTACATCAGTGTTTCTCCACCTGTTCTTCATTATCTTCTCCCTGAGCAACTTCTTAAGACACTGTTTTCCTGTCTCCCATGACACAAAACCTCTGATCTACTGCAAGTCTGTTTCTGTTCCAGACGTCGATCTGTACATTGTGGCTCCCCCAAACCACTTGTATCCCCTTGGGACAACCTTGCCCCTTTGGAGAAGGGGTGCTCTGGAGCCAGGGTTCCTGAGCATCGATGCAGAGAACATGAGGAAAAGCTCCAGGGCACGAGTGTCTGCCTGAAGGTTGCCCAATATTGCCTTTGTGTGCATTTTTCTGGAGTGTTCTCTCATGTTCTTACCTCTCTGAAAAAGTTAAAGAAGGTGTTAGGTTTCCTGGCACCATAGTAGCCAGATCGAATTAGTCCCCAAGGCCTTAGTTAGCTGTAAAATTAGCCCTGGGATCGGTGGGGTTCCCTTTGGTGGATTCCTGTTTCCTCTACCCCCCACAGGAACTGTCCTTCAGCCTGGGCTGTCCCTGCTCCCCGCAGGCCTTGTTAGTGATGTTGTTGGAAAGGTGAATGGAGACACAACAAAATTTTAAAGAGTTTACTGAGCGTATAGCATGGAATAGGCAGCTCCTACCAGAAGTGGTTCTGGAGTTCCCCAGGGTGGGGGTGTCACTGAGAGACCTTTCTAGGACAAACATGGAAGAAAGCAAAGAAAATATTTGATTGGTTATACTTGAACAGTGGCCTTAAATTAAGGTGTCTGTGGGGCTGGGCACCTCATCTAAGTAAGACCAGGGTCCAAGCTCCCTGTGGCTGGCAGAGCTCACCTTGCTGAGGCACAAGACGGAGGTCCTCAGCCCCAGAGGCCACTGCTGTTCTGTGATGCATGGCTTCTTTGAAGGCAGTTCAGGGCAAGTCAGCCAGCTTCTTCAGGGCCAGCAGGGAGTTCTCTGTTGCATGCTGGCAAGATGGAGAGGTTGCCAGAGTCCCAGGCCAGAGGCATGACTCTGGGAATCTCAACAAACAAGGCTGGGCCACTCACACCAAAACCTAGCAGAAAGGGTAATGTAAAAAGCAGGAAAGGGAACTTTAATCAATATGGCCATGTTGAGAAGGCAAGCAAGATCCAGCCCCTCAGCCCCGTCTACAGGTTTGCTGACCTGAGCTGCAGGTTTAAATAGAGGAAGAATCAGGCAGGGGCGAGTGGTCTTCATAACTAAGAAGTCCTGGTCAAACTGCAGTCTGGTTAATCACGATGTCAGTTTGGGTTCTGCGAAGTGGCTCTGGAGAAGCACTTACGGGCTGAGTGGGTGATTTTCATTTGCTGCTCAGGATGTTTGTCAGATCTGTGATTTCAGAAGCAGGCAATTCAATTCCCATGAGATGATGGCTCCTGCTTAGGAGACTGTCTCATTGCGGGGTGCTGCACTTGCCCGCCGAGGTTCCTGGAAGGTGTGGGGCAAGAACTGAAGGTGGCCTGGCACCTCTCCAGGGGCTGAATGCTGTATAAGCTGACAATTCATCTAAGAGGCCCAAGAATAGTGCTTTTGGCAAAGGTCGCTTCTCTAAGTCCCTGTTTTGTAGTCATATCCCTCGGTGAGTCAGGAGGAGAAGACTGAGTTAGAGGACAACCTGTGGCCTGGGGTCGGGAACCACCTTACGACTCTGCTAATGCAGTGGCTGTCTCCTGAGCTTCACCAGTTTGAGGCCTTCTTCAGCCACAAGGTCTCAGGTGAGATGTTTTAGGATCACCTGGGAGTTTCTCAGTGGGTTGGGGCCTTGGTTGCTAGCGGTGGCTGACCACCCTCCGAGGTGGCCCAGCAAGAGTGCTGATGTGGACTCCCAGCCCACATCACCAGCGGCATGATCTCGGGCAAGTCACCGTTTCTCTGTGCCCTCATTTCCTCTTTTAACCAAGAGCTGCTCTGTGGCTTGTTGAGGGGGATGCATTAGAAGGAGGCTGGACCTAACAAGCCCTTGGAACACATCATCAATGAGAGTAATAGTATCACTGCCGGTCTCTGCATCTAGCTTTCACCAGTACACCCAGCACCCCTTTGACCCTGATGATATGTGATTCGGACTGAGTCTTCCAGCACATTCTTCCAGGGACCACTTGAGTTGTTTATATTGGGAGTTTTCTTCCTGGGCTCTGTCCCACTGAAAGTGTACATGGGACCCCATGAGCTGCAAGTTGATGGGCCTCTCAAGAAGGCAGGAAAGCAGGGCACACTGTGGCAGAATTTGGAGATGAGTCAGTGCAGGGAGACGTCTGATAGAAGATTCCAGCATCTCCTGCTGGTGTCCCAAGTTGGGCCTTTGCTAGGTGCCTCGTCCAGCCCTCCTGATTCTGTGAATTCCTCAAGTCTCCTCCTAATAACTCCATGCTTATTGATGTGGGCCCGAGTCAGTGCCTGGTGAGAAGAGCAGCCGGTTCCAGGCTGCAGGAGCCCCACCTGGATGGAGAAAATGTATGCCTCACTATTTTGGGGGAAGGGTGTAAACGAAGATGTCAAAATATTTCTTACCAATTCCCAAATATATAAGGAACTCACATAAGTTAACAACAAAACAACAAATAACCTGATTAAAAGATGGGCAAGGATTTGAACAGAAATTGTTCTAAAGAAGATAAAGTAGCCACAGACACATGACAGAGTGTTCAGCATTACTGATCATCAGGGAAATGCAAAAACCACAATGTCACCTCTCATCTGTTAGGATGACTATTGTTATCAAGAAGACAAAGGCTTACAGATGTTGGGAAGGATATGGGAGAAAGAGAACCCTTGCTTGCTCTTGGGGAATGTGAATTGGGAAGCAGTACAGAGGTTCCTCAAAAATTAAAACTAGGCTGACCATATGATCCTGCAGCTCCATTTCTTGTTATATGTTGAAGGAAGTGGAATCACTATGTCCAAGACACATCTGCAATCTCATATTTACCATAGCACTATGCACATTGGTCAAGATACAGAATCAACCTAAGGTGAGAATCTTAGAAAGTTGAACACAAAGAAATGGTGGTTACCAGGGTCAGGGAAAGAAGGAAAGTGGGAAGATATGGGTCAAAGGTACAAATTTGCAGGTATGTAGGATGAAAAAGTCTAGTGGTCAAATGTGCAGAAGGAGGAATACACTTAATAATATTGGACTTAAATTGAAAATTTCCCAGGAGAGTAGATTTTAGGTGCTATTATCTCAGAAACAAAGAAATTAGGTTAGCATAGAAAGATAATGTGTTCAGAATGAATCAGACACAACTCTCCTATGTTTATATGTGATTACACCATCAGTGTAACTCCATATTACGTTCAACCACAAGAAGGGAAGTTATACTCCATGTATGTATAATATGTCCAAACACATTCTACTGTCAGGTGTAACTAAAAAGAACAAATAAAGAATTTTTAAAAATAAAGTTAATTTGCTTACCTACGGTAACCATTTCACTATGTGTGTATTGACAGAGTGTCTATACCTTGGATATATACCATAAAATAAATTAAAAACAGTTGATGTGAGTTTATATTTAATGATGTGAAAATGACTAAGAATGAAGTTTTCCTACAATAGCCCCTCTATCTCAAACACATGCCCTCTGGCTTCATGTGTTAAGTTGGACATTTGAAGGCTTGTCTCATTATTATACTATGAACACTCTTTTCTGAACGGTAGCACTATAAGGAATGTCCCCGCCCTGTAGGAAAGGCATGTGAGGAGCCGGGGTGCTCATCTCACAGAGAGGATGGAAGGATCCCCGTGCAGCTGAGCCAGGTCCTGTGGTACCACCAGGGCTGGAAGCCAGGACAGGCACAGGCGGGAGTGTGGGAAGAAACGCCAAGAACATCGCCATGTCTGGGTGAGTATCTTCTTCTCAGATGGAAGGAGGCTTCTCCCCTCCCCTGCTGTGGAAGCTGGAGGGGTGCTGTGCCCTGGAGGGTGCTGGCTGGGGATGGAGGAGCAAGGCATTCCTGGGTCCGAGGCAATAGAAGAATCTAGAGAGATCTCTTGAGCCAGTGATTTGATGACCACTGTTGTCCATTTCCTTTCCACCCTCCCCTTCTTTGGCAGCTCTCAGGATGGACCTGCAGGTATCCAGTCCCATGGCCATCCCTAAACTTTCTTCCTTGAAGCCCTCCATGTAACAAGAGACCACATGCAGATTTTCTGTAGCAAGATCGTACTGGATTAATGACTGTCCCACAGCACTTCAGGACTGTCCTGAGCCTCCCAATGTGATCTTGATTGGAAATAGGGTCTGTGCAGATGGACTTAGTTAGTGAGGTCATGTGGGATTAGGGTGAGACCTAGATCCAATGCCCCATGTCCTTATGGGAGGAGGAGAGCAGGCAGAGAGAAGAAGGCCATGTGAAGACGGAGGCAGAGGAGGGAGGCAGGGGAGCGAGGCAGCAGCAAGCCCAGGAGAGCCCAGAGCCACCAGAAGCTGCAGGAGGCAGGGAAGGAGTACAGCCCTCCACCCCCTGGATTGCCGACCTCTGGCCTCCAGAACTGGGAGAATAAATTCCTGCCGTTTAATACGCGTGTTGCTGAGGAAGCCCGAGGAAATGCAAAATGGTTAGTGGGACTTTTTCAGTTGCCCCAGAACTAGCAGCTAGGGCTTGGACCCCAAGCCATCGCAAGGGGCAGGGCCACACAGGCCTGTGCAGAGCCCTCTGTTTTAGTCAGCTTTTTTGCTGCTTTTACTAAAAGAAGTGACAAGAACAGTTTTAGGGGAGGAAAAGTTTATTTGGGGGCTCACAGTTTCCGAGGTCTCAGTTCATAGACAGCAGCCTGCATTCCTCTGGGCTCAAGATGAGGCAGAACGAAGTGGTGGAAGGATGTGGCAGAGGGCAGTGGCTCATAGGATGGTCAGGAAGCAGAGATACTGACCAGATACAAAATACACTAAGCCACTCCCCAAGACCCCACCTCCTCCAGCCACACCCTCTCTGCCTCCAGTTACCACTCAATCAATCCCATCAGGAGGTGAATTCACTGCTTGGGTTAAGGCCCTTGTAACCCATTCATTTCTCCTCTGAGCTGTCTCGCATTGTCACATACATAAGCTTTTGGGGACAGCTCACACCCAAACCATGTCACCATCTGTGCTACAGCTTCTACCAAGGACTCCTCCTCGTGGTTATGAGGAGCATGAACATGAGGACAAGGGGGATGCCTAGGGAAGTACTGAAAGACCGGGGCTTCCCGAGAGAGAGGGAGGCTTGCCTTTCCCGGCTGGACATCGTATCGCTACCTGCTGATTGGCCTGAGAGGCCCCGAGGGATGCAGAACAGGCAGAGGGTGGGATGGGACAACTGGAAGCCATCCATGTGGCAGGGTGCCTGAGCTTCCTTCCCCAGAGGGTGTTCTGAAAGATGGCAGGGCTTGAGCTGTCCTGTTGGTGCCCACGTAAGAGGGATGTCCCCGGGGCACAAGGAACCTAGTCGTAAGTGGCTGTGTGATGTGCCCTTAGTACAGAGGTCAAAAAGGGAGGTGTGAGAGATGGAGGCAGAGGCAGGCATTTCCTGCCAGGGGATCCTGCGGCAGGTGGAGGTGGAGAGAGGAGGTGACAGATCCTTCCCAGTCCTCTGAAGCACTCTGGTTTTCCATCAGAGAGAGCCTGCTTAGATCCTGCCACTCAGTTACAGCCAGCCAGCCAGCCTGCCAGAGGGCTCCAGGAGCCAGCTCGGAGAGGATGGCGCCGTGGCTGATCAGTAAGTGGGCATGTGTCCCCTCTCCTGGTTAATCAACAGCAGGGAGCTCAGCAGAGTGGGCAGTGGACATTGCAGAAGCCTGAGCCCGCCCTTCAGTGCCCATGGTCTCAGCTCAAGTCTACAGAGAGGGCAGGACACTGAGATCAAGATTGGGGTTGCAGCTTCTCAATGGGCCTTCACTTCTGCCCCATCACTTATAAATTCCAAGGGAGGAAAGGTAAGGTGTCTGCCCCAGCTGTGGTTAAGAAGTGTTCGAAGGCAAGGCCACAGAAACAAGTGATTAGAAGAAATTGAACCATTTCATGTTTACAATTTTGAGACTCCTTAATGAACTGGTTACAGACTCAGGGGTTTTGTTTATTTCATTTATTTGCAAATGTTGGTAGAGACACAGACATAGTGAAGGGGCTTGTCTGAGCTCCACTTTTACCTGCAAGCCTGTTGGAAAGGTCAACCTCACCAGGATTTCCCCTGAAGATGCTGAATTCTTTGACACCAAGCTCTCAGGCCCGCATCTCTGTCTGCTGTCTTGCAGATGTCAGATTACCCCAGTGGGGGCTGCTTGAGAAAGGAAGGAATGGATCGAAGAATAAGTGGAATCAGTCTTAAGACATCTCACCTGCATTTCAAAGGGGACCCCTCCAACTCCGCCTTCTAGACATTTTGTGTCTAGAGTACCACATCAAGGCTGCTGGAAGGTGATGGAAGGGGTGGGTGAGGGAGAAAGAGGAAAAGGAGAGCTGGGGCTTGGGGCTGCAGCCCTCGCTCAGGGCTCTGCTCTCACTCTGTCCTCCCAAATGCCTGCTGGCCTGGCCCTGGGTGAATGCTGGCAAGAGCAGATGTGCCCATCAAAGACTGGGGACGAGCTGGTGAAGAAGAGGAGGGCAGCCTGAGCCGTGGATGTCAACAGGGAGGAGAGAGTCTGTCTTTCGTGTGTTTATTTAGAACCCACTAGGGCAACAGTTTTCTGCCCTTGATAGAAATGTCTATTAAGTAAAAGATTCGTTTGCATACACATTTTGTTCAAAATATTTAACTACTTCTATTTTGGAGAGGCTTAAAAATAATGCAGTCACGAATTAAGAATTGAAGGACGGGTGTGCAGTTGGTGGTCGCGGGCTTGGGCTTTTGCATTTTAAGATGGACTTGGCTTTTATACAGCCACTAGATACCAAGATTTACGTTGGCCCCGGGAGATTTTATTTTGGCAGTGTGGTTCTATTTTCTGAAAGTGTTTGAAATCAGAGACTCTCCGTTGTATCCGTGTCCCAGGGTGAGCCTCCAGCTTAGGAGAGTCTTGGACACAGTGGTATGCTCCAATGAAACAACAAAACAACAACAAATCTGCTTATTAAACAGAATGATTCTACCAAATTCTTATGCAGAATGGGGCATCTTTACCAATGAGATTTTTGTTGGTGTTTGGGGGATGAGAAGGAATCATAATGATAGTATTCAGAGAATATGTGTTTTTGCACAGGCATACTTATTAGCAAGAAAAATGAAGGCTTCATTTGGAAGACTAAAATGATTAGTTGGTTAACACAGCACATTTCACAATTTTGGGGGAAGACAGAATAAGAAGGATGATTTGAAGTACTATATCAAAAATTGTATCGTGGAGCTGCAATTACTCTTCAACCAGAAGAAATAAAATCGCCCAGCTTCAAAATATGCAGAGTATCCAACTTGCAACTAATCCTGAATTTCAAATCAATAGGGTTTAATATTTCACTGGCAATCATAGGTTGAAATCAATGCTGTCGTGGCTCTCCGGGAGAATAGAAGCTTATGAAACAAAGGAATTGAAGGCAGTCACCCAGGGATGAAATAAAAGAAATTTGCTTTGCAAGGGCTTTTGTGAAAGAGAAGTGGATGGCAACTCAACCCCTTGCCCAGGCCTTTTCCTTCCAGTTCAGTGTTAGGTCCTTGAGGCTCAAGGAAATGGTTTTAAATGATCAAATGAAAGAAGGAACAGAAGGTGAATATTTGAAAATGAACCAGGCAGGAACTCCTTTGAAATTGGTGATGTGGCAGGTTCTGCTATAAACTATGGAGGCTGTATCAGTCAGCTCTCACTGTATAACAAACCACCTCACATTGGAGTAGCTTAAAACAAAGGCCATTGATCTCACTCTTGAATCTGTAGGTCAGAGTTTTGGGCTGGCTTGACTGGTTTGCTTGTCTCAGTTGAGTTTACTTGTGTGTCTATAGCCAGCTTCTGGGTGAGCTGGAGGCTGGTTGTGCAGGATGGCATAAGCTAATCTTGTAAGTCTCTGCTCCACGTGGTCTCTCATGCTCCAGCAGAGCGCTTGTTGGTCTTGTTGCTACGGAGACCATGTGGCTCAAAGTGGGAGGGGGCATGCAAGGGTTCTCGAGGCCTAGGCCCCACACTGGCACACTGTCACTTCTGCTATGCTCTTGCCTAAAGCAAGTTTTAATAAGTCAGATTAAAGGTAAAGGTATGCACTTCTTGGTGGGCAGAGTCATAAAATTACTGCTATGAATTGAATCTGGAGTGTTCTCCAAAGGCCCATGTGTTAAAGAAAGACTTGGTCCCCAACTTGGAGCTATAGGGAGGTGATGGGAACTTAAGAGGAGGCAGGGCCTAGTGGGCGGTCTTTGGGTGACTGGGGAGTACCCTCAAGGGGACTAAGGGATCAGTCTCTTCCTCTCCCTCTCTCATTGGTGTCGTGGCCACGAGGGGGTGCAGTCCTGCTGGGCCATGCCCTCCTGCCATGGGTTGCCTCTGTACAGGCCCAAAGCAGTGGGGCCAGTCACGGACTGGGGCCTTTGGACTATAAACCCCCCCAAAACTTCTCTCTTTATAAGTGAATTAACTCAGGGTTTATCACAGAAACGGAAAGTTAACTAACACAATCCTGTAGAGCTCTGACTATAGAGGAAGACCAAGGCCATTTTATGATCAATAAAGTCCTTCTTACCGTTAGTCAATGCCCCAAAGAGCATCAGATGTGCAGCAGTTACCCATTTTTGGAGACATCTCTCCAAGGAGGGGCAGCACATCTGGATGGAGGCAATGGCTTGCATTGAAAGTGCCTCCTGACAACCTTCCACACAGTTTCAGACCCTTTACCAAGGGGCGGGACAACGGAACACAGAGTCTTCCTTTGAGCTCTCCAGGGGAGGGCCTGAAGGAGAAGACCTAGGAATATGGGGTCTTCCGTGTGGAGTGGAACGTGGTGGTGGCAAACCTTTAAAGGGCTGGTTCTTGGGAAGTGTCACCTTTCATGTGATAAAGGAGACGGCGAGGCAGCAGCAGGAGCTCAGTGCAGGTGACATTCCCACTGCTGGAAATGAACTATGTCTAAGCATCTGGCGACGTGTGGGAGTTCCCCTGTGTAAGCACAGGGATTGGGGGACCCGGTGACTTAACCGCAGGCCAGGGGCCTGATGATGGCTGACACTAGGGAGTCCCAGGGGGTCGGCCACCAGAGCTGGGTAGGTGAGGGCCCTCAAGAGCTGGCTGGAGGTCTGCCAAAGTGGCTGATGTGGGAGCTGCCTTTTCTCACTGCTCCAGGGGGTACTCAGCATGCCTGAAGACTAAGGTGTCTCTGGCTACCAACAACTGAAGCCTGCAGAAGGGAGTACCTGGGGCCGAAGCTGCCCCCTTGTGACACCTGCGGGACAGTAAGCTGTTTGTCCAGCAAAGAGCAGAGAGGAAACAAAGGCACCCAGAAGACCTTCCCAAAGGTGGGGAGTCCAGCTGTGACCTGCCCCAGTGGCCCATGTTCCACCTCTTGTTCCCGGGCTCTAACTCTCCCTTGTCTGGCACATTTGCAGACAGATCTTAAAGTGGCCCATGACCACACCCTGTGTGACCCCCTCTTCTTGAACGTGGTTGAGATCTTGATGTGTTTCTAACACAGGCATGAAGTAATCACATCCTGTGATCCGGTTACCGTCAGTGGCCTTTTATGGCAAATGGCCTAGTTACCACTTCTGGGCCGGACTCTGTTGACAGTGGTCAGGGCTGTGACACAGAATATCAGAGTCTAGTAACAATGAGAACCTTAGGGAGGGTAGGGAGTGGTTGTCAGGTGTGGCCAGAAAACAAGATCTCTTCTAAGTAGCAGCACAGACAACGTGGAGTTTTCAGTGGTTGAACGTGGGAAATGATGGCGGGTTGCGGGGGGCGTGTAGGGTGGACGGTGCCTGAGCCGCCTGGAAACCCAGCACCCATGAAGGTCAAGTCCTCCTGTCCTGTGAAGCCTCCTTGATCAGCCTCTGACCCAACTTAAAATTGTTACCCTCTATTTTGCAGCTCTTATTTGGTTCTTCTGTTATATTTCATTTCATCTTTTATTTAAAGTCAATCGATTGCTTATATGTCTTTAGATTTTTCGTAGTTTATTGGTTCTTTTTAATTATACATGACAGCAGAATTCATTTTGATACAATTATACAAGCAAGGAGTGTATCTGGTTGTAGTTAGGATTTTAAGCTCCTCCAGGGAACACAACGTGTGGCTGCTTCTCACTGTCCCACTTCACCTACCCTACGTATATAAAGCACCTGAACTAACAACTGCCAGAAGTTAATGCGTCGGATTAAACCGGCAGGGCTCACTCTATGGCAATTCTGTTGTTAACACATCTACATTTACCAAACCATCTGTCCCAGAGCATCCCACAGAACAGTGTCTTACTCAGTAGCCCAGCCTGTGAGTCCTCTCGGTACTGAGAACTCAGTCACACAGGGGGCAACTCTGCCTGCTTAGATTGCCTGAAACTCCCTCTGGGCTTCGGTAGCTCCCTCTGTTCTTGCTGAGCAGGATTGTGTTTTCTAGTCCTTCCTGTGTCAGTTCCCTAAATAGTACAGATGGCCACCTTGCCTGTCCTATGCTAAATGTCACTGCATTAGTCTGTTTTTCATCATTTCATAACAGAACATCTGAGGCAGGCTACTTTATAAAGAAAGAAGGTTTCTTTTGGCTCATGGTTCTGGAGGGGCAAGGTGTAGGAGCCCCATCTGGTAAAGGTCTTCTTGCTGGCAGAATCCAGAAGTAGAGAAGAATGTCACATGGTGAGGGACACAGGGCACATGTGTATGTGTGTCTCTTCCTGTCTCTCTCCCGTGTTTACCCAGTCACTAGTATTAATCACGGAGCTCCTCCCCACCAACCATGTCTAATCCTAATCCTCCCCAAGGCCCCACCTCCGAAGTTGTCAGGAAGTTTCTGCGATCAAAGCCTGACAATGGGGATTAGATTTCAACATGGGAAGCCTCGGGGGACATTCAAGCCATAACCTACCCATAGCAACCGCCGACCTCACCCATCAACCTCACCCAGGGCTGTGGCCTCTTCAGTGGTTCAATTCTTTCTGGTTTGTTTTAAAATGCAGCATATGGAACCTGCGTCTACCAGGCATCATGCAGCAGGATCACAGCTGCTCAGAGGGCCCTGAGTTTCTAGTCCAAAAGCCTTTAGGCTTTATTATTGGCTACAGCATGCTTTGGGGACACAAAGTGCCTGGGGCCAGGTCCTCTCTCCATGAGCAGCTCCTGAGCCAGCAATCCTGTTGTTAATTTTGGAATCCATGAGAGGACTTTATGTTCATTCCTATTGTATCTCTTCTTGCTGGTCCAGGGTGACTGGACTTAGCCTAGCAGAGTGAGAGCACTTGGCGTCCGTCCAGGTTGTGTTGAGTGACATATAAACAGACCCTCCCATGATGATGTCAGTGTTCTAACAAGGGCCTCCCGATGCCCTGTCCAGCCACAGGTGAGCTTGCTGAGCAGGACAAAGGCAGCGCCCCAGGCATGGCCTGGGCGTCCTCCCAGGCTGAGCTCCCTTCTGTCCACAGGGTGGGCTCTGCACTCCTCCACCTGCCACCATAATATCCTGAGCAGCTCTGCCAAGCACCTCGCTGAAATCCAGATCCAGTGACCATCAGCCTAACAACCCCATCCAGGAGGAGACAAAATAGAGCCAGGACTTGTGCACGAGTGGCCAGCCTCTTGGCAGCACTGTTTTCTTGTCCCGAAGCTCACGGGTCAACAGGCGATGATCAGTCCTCTCATTCTGCTGAGGATCAATAGGACACCTCCCCAGTGCACTTCCCTGCCCTCCTGCCGGCCTTCCTGCCAGGCTCTCGCTCCAGGTCTCCAAGCCCTCTCCCATCCCCTGGGGAAAACAGCCCTACACTTGCCTCCGCCTTCCAGGAACACTTCTTGCTCTTCCTGCTTTTCCGAGTAATCCTCCAATCCTCCGTCACTGTCGTTTCTGTGAGGACTCCTGGGACGTCTCTTCCTGCCACCCAGCTTTACTGTCATTATCTCACTTAGCTCCCGAGGTCACTCTGAGGACCAAACTTGAGAAGAGCCACGTGTGTGCAGGCTGCTTACATAATGCGGGGCGCATCATGGATGTCTGCCCATTGAATAACTACAAAGGACAATATAAATAAAAAATCTTACTATGATCACAAGTGAGAAACATACAAAGTACTCTTCTCCAAAGTCAGACAAGTTGTTCTTTGAGTTTTGCTGTGTGTTCTCATAAGTTTAGAAAGTCGTTCTCCAAAGGATTTAAGTCTTTGGTCTGATCATCACTTTGAAATTAGCTGACCCTAAAGTCAGATTTAATAGAAAACTGAAGTTTTGTTACACCCCAATCACTAAGTTCCTTTGAAGGAAATCCATGGCTGTTGACAGCGTTTGCACAAACGCTTTTTACTGGTTAAGGTAGATAAATGGAATCATACTGTTTTGGACTAAAATGTGTTGATTTGAAACCTGAAGAAAATATCTCAGCTCTGGTGAACACATTTAAAGAGTGAAGGAGGGCTATTGGAAAAGCACTTAATGGAAATGTAGTTGGCATGGTGATAAGTGCTCGTTAAGATGTCTCTACGTTAACTGGCAAACTGCCCAGAAGAGGCAAGGATGACTCTGATCTCAAACTGACAGTACTGTCACCCTGCTGCCCAGACTCCCAGCTTCTCTGCTCTAGAGGTAAAATGAATTTTAGGTTGGAACAACCAGGTCAATGTCCTTACCTACAGGAGAGGAGACTGAGGCTCACGGAGAATAGCTGTCTTGCTGGGGGTGGCCCAGACCAGTGGGACCTTGCATCGAGGTCTCTGACTACAGGCATATGCCCTCCTTGCTTTGTGGCTGCACTGATGAGTTGGGGAGTTTCCATATTTTCATTTCCTGAACTCTTCCTCATTGTATGTCTTTTGTTTCTAATTCAATGACAGTGACCAGGAAAAAAAAAAACCAACAACAAACTTCTGTGTGGCTATCCTCCAGGCTCTTCCTGCCACTGGATTTAGTCCTTGGAAACAAGAGGCTTCAGCTTTGGGCTGTCTGGTGCCCCAGGCGACGTGGATGCAGAGACGACAGCAGGCATCTCTGTGATGCACAAATTAGAGCTGATGGATGGGAGGCCACTAGTGAAATGTCACATCTCATAATGGGGATGGGCCACGGGGCCAGTGATAAAGTGAGACCGGTGGCTCTGACATGCACGCCTTCCCGCCATATTATTGACAGTGGGGGATCGTATTGATCGGGCCGCCAGGATTATCCTATGATGCAATTAGAATATTAGATTTGCATTTTTAATTCCTTTAGAAGAAATTGGCCTCAGGCAATTATGGCAGGAAAATATTAAGATGGATCCAGCTTCTTTGAAAACAAGGACTCAGAAGCAGCTTTTAGGAAGATGCAGTCATCATCAGGAAGAAGTTTTTAACTCATGAGAAGGGACAACAGGAAAGCCACGCAGGTCTGCAGGGCTCAGGGGAATGCAGATCCTGTGTGCAGATGGACCTCCTGGGCCAGCCCAGTCCTGATTCTCTCAAAGGAACTTGCTCTCTGAGGAGGTTTTGGTGGTGGCTTGGCTTTGTGGGCAACTGAACAGCCTTCTCCTCTTCCCAACAAATGATCTGGATTTTTTTACCTTATGTATTCCATTTATAGTGGACTAAGGGAAACTGTTTGGAATCTGAGGTCCCGGCTCTTAAAACGCTAACCTGCCTCCTCTCAGAGTGTGGCTAGCACTCTGCTCCCATCAGGGCAGCCCGAGCCCAATCTGGGAACCAGAGCATCCCCGGCCCCTAGGAGGATTTCTGGATAAGCCAAGATGAGATAATCCGAGAAGAAATTGAGGCCACACTTAAACGACGAGTCTGGTGTTTGCTGGGGGGTGCCGCCAGCTTTTTCTGAAGAGTGTCTCATATTAAGGACTTTGGGCTTTGTGGGGCCACCCCGAGTATCTGTGTCCTGTCCCTCTAGTTCACAGGGTTCACTGCACAGAGTCAGGCCATAGTTTGCTGGTGCTTGGTTGGGGAGACAGCGTCTGAAGACTGACATGTCCTCTGCGACTCCTGGTGGCTGTCATCTACCTGTTGGGTACTCATGATTTCAAGGGGAGCAGACTTTGCTCCTGTCCTTTGGAGCTTCTGGTGCAGTGAGGGAGCATGTGTGCAATTCAGCCAGACGATGGTTACGAAGAAGGGCGGACCCAGGACAGAGGGCATCACATCTATACCACGACTCCCCCTCCACCACAGAGCCCAGCACAACTGCCATCACCAGGTGTCAGTGCCAAGGGTTTTCCATAATGTCATGGAAGAAGGACATGAAAGCTTCCTGGGGAAGCCTAGAAAGACTTCCTAGAGGCCCTGCATTTGAGTGATTTGAACAAACAAGGGACAACACTGCTTATGCAGATGCCCAGGAGAGGACACGATGTGCCCAGGGCCTCTGTTCAACAGCTAAGGGTACATGTCTGTGATCCAGAGAGGCTCTGAAGGTGGCCTGATGCCCAGGTGCCGTACTGGCCACAGGGACACGGTCAGTAGACAGACTTGAGAAATGAACCAGGACCAGGACACAGGTGTCACTGGCGGGTAGATTCATGCTCAATAAGTGGAGGATGCTTTTAATCCTAGGTTGATTTTCTCTGCCCACTCAGCAGACATTAATAAGCCCCGTAATACTGTGGATATCGCTGCCAAGACTCGTGTTGGAATCTAATCCCCACTGTGAGGGTCCTAATGCCCTCTTTATTTTTTTTTATTTTACTTTTTTAATTGTAGATGGACACAATACCTTTGTTTTATTTATTTTTTTATGTTGTGCTGAGGATCAAACCCAGTGCCTCACACATGCTAGGCAAGTGCTCTACCACTGAGCCCTAGCCCCTCCTAATAGCCTCTTTAATGGATAGAAACTTAATCTATGGTATTTGGGATTTGGAAGTAATCAAGCATAAGTGAAGCCATAAAGGTAGGGCCCTAATCCAATGAGTCTGTGACTTCATAACCAGTTGTCTCAGTCCCTCTTACCACCAGACGGAGTCACCTGATCTTGAACTTTCTGACCGTCAGGACAATGAGACAAATAAACTTCTTTCCTGATAAACTACTCAGCCTGTGTTATTCAGATACACACTGGAAATAAACTTGGACACCTTTATGTGTATTGGGCATGGCCCTCGGAGCCTGGGTCATTTGGAGGTTGAGAGCACAGTCCTTGCTCCCTGGAGACTCACAAGAGAGCCCAAGGGTGCATGCTGGTGAAGGAGGTGACCTTCCTTGTGTGGGCAGGGAGTGTGTGTGTGCATGTACATGCGTGTGTGCTTGTGCGTGTGTGCATGTGCGTGCGTGCGTGTGTGTTGGGAGGGTGGGAGCGAGATGCGAGCCTGTGCTCTTCCTCCCTACCCCATTTTGAGTCACCCCCTTATATCAGAGAAGACATTCGGCATTTGTTTTTATATGTCAATGTCATTGTACTGTCATGTGTAACTAATTAAAACAAATAAAAAATTTTAAAAAAAGATGCAAGCCCTGGGTGTAACTAGACGACCTCTTCTGATTTTATGCTGAGAGCCATAGCCGAGTAGGAATGACGCATGGCATTTTTGGTTGAAAGGTGACGCCAACAAGCCATTGAGATGATAATGATTATGTTAAGATGTGCATTCAAATGGATATTAGACCCCTTCTGTCCGCCTTGGCTTGCTACTTTGGAGCTCTGTGGAGACTCCTGGAGAGTTCCCATTGGTTGGGGAAGTGCGGTAGGAGGGATTTCCGGAGGAGGGATCTCCTGTTGGTGTGGTGTGTCCCGGGCGAAGGCCGCGTGCGTGGCGTTTGTGGGAATTTTGGAAATAAAGTTTGTTCCTGCTTGAATTGCTCGTGATTTTGTGCCCAGCCAGACTGCAACAATTTTACTTGGGAAGAAAGTGAGTTTCCTTTAGTCCAGACCCAACAGTCTTGTGATGTCCTGTGGGGTGCCGTGGCAGCAGGGCTCGGGGAGCATCTCGTCTTGGCTGTGGGAAGCTCCATTTGCCCCGCCCCTCTGTGCACACTGTCAGACGCCTCTGAGCCCTGGGCTCTGCTGGGCTTTGTTACCTGATGTCTGAGTTATTAGGTTGTCATAACAAGTTGCCACAAATTGAGTGGTTTCAAACAACAGGAATTCATTCTTTTGAAGACTGGAAGCTCAAAATCAAGCTGTCAACAGAGATGGTCCCTCCCTTCTTCTTTCCTAGCATTTGGTGGCCGCCGGCCGCTGCCCTCAGCTTGTAGTGGTCACCACACTCTCCCCTTCTGTCTTCACTTGTGTCTGTGCAATGGTTTGGATAAGTGTCCCCCAAGGAGCTACAGGTTTGGTTCTGGTGGAGGTATCAGAGGCCAGGAGGCCTTTAGGAGGCAGACCCTGTCGAAAGGCCTTAGGCAATTTTGTGGATTGGTCTCTGTGTCCTCTATTCTGTACCATTGGTCTACCAGCCTGTTTTGGTACCAGTACCATGCTGTTTTTGACTATTGCTCTATAGCATAGTTAAAAATTTGGTATCGCTATACCACCTGTTTCACTCTTCCTGCTTAGAATTGCTTTAGCTATTCTGGGTCTCTTATTTTTCCAGATGAATTTCATGATTGCTTTTTTTTATTTCTGCAAGGAATGCCATTGGGATTTTGATCGGAATTGCATTGAATCTGTAAAGTGCTTTTGGTAATATGGCCATATTAATAATATTAATTCTGCCTATCCATGAGCAAGGTATATCTTTCCATCTTCTAAGGTCTTCTTCTAGTTCTCTCTTTAGGGTTCTGTAGTTTTCATTGTATAGATCTTTCACTTCTTTTGTTAGGTTGATTCTCAAAAAGTTAAACAACAAAAAAATAAATAGCCCAATCAACAAATGGGCCAAGGACCTGAACAGACACTTCTCAGAGGAAGATATACAATCAATCAACAAATACACGAAAAAATGCTCACCTTCTCTAGCAGTCAAAGAAATGCAAATCAAAACTACTTTAAGATACCATCTCACTCCAGTAAGAATGGCAGCCATTATGAAGTCAAACAACAACAAGTTCTGGCGAGGATGCAGAGAAAAAGGTACACTCGTACATTGCTGGTGGAACTGCAAATTGGTGCAGCCAATTTGGAAAGCAGTATAGAGATTCTTTGGAAAGCTGGGAATGAAACCACCATTTGACCCAGCTATTCCCCTTCTCAGGCTATACCCAAAAGACCTAAAAAGAGCATACTACAGGGATGCTGCCACATCGATGTTCATAGCAGCACAATTCACAATAGCTAGACTGTGGAACCAACCTAGATGCCCTTCAATAGATGAATGGATAAAAAAATATGGCATTTATACACAATGGACTATTACTCAGCACTAAAAAATAACAAGATCATGGCATTTGCAGGGAAATGGATGGCATTATGCTAAGTGAAGTTAGCCGATCCCTAAAAAACAAACGCCAACTGTCTTCTCTGATATAAGGGGGATGACCCAAAATGGGGTTGGGAGGAAGAGCATGAGAAGAAAATTACCACTAAATAGGGAAGAGAGATGGGAGGGAGAAGGGGAATTGCAAGGAAGATGGAAGGAGACCCTCATCGTTAAAACAAAATACATGTATGATGATGTGAGGGAAAAAAAAGAAATGTGTCACATTAAATTGGGAGGGGAGGGGAGGGGAGGGGGGATAGGAAGGGCAGCAGAATAAAATAGACACTAGTATTGCTGTGTGTATATACGTGGCCATATAACCAATGTGATCCTGCAACCTGTACACTTGGAAAAATGAGAAATTATACCCCATTTGATTCAAATGTTTGAATTGTCAAGATCATTGTACTGCCATGAGCAACTAATAAAAAATAAAAAATAAATAAAACTTTAAAAAAAGAAAGGCCTTAGGCATTTGAGGGCATCCCTTGAGGGGCACTGTAAGACCCCAGACCCTTCCTTTTTCTCCCTTGCTTGTTGGCTTATAGTGTAAACCCTGCCATGAAGAGCTGCCTCACTAGAGGCCCAAACAATGGGGCCAACCATTAATGTATTAGAACCTCTAAAACTGTGAGCCAAAGTACAATCTTTTTAAATATTTTTTTTAGTTGTAGTTGAACACAGTACCTTTATTTTTTAATTTATTTTTGTATAGTGCTGAGGATTGGACCCAGGGCTCCGCACATGCTAGGCAAGTGCTCTGCCACTGAGCCACAACCCCAGCCCCTACAACTTTTTTTTCTTTATAACTTAATTGTATCAGGCATTTTGTATGCTGATGGGAATCTGATTGACACAGTGTGTCAAAGCCTCCTCTGGAGGCTGGGGCTGAAGCTCAGTGGTAGAGCGCTTGCCTAGCATGTGTGAGGGTTTGATCCTCAGCACCACATAAAAATAAATAAAATTTATTTGGCAGCTCACCCTAAATCCGGGATGATCTCCTCTTGAGATAGTAATTTATATCTGCAAAAAATTCTCTTCCAAATAAACTCACATTCACAGGTTGGGGGGGTAGGACTTAGACACATCTCTTTGGAGGCCACTATTCAGCCCTCTTCATCTGAGAACAGCGGCCACTGGGGTTTTTAAGGACCCTGTGCTTGTCTCTTCAGGCTCTAGGCTACGTGATCGGGAGAAGAGAACACTCCCAAAGACTTGAGTCTCATTCCTGTAAGTTGCTGGGGAAGTTCAATGCAGTTTTTTCGAGTGTGGTTTCCAAGTGACTTCAGAGTGAGGAGTCCCACTGCTGATGGAGAGCTGAGGAGCAGCAGCATTGGTCCCTCAGCCACCTTCCTCAAGCAAGACTGCTCATGTAGCTCAGAGTGGCACTGTCAGCAGCATCACCTGGAATCCCAAAGACAAAGATGGATGGAGGAAAAATGTAGTGCTCTTGATTTATCACATGATTCTACCTAATGAATCCATGGCATTCCATAGAAACCACATTAGTGATTCCTGTTATTGGTCTTATCCACCCCAAAGCCCTGAGTTCCGCTCAGTACCCACATGATCTATTCAAAGGAAGAAGGAAAGTTTAAATAATTGTTTTTCTTTGTAAGTGTAAAATGCAGTACACATGTAAGTGGCCAAGCCAGGCACGGTGTTGCACACCTGTAATCCCAGCCAGGTTCAAAGCCAGCCTCTGCAACAGCAAGTTGCTAAGCAACTCAGTGAGACACTGTTTCTAAATGAAATACAAAATAGGACTGGGGATGTGGCTCAGTGGCTGAGTGTCCCCGACTTACAAAAGAAGGTGGCCAAAAGAGCTCTTCCCTCTTAAAGAACTAGCAAGTTCTTTATGGAAAGAACCACCTAGTATGAAACCAGAGTCCTCATCAGTTGTTAAAGCCACACAGGACTGTGTAAATGTCTGATTCAGGTTTTCATGCACTTAATAGTTGTGGTATGTTCTCGTTATTTTCTGCAACTTCATTTCTGAATTTCTCAAGATGCATCTTTGCTTTCTTGATTTAAACAACATTACTAGATTCCGAGTCCCAGCAGTTGTGAAGTTTGTTAAAGTTTTTCATTTAGTTCAGCTCAGCAAACATCATTAAGCACCCAATGTATGTATACCAGGCTCCACGCCAAGCCTGCTATCTAGACGTCAGGTGGAATATATATGTGTTCTTCTGAATATCCTACAGCTCAAAAGTCCCTTGTAGACTTTCAAGATGTATTCTTGATGTACGGTTTTGAATGATAGTGAAATTGGGGAGTAATGGGTAAATTCAGTCCTCTGAAACTCTGACTCCTGGCCCTCACTTTCTTCAGGTTTCACTCAGTGAGAGTACAGGGCTGTAAGTGCTTCTCTCTTGGACCTTGAGGGAAGCACACGTTTGCACAGTGATGCTGTGTCCAGCGGACAGCACCTCTAATTGGGCCTTTGTTATTTTCTGGGCAGCTGAATCTTGACTTGGGCGTCAGCAAGTTGAAACTCCAGCACATCCATCTTTCCTGCTAGCTCTGCCGGCCCCCCCCACCCCATCAATGTATCAATACTGCTGCTTTTCATTAAGGTTCTCCGTCCGGACCAGGAGAGCGGCAGAAGGGCTTTTGATTTCCTGAACTTCTAGAGTCAGTGTTGCCCAGTGGAAACATGATAAAGTCTAATTTAACATTTTATAATAAAAAGAAGAAATTCATTTTAATAGTATATATTTCATTTTACCTAACATATCCAAAATATTCTAATTTCAACATGTAATCAATATAAAACTATAAATGAGATATTTTATAGTTTTTTTTCAGTTTGAGGCTTCAAAATATGGTGTGTTCTTTAAATTTTGACACAATTCAATTCAGAGTGGCCACATTTCAAATATGCAGTAGCCACAGCGGGTTAGTGGCTACCTCACTGGTCACTGCAAGCAAAGATAAGAGTTCAGAATTGACGGCCAAAGCTACTTAGAAGCCAGCTGGCAAGGGCTGTGGGAAATGCAGGCACCTGTGACCCATGGCAGAGTGGGGTGAGGGCTGGAGAAGCATTGGAAGCCAAATGGCACCTCCTGTTGCAGATGAATAGCCACGAACATCTATGGTTTTGCAACAGGCTTGTCATCTGCTCATGTTTTTTAAAAAAATATTTATTTTTTTAGTTATAGTTGCCGATATCTTAATTTTATATATTTATTTTTATGTGGTGCTGAGGATCAAACCCAGGGCCTCGCATGTGCTAGGCGAGTGCTCTACCGCTGAGTCACAACCCCAGCCCTGCTTATGTTTTAAATCTAAACTTAAAAATAATCTGTACATCAGATTCACACTCACAATGACGAGAGGAGATGCCAGTCAGAGAACTGGACATTGGTTGTAAATGTGGACAATCAAGAGCTGACCACGTGCTTCTCTCCTTTGATGTTCTTTTGATTCATCCTCCTTCATTTCAGTCTTGAGACACTGGACTTTCCAGTTTCTGGTCTGCATCCATGGCCTCGTTATTTTGGGGCATTAACACTTGCCAGTCAGGACATACTTCTACTCGATTGATAATTTGGAATATGTGAGGGTGGTCCCTTGGGCGCAGGATGAACCCGAATTCATGACTCAAGGGGGAGGCTGACACAAGAGAGGGGTTGTATTTTTGGGAGGTCTGGGATTACATACATTAATTATTATTTCTTTATCATTAGATGATGCTTTGGCAGAAAGAGTTAATTTATCCCAGCCCCGGGGAGGGAAAGGGCTGACTAAGAAACATTAGCCACCTTTGATGGGCGCTCAGCAACTCTCCGCAATGCCTTGCAGTTATTGCAGTCGAGCTAGGTGTGAGAAACAACTCTTTCTCCCATTTGCAGACAGGGGTACTGATGTTAAGAAACCTGGCTGAGTTGACAGGTGGACAGTGGAGATATGTTTGGAACCAGGGAAGCTTGGCTGCAGGGTTTGTGGTCTTAACCACTAATTCGTGCCTCCATCTGACCTATGCTGGCTGGTGCGAGGCTCAGCCTCGGGATTCCCCAGGGTCCGAACTGATGTATTGGGCTCTGATCCCCAGAGGGCTGGTGGTATGGGCGGAGGGAAGCGAGGCTGTGAGTACCATGTGACTGCGGGGCACTTAGTTGCTAATTGCCATTTAATCACAAGATGAACACAGCTACTTCTTCTTTCCCTCCACCCCAGTGCCAGTTAGATGGTAATTACTTTTGAACTAAGTGCTGAAGATGTGGCTTTGCGCAGAGCTGGAGCTACATGCTAGGACTCTCCTTGGAGCCACCGCACTCCTGGCAGGACTTTTACCCGAGTGGCTAATTAAAAACATCCCATTGAGATCAGATGCTCATTCCGAGTTTTCCATTTCCTTTACATGATGATTTTTTTTTCCCCTTGGAAATCTGATTCCAAAAGTTACAAAATTTAGGTCTAATATTTGGACAACTAACCAACCCCAAATACAAGCTGACATTATATTTAAGTCAACAATTGAAATAGCAAACTATTGTTGACTTATATTAAATATAAATTTTGGGAAATTCTTAATTGAAAGTGAGTGATCTTCAACAATTTGTTCCTTCAGAGTCATTTGGCAGCTGTTACGGAGTGGAAGAAGGCTACGTTTTATTCTGTGTTATTTGCAGTTTGGCAAATATAAAAGTCAGAGGGAATCTGTCTGAACATGGAGAAGCGATCCTCTTGGGGTTGTTTCCCCCTGTGAATTTCAAGTGGGTCCATCTGGGGTTTACCTGATCCTCACAGAGATCAATGAAATGAGCATGTAACTTGTCCAAAATAGCTCAGTGAACAAATACAGAAGATAGTCCTTGTTTTCTGTGTCTGGTGAATTGTCCTGGGTGAACCTGAGGCTGATAAGCCTTCAACCTCAAAAGACCCAATCATCTTGATCCCAGCTTGGAATAAATGTGCAGAAGCCAAAGAGGCCGTGATGCTGGCTACAGCGTCCATGGACTGGAAGCAGGACTCCAACCCTGTGGGCTGTCGGCAGACTCCTCGAGGCCACCCTGTCTCCAGGGATGCTCTCTTCCAAGAGGTAATCTGGGACCCTAGAACCCTTCCCTAAAAGCTCTGCCGTCCCCAAAGACCTCTTCTGCAGTCAGCCAGCAGGTGCTGGAAGAGAGAGCCTGGAAGCACCCGGCGCTCCAAGGGCACTGAGAGAAGCAGCTGGGAGCTGGCAGGTGCCAGGAGGGACAGGAAACCGGCTGATGAAAATGGCCACTCCTAAATTCATAAATGCCCTCCCTGGACCTTTCTCCCCCACCTAAGAGTAGTTCCAACAGTGTGGTGGTGTCTCTCATCCTGCCTGTACACTCTGCAGTGTCAACCGGCGGGGCAGGGGGAAGCACACTGTCGGTATCCCCTCCTCGAGCCATGCCACCGTGACAGCCACTTACCAACAGGAAGGAGTTGCCCTGCACTGGACATAAGACCAGATCCATGGCTGGGCCTGGGGCTCAGTGGTAGAGCACTTGCCTGGGTGTGTGAGGCACTGGGTTCAATTCTCAGCACCACACACAAATAAATAAAATAAAGGTCCATCGACAACTGAAAAAATAAAAATAGAAAAAGACCAGATCTAACTTGAGAGTCCCCACCGATGCCAAGTTTCATTAGTTGTTTCCAACTCCACATGGTTCTTCTTTGTCTGCTTCATGACACTGGAGCTGGGCCCTGTGAGGGTCCTCCTTTGCCAGCTGGCAGAATGTTCATTCCATCCCTAGAGGGCGCTACAGGGACAGTGTGATGGGCCAGTGGCAGGAAGCCTTCCGTTCCAGTTCTGGGCTGCCCTTATTCAATGCAGTAGCCCAGTGGCCCAGGCGGCTTTGCCCCAGCTGTGCCCTCAGACCTTGCTCTTCCCACTGATGGCTTCCTGTCCACAGCCTCCTACAGCAGGTGGCCTGCTTCCATGGGCCATCCCTGGCCTATGCCTTCCAGAAAGTTCTTCAGCACCAGCAGGTTTAGTTCCTCTGGCAGCCAAGCCCTGGTGGAGGTCTCAGGAGCCTTCTGTCCTGGTCTTGGCTTCTCTTATGTCCTCACTCTCCCATAGCCAAGATGGCCTGGCTGCTCTCTCCATTTCCTTAGGGATTTCTAAAAGTCCATTTTGGTAGTTAACCACCATCAATAATGCTCTGTGTTCCATTTTCCTTGTTGAAGCGACTGGGGTGATTTCTGAGAGCTATGTCATATTTCTGGTGACTTCTGTTGTAGAAAGAGAAAAATCAAATGTACATTCAACCAAATCAAAAGGAGGACAGGAAAACCATACCTACTCAATGCTCATGACATGGATTCTGTGCCCTGGGAGGGGTTCGTTGCTCATATCAAGATCCAGCAGGGGAGTCTTCAAGCCCCTGGCTGCAGGGCCTGGGCAGCAGCACTCCCTGGGGAGGCCCTGGGTGGGGCCTCAGGTGAGCTACAGCACGAGAAGGGGAAGGGGAACGTGTGGGCAGCCAGAGACCAGTGCTGCCTCCTGAGCTGTGTGCTCAGCTCCTGTCCCTCAGCTGCATGTGGCCACCAGGGCCTCACTTTGGTGTGGTTCTGCTGCTGCAGCATTGGGGAGTCATACACCAAAAATCCTTCCCGAGAAAAAGGGAAAGTGAACACACCATCTAATTTCAGGCCACAGAAAACACAAGGTCAGCACAGAATAATGATAATAGCACTGCACTAACCATGATTCCAGTTGACATCAGCTGCTGGCTGTATCTTATTTCTTCAAAGAGGACAGATCTGTGCCAATGAAACCTGGAGGCCCGCTTGGCTTGCTTTCTTTCCAGAGAATCCCAGCTTCCGAGGAGGGCCATAACAAAGGCTGGGCAACTGAGGCAGAGGCTCACTAGATCCTGTGATGGTCAGACCCCAGGAAAGCTCCTTAGTAGAAAATCTTTCCTTGACTGCCCCTACAGCGGAAGTTTCACCTAAGTAAGAGCCTCACACAGATTCTTCCCCATCCCCATCTTGTAAAATTGAGGGGAAATTTGCATTCCATAAAATTCACCATTTAAAAAATAACAAACCGGTGACACTATGCACACTCACAATGTTGTGTAAGCACCACACTGTGTCGTTCCAAAAGAGTTCCATCACCTCCTACAGAAACACCGTACCCACCAAGCAGTCCCTGACCACCATGGTCTGCTTTCTCTCGCAATGGTTCAGCCGCTTCAGGGCATTTCATCCACGTGGAGTCTTTTGTGTCTGACTTCTCCCACTTAGGGACATGGTTTGGGGTTCGTCCACATGGCACATGTTAGTACTTCATTCCCCTTGATGGTTAAATCTCCCTACGTCCATTAATATATGGAAGGATCCACTGGGTACATACACACCGACTCCTTTTTAAATGATTTCTAAATGATCTAAAATGAGGACACACAGGACTACCAATATCTAGTTTGAATGAGGTCCTCTGATAAAATTCCACTGGACCAAGAGAGTAGAGGAAGGAGATGGAGGAGAGAGGCCAGGGAAGCCCTGGGGAAGGGAAGGGATTGCACTTTGTCCGCATGTGAGCATGCACGATGAACTCATTAGGTTAATAGTAATAATGGGGGAGACCAGTGCCATAGAAGAAGTGCATCAGTGGAAGGGAGGAACGGAGCGGAAGGGAAGGTGCGGGGAGTGAGAGTGATCAACTTTGGTTCAGATACAAAGACAGCATAATGAATTCCACTATTATATATAATTATAATGCAACAATAAAAAGTAACATAAAGATTCCTTTGGAATAAAGGATCAGGGAAAACTGCAGGGTGCAGAGGACCCTCAAAGGAGAGCCACACAGTAAAGAGAGGAAGGGTCGAAAGACCCCCCAGCTCAGCGCCTGGTTCTGTTTAAGTTAGAGGAAATCATCCCAGGGGCCTCTGTCTGACTCAGTCCGACATTACTTTGCTGAGCACAGAATCAAAACATGCCTGCCCCTTATTTTGGAACATCAGTGTGCCACAGAGGATCTGGGTGGACAGCAGCTGCCTTCTGGTGGCCAGGTCCCCTCTGGGCCAGGTCTTGGGGACCAGAGCAGTGGCTGCAGGCAAAGCCTCCCCAGTCCCCAGAGGATGGGGGATGCTGTTGTGTGGCAGCTGTGACCCCTCGGCAGGACAGTCCCTACCAAGCTGAGCTGAGTTCTTCCTCCTAATGTGGGACAGTAGAAGTACCTTTGGGAGGAAACAGTCCTGGAGTCAAAGGAGAGAGCATTCCCTCTTCATCGTCATTGGGAGTTAATTTGCTGGCAATTACAGTGTCCTCACTGTACACTTAGAATCTCACTCATTCACACTCAGAAGAAGGACCACTCCTTATGGCTCTTCTTTAAATGATGGATGCTTGAAGCCGTGACACACTCACCTCCAGCTTTCTCAACCGTGGTAACTGACTAGTTCAAGGCAGGTGTGGGCTTGAGAAAGCCCGTTCGCTGGCATGAGGTGTGATGGCCTCGGGGACCTTGCTATGCACTTTGCCCACAGATAATTATCGTCCATGGCACACAGGCGGTCCCCTGCACAGCTGCCCTCTAGAGCCCAGGCTGGTGGGGGGGATGGCTTTAGAAGGAAGTGCCCAAGTACACGAAGATCCTCAACTCTTCGTGCTCTTTCCTTTGCACGGGGTCCTGCGAGGGGTAGTATCTTGTCACAAATTCTAAATGTCATCAACCTACTCTTGGGAAGGTCAAGAAGAAACATTCACACAGGGCGGGCAGAGAAATGTTGATTTCCATGAACAAGATGTGCAGCCACGAAAATTTCAAAAGCTAAAAATGCAATGATCACATTTTGGATTAGGTGTCACTTTTCTCGAGGCAGAGCAGGGTCTGAGTCCAGCAAGCATGTGTGGAGTGTGAACTATGTTTTGGGAGAGGCTCCTCACCCTCCAGAGACGCAAGGCAGGGTTCACATGGTCTGCAGCCTCAAGGAATACATCTATCAGGGGACATGGACTCAGGCATCGTGCTGTAGACGGAGTAAGAGCTGTCACCAGGACAGAAGGACAGCAGAGGTCATGTCGATGAAGAGACCATTCATCCTTTGGGGAAGGAGGTGGGAGAGGATGAAGGTGCATGGGTGGTGATGTTTGGGTTCAAGCTAGAGTGCGAGGGGGACTTCCCGGGTGGAGAAGAGAGGGAATTCTAGGGGTATCCAAATTAGAAGATACCAGCAGGCAGTTGAGAGACCCTTTGGGAGATGGTTGGTGATGCTGAGAGGGGAAGATTCAGTCCCTTGGACAGAGAAGTGATAGATACAGATAGTGGTTCAGAAATGGGTACAGGGGTCGGGGAGAAAGGAGACAATGACCCCAATGCTCCCAGCCCAGGCGACCCGTGCTCAAGAGCACCCTTCATGGGAGTGGAGGGTGTGGAGAGGCCACAGTGGACTCCACTTTGGTCACAGTTAACTTCAAGCTGCCCAGGAGAGACATTGGAGGACAGGACTGGACAGAGTGGGATTGTGTTGGGCTGGCCAAGATAGAAATACTCCAAAGTATTTATGCATTTTAATTCTAATTTTAGGCAATTTTGCCTGTTTGGGAATGATATTTGAATTTCCGTCCTTTATGCTTGAAACTGTATTCATGCATGCCCTATCCTAGTTTTGTTTCCTTTAGTCCAGAGACATGAATTCCCTTCATGACTGCCTTAGTGTTTTATCTAATAACCTGTTGTGTTTCTATTTTCTGTTTTTAGCCTGGGGAGGAAGAACCCACACATTGAAATGTTACACTGACACGAACACATTGCAAATCCCTAGAATGGTATTTCTGTTTGGAAAGCCAGTATGAAATGTTACTTGAAGATTCAAAGTGTATTAAAGGATGCACCTAAAGAATCACTTGTCAAAAAATCTGTTTATGGGCTGCGGTTGTAGCTCATGTAGAGCGCTTGCCTGGCACGTGTGAGGTCCTGGGTTTGATCCTCTGCACAACATAAAGATAAATAAAGAAAATAAAGGTATAAATTTTTTTTTTAAATCTTTTTTTTAACTGATGAAAGACAAAGGGAATAGTTTCTAGCAAAAATAATTAGCAGCCTAATGACTTTCAGGTGTGTTCTAACTGAATTTCACTTGCTCTCCTGTCCCTTTCGCTCATGAATATTCCGTGGCTCCCAGTGGCTGGAGAGAGAGAGCCAGAACGTCTCAGGCCGAGACCTTCAAGCCCCCACTGGTCCGGGCCCCCTTCACCTCTACTGTTTAATCTGCTATAACTATCACTTACGCAAATCCCTTCAAATTCTTTCGGTCTTTTTACCATGCAAATATGTATGACACAGGCGTTCCTTCTCCGGCTCCTGCCTGGGCTCCTCTGCCTCATTTCCTAGTCCAAAGCCTTCCCAGGGCAATGCTGGACAGGGCATGTCCTCTGCCAGGTGAGGTCGAACCCACAGCAGCTTTCAGTATGACTGACATCACGGGCTTTTTTAAATGCAGGGGTCCCTCTGGTAGCAGAGGTGAAGAAGAGACCCGGTCATGGAAGGTCTGCAGGAGGCCCTTGCACTGTCCAGTGAGGCAAGGGGAGGCCGTATCAGCTGGATTCCAGGGGACAGGAGGCAGGTTTGACATTCCTAACCAGCTGAATCCAATGGTCCTCAGTCACTTTTGGATTTCTCTTATGGATGACCATGGGGATGAGGCGTCCTGTAATGAAAAGTGGGAAAACAGAAGAGAGAGTGAGTAGGAACGCCAACCCCAGTTCCTGGTTTGTGGAATATGGAGGTGGACCCAGCCCGGCCAGTTAGAGACTGAAACCCCACACTCAGAGAAGCCAGAGGCTGAGATAGAAAATAACTATAAAAAGCACCCCAAACGTTTGCAACTTAAAACACACTCTAAAGTCTTTGAAGGGATCTGAAAACAGTTTGCTTTTCACATATTTTCAGCATTATTCTTGGTGTCTTATTTTTAAAATACCGTTTACAGGATCTATGAAGAAAATGCTTGCTTAGCAGAGTCTAACCCATCTTAATCACAAATTCCAAATTCATGGCATCAGAATTACAAGAAGTTTTATATGATATAATTAGAAGAAGATTCCAGTCTTTGGTTCATTGACTGTGGAGCCACGGTGCAGCCTTGTTATATTTGATAATGACATAGCAGACATTCTATCAGAACTTGGCTATCTGGAGAGAGATTCCAAAATGCTTTAATCTTGTCACAAATCAGAAGCAGCTGCTCCTTATAAAAAGGAGAGCTCAAGTTTGGATGTTATTCAGAAAAGAAAATGTGACTTTCAGTCTTAAAGAGCGAATTCTGGGATTTTCAGTCGGCAGGTGTTTTCCATCAAAAAACCCCCTCCCTGTCCACGTTTTTTCTTGTTGATGCTATTTCTCTAGATTTCTCTCGAACTGAAAATTGCATTTGTGCGTTGAATGTTATCCTGTGCACTTAAGCACCATGTAACTCAGGCCAAGAAATATCCTGAGACTTACACACCAGGAAAACAGATAACAGGGAAAATGAAATTTAAATACCACTCGCCCCCTCTGAGGGGCAGGATAATGATAGAGAGAAATCTACTACCGTCCATCAGTCAAGGACTGCAGGCCTCCAGTGCTGAGCCCACAGACCTTGGGTGGCACTACCGTGGCAGGAAACTACTGCAGTAGGGACTCTAAAACTAACAAGGGTATTAGCTTCATCGATTTTCTGAAAATGGGAAAAGGGGAAAAAAAGCGCTCAGCCCAGTCCAGGAAAGAGATCTAATACATCTGTCTTTTAATAATATTAAGTTTCCTAGAATCAATAGTTTCCCCCCCCCCCCCGCCTTTCGTGCCACCGTGCTCCACGACAGGGCTGTGGAGGGGAGCGCCAATCAATAGGAGCTTACCTTCCTGGGAGGCTCTCAAAGGCCTGCATAATGGAGCAGAGATTAGAAGGAGTGAACCTGAATTTTAAGCACCGACATTATGCTGTCATCTTCAACCCTGGGAGAGAGATTGTTCCGGAGCCCCCGAGACTCCTGAGGCTCAGGGTGAGAGGAGCCAGTTGCCATGGACCCCAGGTGCTGAGGTGCCCTCTAGGACATCAACCCACACTGGTCGGTCTTTGTTCCCCGCACTCCAGGGACCCTGGGGTGGGGCTCTGGGGTGCTCTCTACACAGGTCGCAGACGGCCTTCCGTTTGTGCCAGACTGAGGCCAGGTAGACTCGAACTCATATGCTATTTGATTTTACTTTCTTATCAGTTATTTTACGTTATTTTAATTTTGGAAAATGGAAGGAGTATCTTTAGCCAGTAAGATGAACTCTTGAAAGAATGACTGAAATGAAATGATTGTACAGTGGCTAAAATAATGTTTTTCATTAAGATCTGTGGAAAATGTTCAATAATATCAAACACCACAAAAGATATTAAAAAAAAACAACTCATATTTTCAGAAGGAGTGGAGCACATTAGTTCTTAAGTATCAATTAACAGTGATATTAGTCTCTTAATAGGTTGGCCTGAAAAAAAAAAAAAGTCCGGACATTCATCGTGATGTTATGTATAAGTCAGTATTTGTTTATCCCAGAGGAAGAGAAGTTGTGTCCACACCATAACATACACCTCATGTTTACAGCTGCATGATTCATAGTTACTAGATCTGGAGATGTGCCAGATGTATTATTAATTTCACGTTATTACAATAAAAATACTGGAAGCAATTAACTTATAAAGCAAAAAGTTTTATTTAGCTCATGTTTCTGGAGGTTCTGGTACAAGACCAGGTGCCCCTTTGCTTCGAGCTTTTGGTGAGGGCACCCGATGGCAGCAGCAGGGAGCACATGGCAGAGTAAACTGCTCACTTCATGAGGCAGAAATAAGAGGGAGACCGGGATCCCACAATTCCCTTAGAGGACCTCCTGCTAGGATCCTATTCTGAAAAATCCTCCTAATACTGCCCCACTGGGAACAAGTTTTTACATAAGTAATTTTAGAGGACTCTCATCTAAACCATAGCACCAGATGTCCTTCAGAACATGAATGGTTAAGCAAACTGTGGTATGTCCATGCCATGGAATACTATTCAACAATAAAAAAGCAACAGAAAATTGATGTACACAATAACTTGGTTGATTCTCAAAGGCATTATGCTGAGTGGAAAAAAGTAATTTTCAAAAGACTGCATATTATATAATTATGTTTATGTGACATTTTGGGAGAAGATAAGAATCGATCTGGAGAACAGATTAGTGGTTGCAGGGTTGGAGGCAGGGAAAACAATGTGACTATAAATGAAACGAAGTCAAGAATTTTTCAGCATGAAAAATGAGTTGTTTTTTTATATCTTTTGTGGTATTTGATATTATTGAATATTTTCCACAGACGTTTTCCACTCTGTATAGTGGTGGTCATGCAAATTTATATATGTTAAAATTCACAGGACTGTATACCAACAGGGGAAAAGTCAACTTTTACTGTGTAACTGAAAAATCTAAAAACTTTAAATTGCTCTTACCTTAAAAACATTGTTTTTTACCTTGGGAATCACTGAATCATTTAAGTAGACCTATATTTGTAGCCAAATAGCCTCTACACAATATGCTCAGAAAACAGAAAAACAAAAACATACCACCTGGCCACCATCAAAAGAATACTAGGTAGAATTCTGAATCCTTACTGGTCTTTAAACTTTTGAGTTAGCTGGAGACTGTCCTGATTTCACTTGAAAAGAAAAAGTGTAGTTACCGCTCAGAGTCCTCAGGGGATTAGTTCTGGGACCTCCTGCAGACCCCAGTCTGTGGATGTGCCAATCCCTGATATAAAGGGTGCAGCATCTGCATACAAGCCGCCATCCAGCTGTGTCTAAACCCCCTCCAGGTTGACCTAATGCCCAGGGCGGTGTAAATGCTCTGTGAGTCCTTGCTATGTTTTATTGTTTAGGAACGATGACAAGGAGCAGGCTGTGCATGTTCAGTAACAAGGGGATTCTTTCCCCAGGGTTTTCAATCTGCAGTTGGTTGAATCCCTGGATGGGCAGCTTGTGGGTGCCCAGGGATGACCATCATGAATTGTGGGTTTTGCTTTTTAACTGGGAAACCTGGAGTATCGATGAAACAGAGGCAGTCCAGGGTGAGAGGTGTTGGCCATTGCTACATTTTAAAAGGAGAGTTTCAAAAAAAAAAAAAAAGGAGTTTTCACCAGGATCCTGGGTCTTTGTAGCAAACACAGCACCAGCCAGGACGTGGCCACCCAGTGTGCAGAGCACTGGCAAACTCGTATTTTAGGACAAAGTCACTGTTTTGAGCGGTCACATGCAATCTGGAGTCCCAGACTAAAGGCTGGGCCTCTCCTCACATTTCCTCTTCCATCCTTACAATTCTAGGGCTCTGTACTTCTAAATTCTTGCTGCAACTTGTGTGAGGAAAGTTCTAGAGGCTCCCCAGGAGGTCTGGGGGAAAGCCAGGATCCTGCTCACAGTGCAGGGGAGGTACTAATTCCATTCTAAAGAGCAGGTCGCAGATCTGCAAGCAAGTGTGAACAAAGTGGGGAACCGGATTTCTGTCACTATAACAGAACACCCAAGAGAGTTAGCTCTTAGTTATGACTCATAGTTTCAAAGCTTTCCTTCGATGATCAGGTGGACTCTTTCCTTTCAGGCCTCTGATGGGGGCGCTGGATGGTGGGGAGCGTGTGGTTGAGCAAACTGCTCACCTCGTCATGTCTAGGAAGTGAAAGAGGAAGAGGAAGAGACTGGGGTCCCAGAGTTCCCTTGGAGCACACACCTCCCATGGTGTGGTGAGGGTTCTCTGTCATTAACAGACCAAACAGCTTCGTGTGGCTCCTCGATGGCAGCATTTATAGAACAACAGTAAGTCCACAGGCTACATCACTTTCATCCGTGGCGGTCCACAGAGTACTTGTGGGCCACATGGTAGTCGTAAGCCAGGCAAGCACAAGTTCTTTTATTCCAATCTTAATTTCTAAAATCGACAACACTCAAGTCACACATACCTCACTCCGTGATATAGAAATGGGCCACAGAAGACTAAGAGAGAGTTAAAGGGACCCGGGTTACAGGGTGTGAGCCAAGAGCACAGAGGCAGGGAGTTAGGAGCGCAGAGTCCGAGGGTCGCTGTGGGTTTGGGAGGTGCTGCGTGTTTCATTTTTCCTACCAGCTCCTCAGGGTGACCTGTCTGTACGTTGGCCACTGGGCAAAGTTAGACTGGGAAAATGAGCCGTGGTCTGCGCTGCTTCTTCAGGGCCCAGGAGTATTTAAAGGGATGAGTGAGCCTTCCCAGGCTTTTCTTGTTCCCATCTCCTTCACTCCCTTTCTCCCTCGCCTTTCCGTCTCCCTCTTTCTGTGACTTCTCTTCCCCTGTGTCTGTCTCCCTCCCTGGGCAGGTGCTGCTTTGCAACAATCCCTCCCAGAAGATTTCTCCAGAGGCTGGAGGTGCAACCTGAAGATGTGTGCATGACGTGTCAGAGTCGCCCAGTAACATTTCCTGCTTATCAGCCTGTGGAAGGCTCACGGTCCAGATGGACAGTTGTTCTCCTCGTTCCCCTGGGCTCCGAGTTTCTGCCACCTCAGGTAAGATATCTGTCATTGGATCCAGGGAATGATTTCTGCATGTTGGTCTGCAAGTTCCAAACGACTCCCTCATCACATCTAGACAAAATTGATTAATACAGTGCTAAGTGCTAGCTGTCAATAGGAAGTGACATATTTGCTGGTAGACTCTTAGTCTGAGCCTGTTACCTACCTGCCCAGGCTGTTCCCTTAGTCTTGGGATGAGTGTGTCAGCTACGTGTTCAGGATGGGGCCTATCAGCTGTCTTCTGTAGTTCAGAGAGTGCCCTCTGGCGCACCTCCCAGCTGCCCCTGGCCCTGGCACATCCCCACCACGGACCAGCTGCTTAGACGAAGGCTTCTTTGAACTCACCTGTCATCTCCTCCACACCTGCAAAGGTGAAGGTATCAGCCTTCCCTGTTGGTGGGCAAACTACTGCACCAGGATTTGAGTTTCACCACTCAACGGCATTTGGAAAAGAAATGAAAATTGGTTAGAATTTCTGTACTGGCACTGAGTGGCCCAGTGGTTTTGAGAGGTTTTTAGTGGTTTTGCCTAAGTGAATCATGGTGGAAAATCACCTTAATGGGACCTATGGACAGGGCACATCCTCTCAGGCAACATCTTCTGTGTTGAATATGATTGCCACCTCTTGTCCAGTGTCCATTATCTCCAGCCACTCTTTGGCACAGTGTCTCTTTTCTAGGCTTTTTAGTATTTTTATTGCTCTTTAATTTCTCAATCAGTCATGTTGAATGTGATGGAGCCACACTCTGTCCACTCATCCAATTAAAGTCTTAGGCTCTGGGAGGAGGAGGGAATTAGCTCTTGGATTTTGCATGCTGCTGCTTTCTGTAGTGCATGTGGGTGTCACATTCGCTTTCTTATTGTGGTAAGATACACAGAAAATAGAATTCGCCATTTTAACCGTTGTAACTTGTATGGTTCAGGGCATTAAGTACATTACAGTGTCATGGTACCCCCCCCCACTCCACCCCTAGCTGCAGGACTTTCCACATCCTAATGGAAACCCACATCCAGGAGTGACCACTCTCGGTTCCCTCTCTTGCCAGCCTCTGACAACCGCTGATCTGTCTCTATGATTTGCTTTCTATCTCTGTAGATCTATGTATTCTGGGTGTTTCATGAAAACAGAGTCATATGGTATGAGGCATTGTGTCTGGCTTCTCTCACTTAGCACAGTGTCTCACGTAGCAGGCATTAGTAATTCTTGATTATTTTTTTCTCTTTTGAAGCTCATTCTACTGCTGACTCGGGACTCACGTTCTCCACAGATACAACCTTCTGTGAGCATAAGCCAATCCTGGTTTTACACTGTTTAGTGCTTTGGCAGCAATAGAAGGAAGATTATCACCTCAGGACATTCTGACCCAGGGGCTATAGAGTTTGCTGACAGGAGAAGATGTGGAACAAGGGCTGAGAAATAGTACCAAAATGTCAAAAGTGATATGCCCCATATTTTATTAGCCATGACTGGCTGAGCTAAATCTCAGAGGCCTTGGAGAAGCGTGATCAGAACATTGCTAGAAATAGACACTAGAAACTGTGAACATCAGCAGCTCCACCTCTCAAAGGTGAAACGATGTGTCTCCACTATGGATGGAATTGGGTCCCTGGAATTCCTAAATTGAACTCCTAACCCCCAGTGTGGTGGTTTGGAGATGGGCCTCTGGGGGTAATTAGGGTCAGATGAGGTCATGAGGGTGGGGCCTTCATGGTGGAATTAGCGCCCTCACAAAAAGAGTCACCAGAGAGCTCGTCTCTTGCTTTCTCTCTCTGTCTCTCTCTCTCCCTGCCACATAAGGGCACAACAAGAAGATGGCTGCCTTCAGGACAGGAGCAGATGCCTTGCCAGAACCTGAGCACCCTGGCAACTTGGTCTGGACTCGCGGTCTCCAGAACCGTGAAAACATCCATTTCTATTGCTTACGCTAAGACACCCCCACACTGCAAACTTAACCAAACCTCATTTCCTAAGCCTCCACTCCCATGAGTGTGCCACGCTTCCCCTCCCTCCCTGCCATTTCACCTGAGAGATAAGCATCCTGCACCCTGGTAGGCAGAGCCCAAGGTGTCCTCCACATTTCTGTGACTTCCAGGATGCATCTGTGTGCTCTCACGGGCTTAGAGAGTCCCAGCATTTGGTCAGTGGCGGCACTTGAACACAGATTAAGTGTGGATCAGTAGCGCTGCTGGCCCCTACCAGGAAGGTCTGCGAGGAGCTGGTCCTGTGCAGTCCCCTCTAGAGGCTGGAGGATTTCATACCACACTCCGTCCCTGTCTGGTTTCTACTGTTGCTTCTCTCAGGGCAAAAGAAAAATGCCTGACATGATCCTAAGAGCCCGGTCTAGAGCTTCCTGTAAGGCTGCCATCCGTGTTGACTGGCTTCTCAAGTCAGAGTTAATGAATAATCGTAAAGGAGAGAAAACACGCTAAAAAGGACCCAGCAAATAGTGAGTTGTTGTATACTTAATCTGGGGCACTTGTGATTCACCAATGATATCCTGCTGTTGGAAAACATTATAAATTCCTTAGAGGCTAATGGCCGGTACGGAAACTATTTACTGGGCTTTGTTCTATCGTGGGTAATGGGCAGCATCTACATGAATCTGGTGGATGGGGATGGCCTGGGGGCCTTTCAAGGATTGGAGAGATTCTTGTTTATGATCCCACAAGGTCTGTCTCTAGACAAGAGAAATTCTGCATCCAGTGAAGTTTCCATTTTTAAAAGATGAACTCTCTGCTTACAGCAAAATTTTATTACGAGACAAATATTGAGGAGCAGGTGAATCCTGGCTGGGGAGGTTCTTGTGAGCATCTCATAGGCAACAGCAGCCAATCTTCTCTCCACACTCTGCCTAGAAGTGCACTGTTACCAAAATCAACGATTAATGGTTGAAAAACTCTGAAAAATGGATATCCCTTTGACCTTTCTAAGGTTTGTCATTTACTTGACATACCCATTACCTCGAAAATCAAATGTGTTTGTCTAAACATTATTCTGATGTTTACTTTGGGCACTAAAGGGCAGACGGCTGACCACGGACCCGCTGACAGTGATCAATTCAGCTGCGGATCTTGTCACTTTCCCTGTTTATTCTGCTATCAATCTCCCCTTTGCCTGCCACCACAGCCACTTTCTGCTGCTCAGGCGCTTTTAAAACTAACAATAATCCAATTTAGAATTGATCAATGAGAATGTGTGGTCGGTCAGCAAAATGACAAAGTCTACAAGCAACCACTGACCACAGTCAGGACTGTATTTTATATGGGGCTGGATGCAAAATTTTAATTAATTATTTAAATGCTAATAGCACTCAAGCCTCTTCCCTGTTTGTTTGTTTGTTTGTTTTCCCTTAGACCCTGTAAGTTTCACTGTCTTATGAATGGAGGAATGGGCCTATTCATTATCTGATAGAACCAGACCTTCTACAAGAGGGAAGTCTGGGAGAACTTTCTGGAATGGCAGCAATGGTCTATACCTCTGCTGGCAAGTGTGGTAGCAAGAGTCACCTGAGGCTGAGCTTGAAATGTGGCTTGGGCAGCTGAGGAACTAGAAGTTTAATTTTGATAGTTACATGTGGCTGGTCGCTACAGAGCTGGATGGCGTCCTTCTATAATGTTGAGATTTTCATGAGGAGGTGAAGCCTGTGGGTGCCATTTAGAATGTCATGCTGGGTGGACCCTGCATGCCGCAAGTCAGTTCCCCTAAACCTGCAGAGCTGCGCACTAGGCAAGAGAAATTAGGGGAGACCTGCTGGGCTTCCCTGCACCCACGCTGGGCCAGCGCAGACTTCCTCCTGGTTGGGAGTGGGTTCCTACAGTGGCCAGGAGGGCCTGGCTGCTGGTCTCCAGGGGTCGCCCCTGCGTTATATTTCCTGAAAACCTCCGGTGAGGTAGCTGTCCCAGCTGCATGCCCCGTCGGCCTTGCGAGACAGAATGCCCATTTGGTTCTCAGGACTTGTCTGGGCTCCTCCTTAGGCTGCGGGTTTCAGGCTAAGAAATTGGCACCACCCCTGGAACCTGCCTCCCTTGCTCCTTCCCTCACCTCAGGCTCCGTTTTTGCCAGATCCAAGAGTGGGTCATCATTTGATGACTTTCTTAAGATGGTTGGAAAAATCATTTCCTAAAATGATTTGTAAACGTTACCTCCAGTGGACAGTTTCAAACAATTGCCAATGAGACTTGAGAGCCATATATGATATTGAAGAGTCTAAAAACGGGAAATCAATTTAGCTTTCAGCTGTAGATAGATGTACTTCAAAATCTTGATCAGATTTTTAAAAACCGCCTCATTTTTTATTTGAAATTCAGAGCTTATTGGGGGAAATGAGGAGAAAATAGAAACACTTTATGATTTTTCTGGAATTATCAATGAAGTTTTAAAATGCTGTACCAGAGAACTATTGCAGTAGAAAGAAATTGATATGGATTTCTATTTGAGATAAATTCCAAACCTATAATAAGTTAACAAAAAGCCAGCTCTTCTTTGAAGGAAAGAGAGGGTAGAGGGAGGGGGAAGGAGAAGAAGGGATGGAAAAACTAAAAAACCTTCAGCTTAAGGAGGTCAAAATAGTTTAATTTGGGGGATTAAAATCTTTGGTTTATAATAAAAAAGCTTTATGTGACACACTGTGAATTGGATATGACAATGAAAAGATAGTTTATTGTGGGAAGGTGTTTGAATTTAATGTAGCCTATTTTCTATTTCTAAATAAAATTTAGAAATGTATGTATGATATATATGCATATCTCATGATTCCACCATCCAGGGAGAAACTGTTGACACTTTCTTGAATTTTCTTCTAATATTCATTCAATTTGTCTTCCATCTAAATAAAAATGCCATGTGTATTCTATTTTTATCCTGCTTTCATATTTAATATTATAGCACTTCTATTTTACATATTTGCATATGCCTTAGAATTTTTAAAGTTACTTCCTAAGGAATGGAATGGATGAATATACGTAATCTATGCAACTATCATGATGCTTTTGTCTGGAATTTGGGTCATTCAATTTTTTTTTCTTTTTAGTATTAGGAATAATATTTCTCAATATTCAGGATTATTTTCTTAGGTTCCATTCTCAAAAGTAGAATTATTGAGTTGGTGAGAATAAGCATTACAAGGCTTTTTGCCAAATTGCTTTCCAAAAAGCTTGTGCCCCCATCGGGCAATGCTGGAGAGCACCCTTTCACAGCCCTAGGAAGAGGTAGCATCACTTTTTTTTTCCAGAAAATCTTTGCTAATTTGATAGCCGTCAAATGTGACTTCATTGTTATTTTAATGTGCTGTTCTTTGATTCTAGTGAAGGAGAGCATCTCCCACACATTTGTTGATTAGTTCTATTTCCTTTTTGGAAATTGCCTATTCACGTCCTTTGTCAATTGGGGCTTTAGTATTTTTATCATGCAATTAGATTAACTTCTTCATATTGAAAGGGTAAAGTTTCTAAGCTGCAAAGCCTGAGTTAAAATGTAAAGGACCAGGTATTGTTAAGTTCCTATGCTACACTCAAAACCTGAAATTCCTGTAGCTATTAGGACAATTCCCGGGACTGCCCAGTAGATATTCCCCCTGACCCTCTGGTTGTTTAATAACCTAGGACCCTGTGCAGCTTGGCACGTAGGCATTCAGGGCCCAAACCAATCAGTTTGAATGTACCCCCCCCTTAGGAGTGACCTATCACCCCCGCCCAACCTGTTCCCGCCAATGAATGGACTAATCATGTTTGAGAGCTGTTGTTCAATTTTCCCCTGCCTCATGATGATTTGCTCTGATGTATGCAAAGTCCCTGCCCTCCCTAAAAGAGTGTACTTAAGCACTACTCAACCCCTGCTCAGGGCTCTGGGCTGCTCTCCCTTCTTGAGTGAGCGCGGAGCCCCAGCATGCCGGATCTGCAATAAACCCCTTTTGCTGTTGCATGAGTCGGTTTCTTGGTGGTCTCTTCCTCCAACGTTCGCCAGACCCTTACAATATCTGAGGAGTTTAATACTTTGTCTATGTAGTATTTTCTGTGACTCTTTTTCCCCAAATAGGATGTTTGATTTTTTTTTTTGATATGAATTTCTCTTGGATGCCAGGAACTTTATTTTTAACTTAAATATGTGGATACTGTCATTCTAAGTTTAGGACATTATATCTCCTCCAATGATGATGCATATTTATTTCTATTTTCTTCTTTATTTCTTAGATATTTATATTTTATATTTACTTTTTAAATTCTCTCAGTCTTAACTTTGGTGCATGATTTTAGGTGAGGACACACATATAGTTTACCCAAATAACTAGTTGCTCCAAGGCTGTTTATGAAATCAATGACTTACCCATTTCTCATTCATTTAAAATATTTCTGGATAGAGAAGATAAAATGTGTATTTTATTATACGTTGTATTTGTTTGTTTTTTAATTAAGCCTGTTTCCTGATTATTTTGATCTGTTGCCTTTAAGTTCAACCTTGCTCCAAAATGTCCCTGTTTTACTTAATGGTCAATCACTACCGTCCCTGCAATGCTCCCGTTATCGTCCTTTTACCAAAGGGTGTTTTGGGGGTGTGGGCGGTGGGAGGGATGCAAATGGACAGTTTTCTGTCATATTTTGAGAAAAAGGCAGCTCAGGGCTCCACCCATAGGTCTCTCAGAGCGTCATTACTCCCGCCCTTCCCTAGATTAGACTTATTGTGGACAATCTTCCTTAGCAGACCCTCAAAGTTGCCCATTTCCTAATCTCCAGCTGGATCCGATGGGCAAGGAGGAAGATTCAACCCACAGAAGGAACTACAGTGCTGCGTACTTGATAATTAGTTAGATCTCATGTGGTCCCCAAAGGCCCATATGTTGAAGGCTGGGACCCAGCCTGAGGGCCTGTGGCACTGTTGGGAGGGGGTGGGAGGGGTTCGCTCACTGGGGCCGAGACCTTGAAAGGACTTGGGCATGTTTTCTCTTTCTCTCTGTGCTTCAAAGCCATGAGGTCAACCGTTCTTCCTCCACCCTCTCCTGCCCAAAGCAACAGGGTCAACTAACCATGATCTAAAACCTCTGAAACTGAAACTGGGAGCCAAAATAAATCTTAAATCTTTTCTTTTCTTCTTCTTCTACTTTTTTTTTTTTTTTTTTTTTGGTACCAGGGATTGAACCTAGGAAGGCTTAACTACTGAGCCACACCCCCAGCCCTTTTTATTTTTTTATTTTGACAAAGAATCTTGCTAAATTGCTGAGGCTGGTCTTGAACTTGTAATCCTCCTGCCTCAGCCTCCCCAGCCACTGGGACTACAGGTTATGTGCCACTGCTCCTGGCTAAACCTTTCTTCTTTTCAAGTTGATTATCTCAGATATTTTGTTACAGTAACAGAGAGTTGCCTGATACCCCCACATACGTACCACATGGCTGCTTCATGGAACAGCAATGGGGCATGCTGACCGACACAGCATCATTCACCCTTGTGCTGTGTGGGGCTTTTCATACCTACTCTCATTTAGCTGTAAATTTTGCTGAATTATGTGTTGTTCTGCCAATTTTGTGGGAAAACGAACCAACGGTCAGGGAGGTTGGAAAACTTCTTCAGAATCAGAAAGTCAAGTAGCAGAGCAGAAACCTGACCTCCCATCTAGTGGTGTTTCCCTTGAATAACAGCGACATGGCTAGAGGTGCCTATGGTAAACAGGGGAAGAAATGCCCAACCTCAGGGCCTTGTAAGAGTGGATGTATGAGCTGAGTCTGGATGAGGAGTAGCTGTTTGCCAAGTTATGAGAGGGAGGGGACAGCGTGCAGGAAACACCCAGTGACCAGGCACAGAGGGACAGAGCAAGACGGCATTGGCAGAAGGATCCATCAACCTGGTAAGTCTCAGGCATAGATTCATGTAGGTGAGAGGGACAAGAAAAATCTGTTCTATTAGATATTAGTTATTAATAAACCTAGTTAATTAGTTATTAATCCTTGTGCTAATAATTTATGTTAAGACTCTAACTGATCTCACTTTGACACTGGCTTGGAAGTGAGGAGTCCCCCTAAAAGCTTACGTGTGAGACAATGCAGGAAGGTTCAGAGAAGAAATGATGGGGTTACCAGAGCCTCAACCCAACCAGCGAATTAATCACCTGATGGGATTAACTGGGTGATGACTGAAGGCAGGTGGGTGTGGCTGGAGGAGGGGGCACTGGGGGCGTGGCTTTGGGGTATGTAGTTTGTATCTGGCAAGTGGAGATTCTCTCTCTCTCTCTCTCTCTCTCTCTCTCTCTGCTTGCTGATCATCATGTGAGCCATTTCCCTCTGCCACGCTTTTCTACCATGATGCCCTGCCTCACCTCGAGCCCTGAGGACTGGAGCCTGCTGTTCATGGATTGAGATCTCTGAAAATGTGAGCCCCTAAGTAAACCTTTCCCCTTCTAATATTATTTTAGTTGCAGTAGTGAAAAAGCTGACTCAAACATGGCTGTATGGCATCAGTGGTTGTAATAACCCCCTTTGGGGTAAAGATACTGCATTTGACACTCTAGCTGGTGCATGGAAATGTCCCATGCTACTGACTCTACTGACACTTCTTTTTCTTAGGAAAATATGAGCAAATCTTAAATTCTCTTTGGTCCCAACTGACTGTTGTTCAGTCTCTGTGGTCCGTTTTGAGCCTCCCCTGTTCACGGAGCTCCACATACACCCTTGGAGCCCCTCGGTGGCCCTCTGTGTGCTGTTAGGATAATAATCTCTCCTGCACAGTCTCCCCCTGGCCTGGTCAATGCAGTCCCAGCATGTCATTAAACCATACCCCATCCATGACAGGAAACTGATGACCTTTTAATTATTTCAAGATAACTGAATATGCAATCGTTTTCTCCTTGAACTGGGAGAAAACAGTGGATTTTGAATAAATTGAAAGCAGCCTATAAAATTTCCCTTGCTTTCTTTGTAAGCCGTCTTTCTGTGCTCTTTCTACAAGATATCTACACGACATTTTCAGAATGCTTTTCACACGATTTAGGAAAACAATTTGGAAGAGTTGGTGTTAAATATAAGAGATTAATATTCAGTAAACAGCATTTAAAAGGCTGATCGTCAGAGTTAGGAATGCCTGACCTTGTGGGCAAGCGCAACGTCTGGTGGGAAATACATGGTCAGTAGCTTTTCCAAGAGTTGAAGTGGGCTGGGGCTTTCTCAGATAGTCCGAGTTGGAGAAGAGGACCAATCCCCATGGGGGATTGTGTTGTGGCACATTCAGTGTGTGTCATTTTGGGTGGCACCAGGTGATCACTACATGGTTCATGTTATCCAAACCAAAGACTCAAACCCAAATGTAATGACTGTGAGTGGCAAGTGTTCTTCTGGGGATAATGGAAAGTCAGGCCTCGAATTACCACGGGTCACATAATTGGGATGATGTGACTTTCACATCTCTAGTGTAGTTTATTTTTCTTATTTAAAAGATATATATATATTTTATAATTCTCATAAATAAGAAAATTCTTGACATCTCTCTGATGCATTTGGTAGATGGATAAAACCTGTCCAAACAGGAGTATTTCCTTTGCAATCTAGTACAAAAAGCCTGTTTTGTCCATGTATGGGTCAGAGATGTGGAAAACACTCTTCCTTCACCATCTTCCATTAAGAGAAAAAAGAAGTTATGTGACCACTTGAAAAATTAACTGCTTAATCTTTGACTGAAATTTCAGCCAGAAAAATTAATGGGGAGTGGGACAATTTCAACAGAAAAACCCTATGGCAGGTGGTGATGATTTATAGCGGAATATATTAAATGTATGAGTTACGTCCAGAAGCAGCTCTTGAATGGATATATTTTATAAATAAATTAGTGGGGTGACTTGCAGGTGTTGCACTTAAACTTTTCCTTTCCTTAGGAAAGATTTCAAGCATGTTCTAAAACATTTCTTTAACCACAGATTTTCTTTAGGATGCTGGTTGGAATTTAATGGGGACTTTTTTTTTTTTTTTAGTTGTAGATGGACACACTACCTCTATTTATTTATTTATTTTTAATTTTTTTTTTTTTTGTAATTGTAGATGGACAGAATGCCTTTATTTAACTTGTATATGGTGCTAAGGATTACATGCAGTGCCTCACACATGTGAGGCAAGCGCTCTGCCACTGAACTACAACCCCAGCCCCAATACCTTTATTTAATTATTTATTTTTATGTGGTAATGAGGATTGAACCCAGTGCCCCACACATGCAAGGCAAGTGCTCTACCTGTAAGCCCCAGCCCCAGCCCTCTTTTCTTTAATTTTGAAGAGGACCAGAGGAATATTCCAGTGTTAAGATGGTATGATGCAACTCCTTGATTTTTTATTATTATGACCGTGTGTGCTGATTTGGGACACTGATTGAGTGTCCCTTATCCAAAATGCTCGTGTGAGAAGTGTTTTAGCTTTTGAATGTTTTAGTTTTGGAATATTTATATATATATGTATGAGATCCTGGAATAAGACCCATGTCTAGATGGGAAATTCATGGATGTTTCATATACACCTTATATGCACAGCCTGAAGATCATCTTGTACAATGGTTTTAGTGAGCCTCTGTCTTGACTATGACCCCTCTTTTGAGGTCAGGTATGGGGTTTTCAATTTATGGCACTGTGTTGGTGCTCAGAGAATTTTGGATTTTGGAGCTTTCTGGACTTCAAATTTTGGAATTAAAGATGCTCAATGGATATAGGTACTCTGTGCCAAAAAAAGAAAGGAAAAAGTCAAGGGAAGTTTTTATGCTCCTGGACAAACTGGAGCCGGTGAAGGCTGAGTCATAAATAGGAATGGGCCTCTGTCCTTTAGACTCGACAACCTGAATAGAAGGTAAAAATTAAAAAATACACACACACACACACACACACACTTACACACATGTATACACACTGCACAGGAGGTGGTCAGCTCGATTCTTGTTTACTTTGTTCTTTTAAGCAGGCCTTTCTGGAATACTTGACATTGTGCTGGGCCTGGAGATTTGAAGTTGATTAAACGAGGATTTCTCTTCTAAAGAAACCAACAGTAGAACCAGGGAGACTGATCTATTACCCAATGAAGTGTGTCTCAGAATACAGGTTTGTACATTGGAAAACCAATGAGGGGTGATTAATACAACTTAAGAGGAAAAAGCTAAGTGTTCACACAGAAAGTGTCGTTTCAGTTAGCATTTCATCACCATGACCAAAACAACTTGCAGGAGGAAAAGTTTATTTGAGGTCAGTTTCAGAGGATTTGGTCCATGGTCAACTGACTCCATTGCTCTGGGTTCAAGGTGATGCAGAACACTGGGGCAGAGAGGGCATGGCAGAGGGCAGCTGGGGTCAGGAAGTGGGTGGGGGAGAGAAAGAAGGGGAAGAGGCTGCTGGAAGATTAACCCTTTTAAGACACACCCCTTGTGACGCACCTCCTCCAGCTGCCCCCACCTGCCTACACTTACCACCCTGTCTGTCCAAACTACCTTGGACTGGTTAGGTGGCACCTCTCACAACCCAGTCGCCTCTGAACATTCCTACATTAACACGGGGGCTTCTGGGGGTCTCCTTGGATCCAACCATAACAGGGATACTGGACTGAGTCTTGAACACTCATGGCTACTCACAGAGCAAAGTGAGGTTCATCCATACTTTTCTGGCTGCTTCTCTTGAGCTAGTTTGTTTTATAAACTGTGTCTTTGATGCTGATGAATCTTTCCTGTGGGATTCTTACTCCCCCACATTTTAACAGATGGCCATCTCCAGTTATCTTTCATGGATAGTTCTGTTCCATACTTTAACTTTACTACCTAAATATATTAGTAAAAGAAATAAGCAGGAGGTGTTTTCCGACTTTGGAAGCTTTAGATCGTCCAGGTAGGATAACGTCAAGGTACACTGAAGAGGGAAATCCCAGCTACTCTGGATTGAAACATCATTTTATTCCAGGCTGTAAATTTCTTGATTGAAAAAAATTATTTTCAGTGACCTAATTTCCTATGTATATATATCAAATGACACCTGAATCCAGCCAAAGCCTTAACCTTTTTCCATTTCCTGTTGTAAAATTGCCTGAATCTGACATCTTCTTAAGTGGAGTAGAAATTGTTTTCACTTGTGATGTCAGAATTCATATAATGTCCAAATTGATGCCTAGTGGTATGTATCTTAAAGGCCTCATTTTCTTAGATGTCTTTTTTTTCTGGTTGAAAAGACCATTTTTGGTCCCCCTAGAGTTTAAAAGATAATAATCCTGGTTGGTTATTTGAATCCCACAGAACTGGTGACTAAATATTGGTCCGTGGCAAGGACGTGGGGGGCCTTCAGCCCCATGATGAGTCTTGCTTCATTCAAGGGCTTTACTTGCAAAGGTTTACTCTTTACTGAAGGTTTCCTCTCCCCCTGGATGGACCGGGCTTCCTGCCTGTCCCTCACCATCCCCTAAACAGCCTGGTCCTGGGCTTGGTCTCCTCTCTATTCTCTCAACTCCGTGGCAGGATCTATCCCGGGCATATTATTGTGCCCATTTATTAATTCTTCATTTAGAGAATTATCATGGCACCTACTGTTTACCAAGGACTATCCTAAGGTAAATTAATAAACAATTAAACAGGATTTCTGGCTTTTGTGGAAACAGACTATAAGAAAGTAAAATGGGAGCCGGGGGCACAGCTCAGGGCTAGAGAGCTTGTCCAGCAGGCCTGAGGCCCTGGGTTCCCTCCGAAGCATTGCAGAGAACAAAGCAGGCACCAAGCAAACAAGGATGATTTGAACTACCATGGAATAAAAAAGAAGGGAATTGAAAGGGAGTTTCAGAGAAGAGTTCACTTTAATCTGAGTGGCCAGGGAAGGTCTGTCTGAGATCATGATAAGAAAGTTCTGAGCAAAGAACATTCCAAAAAACGGAGGTGCGAAAGGCCCTGAGGAATTTGGAGAACCAGGTCCAGCGTGGCTGAAGCCTAAAGAGAAAGGCGGAAATAATGTGGGGGTGGGGGAGCAAAGGGCCCCACCGTTAAACTCGGGGGAAGGCAGCTAGAGTGGCAGATTGCTAGGAAAATATTACTTAATATTGTCTCAAGAAGAAACAGAAAACCTGAAGAATTTTATAAATATTTAAAAAGTTAACATTGAAATTCTTCTCACCAAGAAAGTATTCAGGTTATTTGTAGAACTTCCCGACAAGTTCTATAAATAATGCCACTCTGACATTGGTTTAAAATGTTTGATTATTACTTAGGTGTCGCAAGGCCAACTGTCAGGAAGTGACTTCATCTGAGCAGATGGTCTGTTGCAGACCCCAAGAGAAGGGTGTGTGACATGCCAGGGCCACACAGGTGAGCACAGGGTTGGTCAGGAGGTGGCGGGATGGGAAGCTGTGGCCAGAGTTTGTATGTGGTTTCTGCCAGGAAGGAGTGGTGAGGATGGGAAGCAGGTTTAGGATTGGCTAGTTCAAGTTTAGGCCGGTCTCTGGCTGTTTGGTACTGGCCACGGGGTGACAGGGCAGGTAGAGAGTGGCCAACAATGTGGGAACCCATAAAGCAGGTGGTGGGGTGTGGTCTCTGGCTCCATTGGTTTGTTCTGTATTTGAAAGGCGTGTTCCTGGCTGAGTTGTTTGCTATGTCTAGGAACTGGCGAATCATGGGGGGACAATCCTTCCAGGTTTGGCAAAGCCTCAGATGTCAAAGCATCAGAATACAGAAAATAAGAGACATGGTTAACACAGTAACTATTTCAGGGTACCGAAAGAGTTTATGAAAGTAGCACAAACTTGAAACTAGACCTAGCAGGAATGAGAAAGCAAAGTTACAACCCAAACTTACTCATGAACATAAATGGTAAAATCATACATAATATACCATCTGTGAATAATGGAAGTTTTGTTTCTTTTATGACACTGTTCATTTAGTTTCTTTTTTGTACCTGCTAGAAATGCCACGGAAATGAAAAGAAAATCACAATAACATGCATCTGAATCTTGTTCTCAATTTCCAGGGAAAGTTTTCTATAGTTTGCCACAAGGTATGATATTTTTCTGGATTTTCTTTATAAGGGGGCCCTTTCTATCCCTAATTTTGTTAAAAGTTTTTAAAATTTTTTAACATTAATGAATATTTATTCTATCTAATCATTTTCCTGTACTTATTGTGAGGATTATAAGATGATTTCACCTACAATCTGTTAATCATAGTATTCAATTTTCTAATAATAATCTACTTTTGCATTCTTTGGAGAAACTTACATTTATCATAAAATATTTTCCTCTTCATTTTACCAGTTTCAACTTGCAAATAACTTATTCAGGATTTTGTGAGTTTTGAGTTTTATTGTAATGACACCATCTTGTAATGCCCTTGCAGATTTGGGTATAAGGTTAAACCGGACTTTGTTCTCTAGAAGATTTTGTGCAGAATTGATGTTATTTATTTATGTACTTTTAAATGTTCACAGGTGAAGCTATGTGAACCTGGAATTTTCTTGGAGGAAAAATTTTTATTTACAGATTCAATATTTGAGATACATACAGAGCTATTTGTATTTTCGCTTTCTTCTTGTGTCAGTTTTGGTGAGATGTGATTGTTGAGGAACACAATCACTTTATCTAAGCTTTAAGTTTATTGGCACAAACCATCCTTTTAAAGTCTGCTTCCTGGAGGAGTTGGAACGTAAGGAGATGGAAGGAGGTATCTGCTTCTAACAGAGGGAACACCATGCAAAGGCCTGGTGGGGGAAGGAAAGAAGGGTGACTTTTGAGGAACTCAGATTTATTAATTAGAAAAGAGAAACAACAACATAAATCATTGTTCCTGTCCCAAAATAACTTATAGATTATCTACATTGAAACAATGCAAATTTCAAGAGAACAAAGATGAGACCACATTCATACCAAGTGTTGTAAGGTAGATTTCAGATCACAAGAAGACTACTGAAGAATATGCAAATTAAGAGGGGTTTAGTTAACATTTTTCGGTTATTTATAATATGAATATTTATGTTCATGCATTTCTGGTTCAAATATATCCCTTGCAAAAATTAAGCAATGTCTGCCTCTCTCAAGGAAATTTGTTCTGAATTCACACGTTTCCCAAAACATGTAGCTCAGTGTTCTTGTCACTCCTTGGCTTGTTTTCCTTTTGGCCAAGAGATTCTTTTTTTTTAATTTTTTCAAGACATGGTTTGAATACTAAATTAAAGCTTTATAATGAAATAAAAACTCAAAACAACTTTCACCTGCTTTGGGATATAAATCAATTAAATTATTATATTATACAAATATTCTTTGGGTACTGTTGGGTAATATTTGTGTACACACAAACATTGGTGTTTTAGAAATGAACAAGACTTACTGAATTGGGCTCGTGTGAGAGTGTTAGTAATCCAACCGATAACGTACATTCATCTAAACTTGCCAGATGAAAGAAAATTGTCTACTTTGCAAAAATGTTAGTCTTTGTGTTCTGAGCACCGAGTATCACATCTGATTTTACATACACGATTAAAATAGAAAGTTTTTTAGGCTTAAGAATCTGGGCTCTGTATGGCAAGGTGTGAGAATATTTCTGAGCTTTTAATACTCTATAAAGCTAGATTCTGCTTGATTCCTTAAAAGGTTATTAGTGTGGCCAGAAATAAATAAGGGAAGAAGGTGGTTAGAGTGTGGAGAAGTTGTGTTTGTGAAGTAGACACTGTTTAACCAGCAACACTGGTTCTAGACAGAAGTTAGATGGCCACAAAATCCTAACAGTTAAAGAACCCTTAACCTGGAATAAGCAATCGTTAAACAATAAAGCAATATAAAGTGAATTTCAAACAAATATTAGATGAATTTGCTGCCCACTGAAATAGCCCTTATGAGTATACCTAGGGAGAAGAAAACATAGGAAGGTGGAGGACTCATGGAGGTGCACAGATGGGGCTGGAAGAGGAATAGGCAGATGGTGAAAGGCCACTTTCCATCACTGTGACAAATACCTGAGATAATCAGTTTAAAAAGAGGAAAGGTTTGTTTTGGTTCCCAGATTCAGAGCTTTCAGCCTTGGTTGTTTGGCCCTGTTGCTTTGGGTCTGTGGCCTCAGAGGACACTGGTGGGAGATCATGGCAGGGGAGCCCCGTTCACCTCATGATAGCCAGGAGGCAAAAGAAAGAGAAAAAAGAGGGTCCATGGTCCTAATATTCCCTTGAGAGGCATGCTACCAGTGATCTAACTTCCTTCCACTGGGCCTGACCTGCTAAAGGTTCTTCCATTCCCAGTAGTGCCCCAGGCAGGGGATCAGACCTTCAATGCATGGGCCTTGGGAGGGCCTGCAAAATAGGAACACAGTAACCATCCTCCTGGGAATTTCAACTCGGTCCTCATAGCAAGGCTGTTGCACACGTTAAACATGAGCTGGTCCCATTGCTTGCTGAGTAACAGAAGGCATCGAGATAGGAAGAACACAGGCTGGTTAAGAGGATTAGAGGTGGTCCTTATGGAACATGGTGAGGACATGCCCCAGGCAGTGGAGATGGATTCCAGAAGCGTGGAATCAGAAACGAAGGATTAACAGGTATGTCCAGGTGAATGGATGTAGGTGGTTAGGCTGTGACAGTAGTGAAATGTGACTTGGGTCTCTCCCTTGAGGGCTTGGTGGTCACATTCCCTGGATTGGGAGGAAGAAAGGGTTTGGAGGGAGCAATTCAAAGTTGAATATGTTGAATTTGAGAGACTTGTAAGACATCCAAGTGGGGAGATGGGCCTCAGAAAGCCCTCCCCATTTGGTATCATTAGATATTTATCAAATTTTCCATCTGATGATTGTATGGTGATATTTCTGTCTCTTTCTGACACTTTCTTAAATTATAATCCTCCAGTTGCTAGTGAAATTCACAACTTTTTGTCATTAGTCATTCTGGTTTGTTCAGCAGATATTATCAATTGTTTACCCAACCAATGTATCCTTCCTTTTGTTTTTCTGAAAAGTTATGTGTGAGCAGACAATGTACTAAGATAATGTCTTCCCCAACCCCCGTGGATGAGCTGTGATTTGTTACTGAAGTGTACTGGCCAACAGGACCCGACAGAGAGCCTCTGTCGTGCTTGGTGATGCCCAGGTCTTCTCCTGTATTGGGATTCTAGATTTCGTTCCATTTATGTGTCACACACAGTTCCAAATTTCAGTAAAATAAAGCACGTATCACACTTTCCTTTATCATTTGTCATTTTTGTGCCCTGGTTTAGAAAAGATTCTCTGCTGTAGAGTTCTACAACTGATTTTTTTTTTATTCTATAAATGTTAAATTTAAAAAATGTTTTAAATCCATCTGGAATTTGTTTGTTGTACCTGGCAAGAAGCAAAGGTGTTTTTTCAAATGGATAGTCAGCCTGCCCAGGCTAGTTTTGAATAGTGCCTTGTTCCCGTTGCTCTATATCACCACTTCCGTCAGCAATGAAGTACACATGTTGGTATGCCGTCAATCTCTAACCCCTTCCTTCGGTCTATTTCTTTACCTCTATTTCTTTGCTCTAATAAGTTGTAGGTTTTCTTGAATTTTCTATGCAAATAAACCTCTAGGCCACAAACAATGGTGATTTTATTTCTTCCTTTCCAGTGCTCCGCCAGGCATTTCTGTTTCATGCCTTATTTTGCTGGGTAGGTGCTCCAGCACAATATGAAATAAAGCAGCCAGAGGGGGCATTCTTGTCTTGTTCCTGACTTGCTTTGTTCCGTTTAAGGGAATACTATTACTTCTTCACCACTACACATGATTTGGATAGATTCCCACCTATCATATTAAGTTCCTTCACCCCCCCATTTGCTTAGGGCTTTGGGTTTTTTTTTGGGGGGGGGGTACTGGGGATTGAACCAAGGGTGCTTAACCTCTGAGCCACATTGCAGGCTCTTTTTTATATTTTATTTTGACACAGGGTCTCACTAAATTGCTCAAGATCTTGCTAAATTGCAGAGGCTGGCTTTGAACTCTCAGTCCTCCTGCCTAAGCCTTCTGAGTTGCTGGGATTATAGGTGTGTGCCACCACTCCCAGTCATTCAGTTGTTCTTATTACCCTTCCAGATGTTGAATTTCACCTTTGTGGATTTTCCTCTTTTTTTTTTTTTTTTTTGCCACTACAGATTTTCTCCTGTAATGTGATGTGAGTTATATCTGGGTTTTTCTAGTGTTGACTTACTATTATATTTCTAGGGTAAATAATGCAGGGCCATCGTGTATTTATTTAATAGTCTTATAGATTTAAGATAAATGAATTCATGCTTATGAGATAGATTAGCCTATAATAGGTTTTCTTTTAATATCTTTGTTAAGTTTTGGTGCTTGGGTTATACCAGTGTTATGAATTGAAGCGGGGAGCGGGTAGTTTTCCTCAGAACAATCTGTATGAAACAGAATAGCTTGTGGAGTATACCCATGAATTCATAATGACTTTTCACGCCTTGTCCCAAATGTTAGGCGACAGAGACTGCAGATGGTTGGCTGAGTCTGGCTTTTTGGTTCTTACTAGTCTTCCATCCTCAGCATAGAGGCTGGGCCATGGGGAGCCCAGACTCTTTTCACCTAATTTGGAGGCACCTTTGGCCTCTGTTGCCTCATCCAGGCCCAACAGATCCAAAATCATCTCCTTGATTTACTGAAGGGATTTCAAGAAACAAAAGCAAAAAGCAAAAAAAAAAAAAAAAAAAAGTGGGAGGGTGGGGGTGGGGGATGGTGGTGGTGGCGGGGAGGAGGACTGTAAAATAAATAGGTGAGAATAAGAGATTTTATGCCTTTCCCACCTCAGTGGAGCACATGGGGACACTTCACGTGGTTGGCTGGCGTAGACAGTTAACATATTGCATAAAACTTTGTTGCAATTTCTCCCTAGGTTCCTATTTTGCAGAGAATTTGGGGGAAAATCCAACTTACAGAGCCTTTGGAAAAAAACTAAGTCCCATATTTATTTTTTATCTTGGAAAAAATGTCTGTATCAGAATCTGAGCTCCTCAGGGGCTTCGCCTGTGTTTACCCCTCTCTGAATCTGCAGGGTCGAGCACAAAGCCTGGTGTGTCATGGGCACTCAATAACTGACTGTGTTTTGAAGATGTTTGTTCTTGTCCAAATAACTTAATGAGGCAGTGTCAAAATCAAGCCAGGCAATGAATATTCTATTTTTAGGGCATAAAGTTCATTTTATTTCTGTTTGAAACCAAAAAGGTTCTTAAGCAAACAAACAAAATGATAGAAAATCGAAGTATTTGAGGACATTGCCGTTACCTACCATTTTATCATTTGTGGAGCCTGCTAGTTTCGAGTATTAAAAAGCCAGTTGAGGAGTTGGCTTGTGCTTTCACAGCCTGCATTTCTTATCTTGGCCTTTTGGTGTCATTCTGAGATTAATCTGAAAATCATCTTAAGCAAAGGGAAACGATTTCCCAAGCTTTCGTTCTTCCTGGCATCTGACTTGAAGCCAAGAGTGTCATACCTACAGGGAAGCTGGCTAATCTGACTTTTTCAATGTTATCTTAACTGGGTGCTTTGTAGCTGACATGTGATGGGGGAAATTTAAAAGCCACCTGGAGGACTAGTGGGAACACAACAGGCCTTTATTTTTTATTGATAGTCTTGAAAGAGCTTTTTCTGAAATAAATTCGTTTACCATATAGGAGAACTTTGACTGAAAGCAAAACCAAGATTCTTAATCCATACTAGGATCTGATTCCATCTGTTCTCCATGGGGCTGCAGAGATGATGGGTTTTTTCATGTTTCTTCTTTCTATTCTGTGCATGAGATTGCCACCCCGACTTGTCCACCCACAGGCGAGTATGCAAACCCTCTGGACTTTAAACGTTCTGCCAACCTATGGCCAGCCATGTGCTTGCCCTGTCCCTTCAGGTTGCCAAAGATCAGTGCTCAACAATTTTCTTTTTCTTTTTTTCTACCATTAATTGTGTTTTTACTTTCATTAGTCTTTTTAATGCATATGCTTAATGAGATGGACTTTTTGTGCTATCCTAAGTGAATAAGCAAATGAAAACTGAATATTGAATCATAGTTTCATAAAAGAGAAGCAAAAGTTATAAATTCGTTGTGTTTGGTTGTTAAAATATACGTTCTACCTCCCTCTCTCTCTATCTTCCTACCCACACACATAAACACTGTATTCACTTGGAAATCCCAGAAACCTAGTCCTTCAGGCTGCATTAATTCAGGGGAAGAGCTGTGCTCATCACCATCCGAATCTTTGAACAACCACAAGCTAATGGCCTGGCCTGCCATAGTGTGCCACAGATAGTGACAGATGACGTGAGGCCACATTAGCACCTTACTACCACGGTACAGCAAGCAGTATGAGCAGCACGGAGTTGGTTCTCCTGGTCCTCCAGACTCATGAACGTGGTTCAGATGGACCGAGGTTTTGTCCCCACAACCTGTGACTTGGAATGCTGGGTTTGGGGAAACCAAATCTTATATAATAGGCAGTAAGCCTGCCTGCCCGCTTCTCTAGAGGGGGACATTTCTCTAGCGATTGATGCTGTTGGTGATGCAAACATGCTTGAAAAGGTAGTGCAGAAGAGAGGGCAGCAAGTGACTCATTTTTAAGATGTGTCTTGGAGACATAGGGCAGAATATGCTTGCTGAGCTGTCCTGCCCTGTGGGAGAAAAGGCTGCATATTTATCCTCCACCTCTGCTTGGTTCCAGGCTGACAACTGCTCCAGGGCCATTAGCCCTGTGACACTTCCAGTCTTCCCAACACTGCCTGGGAGAAGTCTGTGGGGGAGAGAGCCGGGAGCTGCATGTACTTCAAGTGCATAGAGTGCCATGTATGGGCCATGGTAGAGACAGTGAGAGTCATTGATACCGTCCGCCACACTGCCCAGCTTTAGTCCTGCCCTCTCCAAACATCACTCACACTTTTTCTCTCTTGAACCTCCATTGGGTCCTTCACCTGCCTAGAAATGCTCATGGGTCTTAGGTGACCGGTGGCAATATTTTCCAGAACTTTCCTCATGTCCTTCCTCTTAACCAGCTAACTGCCCGTGTGCATACCACTTAGAGGGTGGGCATAGGAAGGAGCGAAAATATAATTCAAAGAAATCAATTTAGCTACTTATTAACATCTTTGGAAATATCGAGAGAAGGAAAAGGTGGGAACTAATTGCTCAAATCTGTGTATTAAAATAAGTCTATCTTTTGTTCCCAATCTCTTTGACCTCAGCCTTGGGAAACCAAGAGCTGGTCCTCAATCAAAGAGTGTGTCAATGATTATTTTAAGAACAAATTGAGGAAATGTAAGCATAGGTTTGTCATCACCTTTTCACCACGATTAGATTTATTTGCTTCCCCCTGCCGGCCTCCTTCTCTTTCAAGCTTTCCAACTGCTTTAGAATCAAGGGTGAAAAATGAAGCCGAGTTCCTGCTTTTAAGTAAATGAGGGAGTGCGTGGTCCAGATTGACAGGTGCATTTCCTGGGAGCATGAAAGTATTGAGAAATTTTAGAAAAGAGCAATATGACCCCACGTAACCTCAGGTAGAGCCTGAGGTGAAGTTAAAATGCTGGGGAAGTGCTTTGATTTATTAGGGTCGGGAGTGGGGGAAGGGTTTGCCAGGCAAACTTAAAGTATAAACAAGGGGAATATTTAGTGTTCATAGGCGGAAGGCCAAGAGAGACTTCTAAACACTTGTAAAGCCACTTTGAATTTAAATGCTTCTGTGAGGCAATGAATATCTAATTCCCATTTTTAAAAAACTATTATTAAAATCCTTAAAACATTCTCTTAAGATATTCTGTTTTCCTTCCTGGAGCCCTGTCATTCTTGATGCCGTAGGAACTTGAAATTGAGCTGAATTTTGTGAAAATGTTTCTCTACTTTAGACTCTTCCAAAACTTTCTATCCAATTAGGGGAAATTAATGAGTTTTCCTGCACTGGGTGTTGAAGTCGAGTCACCAGTCGACAGCCAGGCTTTGTTTCCACAAAGTTAGTGTTGAAAGGAGAGACTCGTTTTCTTAACTTTCCAAGGTTTGGGGAAGCGCTGATCCGAACCACTGTCTTATTCTGAGCATCGTCCACCAGCGCCGTCTTGCCTTTGCCCTCTTCCTCCTTTCCTGCCGGTCCCCGTCCCCACCCTGCCTGTCACTCTCACATGGTATTGGCAGCATCCCTGGGGATGACAGCCCTGGGGACCCTTGAATCGCACCTAGAATTCAAGCACAGCTCCTGTCTTGGAGAGGAAGGAGGGGCCACCTGCAGGCCCAGAGACTCCCCAGGTCGGGAGATCCAGCAGAAGCCTGAGCTGGGAGTCCCTTCCTCTGAGTGACTGGGGCTTTTCCCGGGTGGCAGGCAAGGGGTGGAAAGGGACCATTAGAATTGAGGGGAAATTTATTCTCAAAACTTTTTCTCCAGATTTGAAACTTGTCAAAATAAAGAAGTTTAACAACTTATGTCTTGGTCATATTTTAAAGTGCGACAGAAGCAGCCAGTAATGGCACTCTCAGTAAGTAGCTGGGTGTCCCTGTGTCACCAGGGAGGTACACGCCTCATAAGAACAGACAGGAATGTTCAGTTAAGGTCGGTCCAGGAGCAGGCATTCCCTCTTTTGATGTTTCTTCTCTGTTGAAAGCATCCTTATGATGGCTGAGGCACAGACAACTGTGAACCTGGACCCATGATTTGTTTCCCTCCCCATCCTGAAATTTTGAGGCAGGAAAACTGACTTATGCATTTCATTTTGACCATATATTAAAAATTCCTGAATTAGCCTTTTCTTGAAGGATTTGTGTATTAAGTGGAAAAGCTAAAAATTAGATACAGTCCTTAATGGATATTCTATTTAATGTTATAAAGCCTGGCGTATCAAACAGTTGTATATAGATTATAATTAAATGTAATCTAATATTGGTATTAGATTATATATCAGTATATATATTATAATTAAAATGTAATCTAATATCAGTATTTTCACTCACATTATTGCTTTTTTAAAATAAACATTTATTGGCTTAAAGGTATTAACTACCACACTCACTTAATAGTTCTATGTCTCCACTATCTTAACTCAGTACATTCTTAATAATTTTCTTAACATGAAATGGAAAGTGTTAATATTATAATCTTTATAGCATTTACTATTGTCATAGTGACTAGAAGGCTTAATTGAACAGCAAGGCCAAAGCCCGACTCTGATGAACTTTCCGCAGACCAGCAGAACTGTACAGAGGTGCACCTGGCTGGCCTCCTTGCAGAGACTACCTGAAACCTTTACAATGGCAAAACATTACCTTTAGAAGAGCAGCAAAATACAAGTTTTCTAGGGATAAAATTTTCAAGGCACACATAAAATGCTTCAGAGAGAATTAGGGATCCTTCTTAAGGATAGGACCAGTAAGACTCAGATAAACAGAGAAGGTAAGGGTAAGGAGACTTTGGGTAAGGAGACTCTGTGCTCAATGAACTAAAGATGTCAATTCTTTAAAAATCAAACCCAGCATTCTATCCACCCCCATCCGCCTGGAATGTGAAAAATCATGCCAAGGTTCATCTGGAAAATAAATACATGAGCATAGGCAAGAACATTCTGAACGGTCACAGTGAGACGGGGAGCAGAGCTGCGCAGGAGAGCCTCAGCCCGCCCTCATGGTTTATCACCTTACCTACAGCAGGGCCAGTTGGAGCTGGAGTAGAAGCACACATATCATGTGAACGGAATATACCAGAAATAGTTCAAGGTTTATAGAGAACACAAATACACAGAAGCCTAACTTCCTAAAAGTGGCATTTTATTAATATATTAAAAATGATCCAAAAACTCATGCTGTTCTCTCTAGCCATTTAGATAAATATCCCCCAATTTCCTTTTTAGTATCCCCCAATACCAAAAAACTTCAGAAGGACCAAAAATTTAACCATAAAACCATATATAAATAGAAAAAAGAATTTATATGTTTTATGTATGTATAAAATCAGAGGTAAAATGGAAAAGATTAGGGAAGTTAACTTAAAAGTTGCTTAAAAGTTGAAACCTTCTGCATGACAAAAATTCTATAAGTAAAGCTATAAGATAAACGGTTATTTTGGGGGGATGGTACTGGGTATTGAACTCAGGGACCCTCAACCACTGAGCCACATCCCCAACCCTATTTTGTATTTTATCACTGAGTTGCTTAGAGCCTTGCTTTTGCTGAGGCTGGCCTTGAATTCTCCATCCTCCTGCCTCAGCCTCCAGAGCTGCTGGGATTCCGGGCGTGCACCACCACACCCGGTCCCGGAAAGCCATTTTTGAATACATAGGGAGAAAGGTGAATTTAACCGACACGTAAAATATTTACAAATCAACTCAAAATTAAAAGAAGCAATCCATTGGTGGTGGGGGGATAGTAAATGGATAATAAAAATGACTCAACACTTCTTAGTGTTAAGAAACTCAAGACAAGAACCCAATTTTTCCTAATTTGTCAGATGCTCAACAAGAAGAAAGACTTGAGAGTTGCGCAGGACCGTGTGCCTTCGTGCCTGCTCCGTGGGGCAGGAGCAACGGCGCGCGCCTGGGACAGGCTCCCGCAGGCTCCGGCACCCCGACCCCAGGACAGACCCGGACGACAGGGAGCCCTCCTGCGCGGAGCTGAGAGACCCCTGGGCTCCCGTTGAGTGTGGCCGGGGCCAGGCGGCAGGTGAATGTGATCTCCCCTGCCCAGGATCCCAAACCCTGGCTGTTTCTAGGGTAAAACGTGGGGCTGGAGTGAGCGGGGAACCTGAGCTGACTTCTGTATCACCCCTCAAGTTCGGTCCCTTTCCCATGAACCTACTTGCCACCTCCTGCAGGTCCCCCACCTCCCAGGACAGCCTTCAGCTACAAATCCCTCTGAGGAGGCATCTTAGGATGAGGTTAGGGCCCTCAGGACCCAGGCACCGCCCCCAACCCCCTCTGAACCTGCTGCCCTGGGAAACTAGACGTGGGCCCTCGGGTCTTTGCATAAACCCTTCCTGTGCACACATGACAGCCCACCGAAATGGCTTGTGCAGCATGAGGATATCAGGTTATCCACGACAGCCCCAGACTGGAAACACCCTGGATGTCCAGCAGGGGACAACCAGTCCTGACTGTAGTGTGACCCTACAGTGGAACGCTGCTCGTCAATTAAAGGGAATAAGTGAGACCACACTGCGAAGCTCAAATGCAAAATCGATTAATTTTACAATTATTAAAAGAGATGTTGGTACATTTCAGTTTGGAGACGACTGTCACTTTTACTGGTGGTCGTGTGGTGGATGTGAGGGGTCCCCCAGAAGCTCAGACACCAGGCCCTGCAAGAAGGTTTGGAGGCGCAGCGGTTGGGCCTCCACCTCATCAGGGGCTTGATCCCTGGGGGCCTGAACTGGGTGGTAACTCAGGCACCTGGGTGTGGCGGGAGGGAGGGCTCAGTGGGGGCGTGGCCATGGGTATGTAATTTGCATCTGGAGGGCGGAGTCTCTCTGCTTCGGATAGATCCTCACTTGAGCCGCTGGGCTCAGCCACCCTCCTGTGCTGTGCTGTCCGCCTCACCCCCAGCCCCCAGGAGTGGCCCTGGCTCTGGACTGAGACCTCTGAAACCGTAAGCCTCCAAATCAGCTTTTGGCCCTCTACCATTGTTCTGGTCAGGTCTTTTGTCACAGTGGTGACAAAGCTGACTAAAACAGGTGGTTTGAGAGGTTAAGTTATAATGATCATGTATCAATTTAGAAAGTGTATGTGCAAAACACTGGGCAACCTTTGCAATAGTACTTTTAATATGATTTAAGTGTTTTAATTGTATTTATATTTATGATTTGAATGGAAGTTATTAACCTGTAAGTTGTCAGTTAATATTTTAAACCTCGAAGGAAAATAATAGGCGGCCGCAGTGGTGCACGCCTGTGATCCTGGCAGCTCGGGAGGCTGAGGCAGGAGGATGGCGAGTTCAAAGCCAGCCTCAGCAAAAGCGAGGCACTAAGCAACAGTGAGACCCTGTCTCTAAATAAAATACAAAAAACAGGACTGGGAATATGACTCAGTAGTTGAGTGTCCCTGAGTTCAATCCCTGGTACCCTCCTCTCCCCAGCAAAAAAAAAATAAGAGAGATCCTACTCGTTTGGAAGTGAAAAGAAGGAGAAAGCACCACCCGAGAACACACTGGTGTGGCATATTGATTATTTTCAGCTGAAAGCAATTAAGAAAAGACTAAGGTAGGAAGGGCCCCCTTTTCTGGGTTTTTCTGCCTAAAAGCAAGGCATAAACTTCCTGAGAGGAAGGTGCTCTCCTGGCTTCAGGAAGAAGAGAAAGTCCTTATCACCACTGCTGGGGGGGGTGATGCCAAGATGAGTCTAAACCTTACTAAAGTAGGTCTTACGTTCCAGCAGCTTCCACCAAACAGTTTCTAGTCCCTTTCCCACAATGTGCTGCCCCTAGAAGCTAAAGTGTGTCATTTCTCCACAGACTTGTCACCCTTCCTTAAAAGGATCTATGGGCACCCCAGTCTACCTGCTTCTTTGGAGTTTTTAATTCTCTCCTACGGAGGTCCTGGTTGGGTGAGAATATTAACATCCTCCTGCTCCTCCTCTTGTTGTTTAGCTTGCAGTGCTCTGTTGCAGAATCTAAGAGGACAGAGAGAATGTTTTTCCCTTCTTATAGAAGCAAAGAAAGAACCAGGGCTCTAGTGAGAATTCCAAGTCACTAATAGTTCTTTTAGGTGATTGAGAACTAGGGGTGTGTTCAGAATTGGAACATCCAACGCACTCATTTTATTTTTGAAATATATAAAAGCTGTCATTTGGGTTGACTTCATGGTCCTATAAGTTGGGATGCATTTGAAGTAATAGGAAACATACTGACAGTGATGCAAGCTTAACAACTCTTACATTACAAAAACATCTTGTAGTTAGTGGTGCCACAATATATTTGATGGCTTAACAATAGCATTGAACTCCTGAACTACTTTCTTCTTAATCCTGACATCCTTCAAGTATGAGCAATAGCCCCTCCCTGGCACTACTGTGCACAGTATGACTGCCCTGGCTCCAACCATTACGCCCTCCCATGATGGTGTTCCAGCAAGCTGGGGTAGCTGGACTCTCACTTGTCAGTGAAGATAGTCTTTCCCAGAGATCTGGAACAGTCTCTTTCATCTCTGAGGTCAGACCAGAATCACAAAGCAACCACCAAACCAATCACCTGTTACTACAGTTGGACTTGCCAAGATTCACTTTGACCAACGAATGCATCTGAGGTGGCGCAGGCCTCTGGGGGCCAGGAAGCCGCTGCCCTGCCACATACCCAGTGTCCATGCGGATCAGCATCTGTGGGTTATTGTAGTAACGACCTGCCTCAGCCATGCTTCAGGAGATGATAGAGCATAGCAAAAGGTGAATCCTGGTTTCGAGATCCATGGGCTCTGTGCGCGTAAGCAAAGAACCAAACCCTTCTGAAAGTCAGCTTTCTTTCTGTACAGTGGGAAAGGTAGTGTCTGACGTGTGGGCATCCAGGAGGAAGACCAGGGATGGCAGAGAGCTGCTTGTGAGCCTCTGGCCCTTAGCAACAGTACATATTCTGCTCAGAAGGAGTAGACAGGCTTCAACCATGGTTTCTGTCACCCAGTCACTTTGTACCTTGCTGGGGTCCTTCCCTTTAAGGATGCAGACAGCATGAGTTGGGATGCCTCATGGGTTGCCAAGAAGGGTGTTTGATCAGCCTCACCAGAGGCAAAACAGGTAGATTGCTTGATGTGGACTTTCAGTCTCTAAACTATAAGCTAAATAAACATTTTTTTTTCTCTACAAAATACTCAGTCTCAGTTACTTTGTCATAGCAATCCAAAACTGATGGATATATCCCCTTTCTGTAAATGAGCAAAGTTTGTAGAAGTAATATGTATGATTTTGCTACAGTTACCTACTTAGTACTTTATTAGGAGTTGGACTGGAAATATGATTTGAGGGTCTCTAGTTAATTCAGGAACATCTCTTTTGCTCTTCTTTTTGGGGGGGATTTCTATAAATTCAACTTTTCCTTTAGTTTCTTACACACGATGAAAGAATGTAAACAAACTACTCGATATTATAACATGTTCCAGGTTCCTAATTTATGGAATCTAGGGCAAAAATTCTAATCTTTCAACAGACAAAAAAAAATTTAGATTTTAGAGACCTCCAAAGCCTTGAAAGTAAAAACAGAAGGCTAATTCATGCTGCATTTATGAACAAAGTGAATATTTATTTTCTTAATTTATAAATGGCAGGGAGAGTAAGTCATGGCCAGTCTTTGTATGTTTTTGATTGTTTTCATTTCTTCTTCCTGAGGCGTTGAAGGTAACTTCTCCCAACCACTGAGCTGCATAATTTGATCTTTTCTGGTTTCTTGGAGTTTTAAATGTGAAGGGGCAAAACCTTAGGGTGGGAGAGGAAAGTGAGGAAAGAAATGAGAAAGGGGCTCTGACGTTTGGGTTTTAAGTGGGGACCATTTCTTTGAGGCGTGGCATAGTTGACCTTTAGTTCAGATATTGAAGGGCAGGGTTCTGGGACCTTCAGGAAAACCCTTGGCGGGAGGGCCTGGGGGTAGCTAAGTGTGGACTGGAAGGCTCTGATGCATTGCATCTGGAGGATGAGTCCCCAGGGCAGCTGGCCTTGAGTGACAGGAGGCTCTAAGCAACTACGAGGCTCTGGGCATTGCGTGCCTTTCACCAGCTCTGCCTGGCACGATGGTCTCCCTGGGGCACAAAGCTGGTGTTATGGTTTGGATGTGGTGTACCCCAAAACCTCACATGTGAGATAATGCAAGAAAGTGAGAGGAGAAATGATTGGGCCCCGAGAGCCTCAACCCAACCAGTGGATTAATCCCTTATGGGATCAGCTGAGTGGTACCTGGAGGCAGGTGGGTGTGGCTGGAGGAGGTGGTTCACTGGGGGCAGGACCATGGGGAATATATTTTGTGTCTGCAGAGTGAAGTCTCAGTGTGTGTGTGTGTCTGTCTGTCTGTCTGTCTCTCTCTCTCTCTCTCTCTCCCCTTCCTAATCATGTGACCACTTCTCTGCCCCGATCTTCCACCATGATGTCCTGCCTCACCTCGAGCTCTAAGGAATGGAGCCCGTTGTCTATGAAGTGAGACTATGAGCCCCTAAATAATCTTTTCGTCCTCTACAGTTATTCTGGTGGGGTCTTTTAGTCTCAGCAGGTTAATTCATAGAAGTTGAGGGAAGCACTGGGTGATGGAGTGAGTGTCTGGACCTGGTCTTAAAGAAGGGGTCTGGGTTTCCCTGGGGTTCTCAAGAGCAGGTTTCAGGTAGATCCTCTGGTTTGGTGGTCCAGAGGAGTGTGTGGGGGACTTCATGAGAGGAGGCAGGGAAAGGGTCACCAGGGCCATCTGGGGATGAAAGTGGGGACAGGAGCCCCCTGCAGTGGGTACCCCGTCACCATCCCCGGGCTCCTCCATGCAGTGGTCTCCGGCCTGAGCACTTGATGTGGATGAGAGGGTGTGGCCTGCACAGGCAAGCGCTGGAAGTGGCTTTGTCATTGTCACCCTTGGAGCCCTCGCCAGCCCCCTTGCCTCTTCACGTCTTCCTGGCATTAAGGTGTCAAGTCCTGCTGATCCACCCTGGTACTGCCCCTTCAGTCCTCCCTCACGCTCACTGGGATGACGCCAAACTCAAGGCTTGGCATTTTGGTGCCTCAGGGCTCTGGCCGAGGCTCTTTTTCCTCTTCTTTTGTACTTTATTTTTTTCTCTTTCCACATTTTTTATTGACACATTGTAGTTGCACATAACAATGGGACTTATTGTTGCATGCTCCTGCCTGCTGCACACAATGCAGCCACGTTATTTGGCCAGTGTCACTCCCAGTACTTCCCCCTTCCCTCTGCACCTCCACCCTCCACCCCACCCACCCCCTGTTGTGGTTTAGATGTGGGGTTCTCCAAAACCCGGAGACAGTGCAAGAAGGTTTGGAGGAGGAATGATTGGGTCCTAGCCTTAACCTCATCAGTGAACCAATCCCTGATGGGATTCACTGAGTGGTGACTGGAGGCAGGTGGCTGTGGCTGGACAAAGTGGCTCACTGGGGACATGCTTTGGGGTATCTATTTGTATCTGGAGAGTGGAGTCTTTCTCTGCTTCTCGTCATCACGTGAGCGGCTTCCCTCTGCCACACTCTTAGGCCATGATGTCCTGACTCACCTTGAGCCCTGAGGAATGGAGCCTGCTGTCAATGGATGAAGATTTCTAAAACTGTGAGCCCTCAAATGAAATTTTCCTCCTCTCCAGTTGTTCTAGTTGGGTCTTTTAGTCACAGCAGCAAAATAGTAGCTAAAGCCCCCTCTTTCTTCCATCAATCTCCTTTGATCTCCAGGAGATTCCCCGCCTCCCCAACCTTTCTTTGCCTGTTTCCTCTCTAGCTTCCACATAGGAGAGAAACACTCAACCCTTGGCCTCCTGAGTTTGGTCTAGTTTGCTTAACATCAGGGTCACAAGTTCCATCCATTTTCCTGAAAATAACATAATTTGCAGGGGAAAAAATTCATTTTTCTTTATGGCTGAATAAAACTCCATTGTATGTATGCACCACATTTTTTTTTTAAATCTGTTCATCAATTGATGGGTACACAGGCTGGTCCCACAGTTTGGCTGTTGTGAATGGTGCTGCTATGAACAGGTCTGCAGGCATCACTATAGTGTGATGATTGCAATTCTCTGACAGAGCCTCCCCTTGAGCCACCTTCAAATTTCCCCCATGGCCCAGCTGTTTCCAGGCTCTATGCTTTGGTGGCTGTGTGTGACAGGGAGTTTTTTCCTTCCTAGAGGGTCCTCCGGGAACTGCTGCCCATCCCTGAGCCTCATCTTCGACTGCCTGGCATCTCCCTCAGGGAGCCTTTTCCGAGGATCTGCAGGGAGGACAGGCCCAGGTGGACTCTCATCTGTGGAGAGCACTGTCCCTAATGCATGTCCGTGAGTCCTGGGGCACCTGTCTGGCGTCCGGGAGTATGTTCTGGGCAGGGGGGTGTTCTGTTCATGTTTGAATTCTCCAAGTCTTGGCCTAGGTGGCCTAGGATCAGGCACACAGCTCAGGAGGCTGACTGAACAGGTGCAGGAAGCACTGTGGCCATGACCTCCACCTGCGACTGCATCCCTGTTTCTCACCACCCCGTACTCCATGCAGCCACACCCTGGAGGGCACTGTGGATCCCACCCCGCCCCCGGCTCTGGTTTTAACTGTCGGAACATGAGTCGGACCAGCAGGTTCTTCCACACTCTGTGGTCACAGCTGGCTTCCTGTGTTCCCTCTTGATTGAAGACACCTGGCTCGCAGGTTGGCTCACCCTTGGATGAGCTGGGAATGAAGCCGTCACAGCCTCCCCACTGGGGTGCTCTACATGGTGGCTCTTCTAAGTGGATGGGGATGTGCTCGAGCATCTTTCCATTCTCCAGTCTCTGAGATGGTTGTGAAGAATAAAATGGTCAAGAACACGCCCCAGGCAGAGCCCCGACACCGTGATCATGTCCAGGGGAGTGCCCCGGTCCTCTGGGCAGAACAGAGTCGGCCATTGGTTGGAAATACGGACCCGATCCTTCCTCCCCTGGATCAGAGCCTGGGTGCCTGGTGGGGGACCAAAGGCTTCCAGGGAGGAAGATGCATTTCGGTGAAGAGGCCCTTAATCCTGGTGCCCCGCCCTCTGCCTGGTGCATGGACGCCCCGGCAGGGTCCTGGAGCTCCTTGGGTCCACCTTCTCTCCCCTGCCCTTGTGCAGCCTGGAGGCTCTGCCTCCCCCAGACCCTCTGCTCTCGTCACACTGCACTGAAAATGTCTGTGTGCTTGTTCTCCAATGTAAGCCCTTGAAGTTTTTTTTCTCAATTTTTAAATTTGTTTTAATTAGTTATACATGACAGTAGAATGCATTTATGCACTTGGGGATATCATACATAGATGGGATATAATTTCTCATTGTTCTGAGTGCACATGTTGCAGAATCACATTGGTCATGCAGTCACATTTCTACACACAGTGATGATGACTGTTTCATTCTACTATCTTTCCTATCCCTACATCCCCTCCCCTCCCTCCATTTCCTTCCACCTAATCTAAGGTAACACTATTCTTCTCTAGTGTCCCCCGCCTTATTGTGAATTAACATCCGCATATTAGAGAAAACATTCAGCCTTGGGTTTTGTGGGATTGGCTTATTTAGCTTAACATTCTCCAACTCCAACCATTTACTGGCAAATGCCATTGAATATATATTCCAAATTTTCTTTATCCATTCATCTATTGAAGGACACCCAGGTTGGTTCAATAGTTTAGCTACTGTGAATTGAGCTGCTACAAACACTGACATGGCTGTGTCACTGTACTATGCTGATTTTAAGTCCTTTGGGTACAAACAGGAGTGGGAGAGCTGATCACCATTCTGAGGGGAGTGAGCTGAAATCTTAGTGTAGTTTTGATTTGTATTTCTCTAATTGCTAGAGATGTTGAACACTTTTTCATATTCTAGTTGATCAGTTCTATTTCTTCTGTGAAGGGTCTGTTCAATCCTTAGTCCACTTATTGATTGGGTTATTTGTTGTTTTGGTGTTAAGTTTTTTCAGTTCTTTATATATCCTGGAGATTAATGCATTATCGGAGGTACATGTGGTAAAGATTTACTCCCAATCTGTGGGCTCTCTCCTCACATTATTGATTGTTTCCTTTGCAGAGGAGAAACTTTTAAATTTGAATCCATCCCATTTATTGATTCTTGATTTTACTTCTTGCACTTTAGGAGTCTTGGTAAGGAAGTCAGATCCTGTGCCGACATGGTGAAGATTTGGGCCTACTTTTTCTTCTATTAGGCACAGGGTCTCTGTTCTAGTGCCTAAGTCTTTGATCCACTTTGATTTGATTTTTGTGCAGCATGAGAGATAGAGGTTTAATTTCACTTTGCTACATATGAATTTCTACTCTTCCCAGCAGCATTTGTTGAAGAGGCTATATTTTCTCCAATATATGTTTTTGGTACTTTTGTCTAATATGACATAGTCATATTTATGTAGGTTTGTCTCTGTGTCCTCTATTCTGTACCACTGGTCTACAAGTCTATTTTGGTGCCAATACCATGCCATTTTTGTTACTATAGCTCTGCAGTATAGTTTAAGGTCTGGTATTGTGATGCCTCTTGCTTCACTTTTCTTGATAAGGATTGCTTTAGCTATTCTAAAATAAAAGTATTTTTCCAAATAAATTTTATGATTGCTTTTTCTATTTCTATGAAGAATGTCATTGGGATTTTAATAGGAACTGCATTAAATCTGTATAACGCTTTTGGTAGTATGGCCATTTTGACAATATTAATTCTGTCTATCCCAAGAGCATGGGAGATCTTTCCATCTTTTGTCAGTGATCTTTGATATTTCCTATTTTATTGCAATATAAAATTTTAAAATACTTTCTAATTATCTTCTGTATTTCAGACATGTCTGTTGTGATCTTTCCTTCTTCACCTTGTATTTTAGTAATTTGAGTTTTCTCTCTTTAGGGTTTTTCTTTTTTATTTATACTTTTTCAAAGAATCAAGTTATTTTGTCGAATTTTTTTTCAATTGTTTTTTTGTTTTAATTTCATTGATTTCAGCTCTGATTTTAATATTTTTCCTGTCTTCTGTTTTTGGTGTGATTTGTTCTTTTTCTACGGCTTTGATATGTTAGGTCATTTATTTGTTGACTTCTAATTCAATGCAATAAACTTTCCTGTTAGTACTGCCTTCATAGTGTCTCAGAGATTTTGATATGTTGTATCAGTTTCTCATTTACCTCTAAGAATATTTTAATTTCATTCTTGATTTCTTCTACTATCCATTCATCATTTAATAGTGTATTATTTAGTCTCCATTTGTTATAGTAGCTTGTATATTTTATTTTATCATTGATTTCTAATTTCATTCTATTGTGGTCTGATAGAATGCAGAGTGTTATCTCTCTCTTTTTTTGTGTTTACTAAAAGTTGCCATGTGGCATAAGATATGGTCTATTTTAGAGAAGGAGCCATGTGCTGCTGAGAAGAAAGTGCTTGTTGCTGGATGAAATATTCTATATATTTTTGTTAAGTCTAAATTACTGATTGTATTATTTAGTTCTGTAGTTTATTTAGTTTTTGTTTGGAAGGTCTGTCCAGTAGTGAGAGAGGTGTGTTAAAGTGACCCAGTACTATTGTATTGTGGTCTATTTGACTCTAGAAATTGAGAAGACTTTGTTTGATGTATATAGATGCTCCAGTGTTTGGGGCATAAATATTTATAACTATTATGTCCTGCTTATATATAAGATATAGGAATTGTCCTTCTTTGTCTCTTCTGATTAACTTTGGTTTGAAGTCTTCTTTATCTGAGATGAGAATGGAAACCCCTGCTTATTTATACAATCCATATGAGTGATAAGTTGTCTCCCATCCTTTCACCTTCAGCCTGTGGATGTCTTTGCCCATATGGTGAGTCTCTTAAAGACAGCATATTGTTGGGTTTTGCTTTTTAATCCAATCTGCTAATCTGTGTCTTTTGATTGATGAGTTTAGGCCGTTAACATTTAAGGTTATTATTGAGATATGACTTGTATTCCCCTGTCATTTTGATTTATTTCTGGTTTTTGAGTTGTCTTAGTTTCTCCTTTGGTTGAATGATGCTCCCTTTGCTGTTTTTCATTTTTTTCCCACTCATCCTGATGGGATTTTTGTTGAGACTCCTCTGTAGTGTAGTCTTTCTAGTTGTGAATTCTTTTAATTTTTGTTTATCATGGAAGTTTTTAATTTCATCTTCAAATCTGAAACTTAATTTTGCTGGATATAAAATTCTTGGTTGGCGTCGTTTTCTTTCAGAGCTTGAAATATATTAATCCAGGACCTCCTGGCTTTGAGGGTCTGTGTTGAGAAATCAGTGGCGATCTGAACTGGATTCCCCCATACATAATTTGATTTTTTTCTCTCACAAACTTTAAGATTTTATCTTTAGTCTCTGTATTATTCATTCTCATTATAATGTGTCTTGGTGTGAGTCTGCTGTAATTTTGTACATTTGGGGGTCCTGTAAGCCTCTTGGATTTGATTTTCCATTCCATTCTTTAGGTTTGGGAAATTTTCTGCTACTATATCATTGAAAAGATTGTGCATTCCTTTGGTTTGTTTCTCTACTCCTTCATCTGTTCTGATAACTCTTAAACTTGATCTTTTCATGTTATCCCATAATTCTTGGATGTTCTATTCATGGTTTCTTACCATCTTCTCTGCATGGTCAAATCTACTTTCAAGATTATATATTTTGTCTTCATTGTCTGAGGTTCTGTCTTCCAAGTGGTCCAGTCTGTTGGTAATGCTTTCTATTGGATTTATAATTTGGTTTACTGATTCCTTCATTTTGAGGATTTCTGCCTATTTTTTTTCATAATCTCTTTATTGAAGTGATCTTTCACTTCCTATATTTTTTCTTTGATTTCACTCCTTATACTATCTTTTACTTCACATATCAATTCAACTATATATATCCTGAACTCCTTCTCGGACATTTCTTATACGATGTTATTAGTGCCTTCTGTTGTTAAAGCATCTTGGTTTGTTTGTGGCTCTTTATTCCCTTGTTTTTCATGTTGTTAGTGTGTCTTCCCATCTAAAAGTATGGCTGTAAGGCTTTGCTTTTAACAGTGAGACCAATATCAACAGCACCCAGTGTACACAATATATAGCCTTAAACCTAATAGCTCCCGCTAAGACGTCTACTGCTTTCTCTCATTAAACCACAATGATGAGTCCAATAACTATCTAGAGTACAAACAGAGAATTTGTTAAAACGGTTTACAATTTCAAATGGTGGACAAGAGAACAGAGGTAGTGTAGAATGCAATGTTCCAGAGGGAAGAAGAGAGAAGCTAGAAGCAAAAATTCACAGGAAGAGTGGACGACAAAGATTGTCTGTTATTTGGAGAAAAGTTAGAAAGAAAATCCAAGAAAACAGACAAAGAGGAAGAATATGAACAAAGAGAAAAAAAAATAAAGACATAAGAATACAACAAAAATGCAAAACACCGACCATACCTCATTGTCCTCCACACACTGATGCATAAAAAAAAAACCACCCTGTTCCAAATATGGTAGGGATATTAGTGAATCAAAAAATAAAATAAATCTTGCTGGAAAATCAAACTGTCTCTGTCAGTGTTCAAAAGTTTCTCAGCCTGTCTCTGATGTCTCCTGGGATCACCAGGCCCAGATCAACCCTTTCGAAGACCCAGTCCCTGTCCCATCAATCTGGGCTTCAGATACCTCGGGCTCGGCCACCTGCAGTCCCAAGATCTCAGTGCTGTCCTACTTGCAGAGAGACCACCAGGGGTACACTCATGCAAAGGAGCAGCCCCGAGAGGAGAGGCAGCAGCAAGACCAGGGCCAGCGGCACTCCTAGCAGGAAGACCCCAGGTGCCTCCAAACCTGCAGGCACCCCCACACTGGACCTGCAGGTCCCGGCCATAGCCCCCAGACAGAGGTTCTTGTGGTGGTAAACTTACTGGCACCCAGGTCCCAGACCCTGGCTGGTGTCCCCAAATAGGTGCAGCCTCATGCAGCCAAACCTGGAGTCTCCCCCACAACAGTCCTCTAGGCGGTGGTAGCAGCGTAGTGGTGGTGGTGGTTGGCAGCCATCCGGCAGCGGGTCAGCAGCTATAGTCGGCTGCAGTGGCGGCTACAGCTGTAGGGGCAGCGTCACCAGGCCATCTCTGGGGTTCAGCAGCAGTGTCAGCATCAGTTGCATCCAGGCAGCGGTGTCTTCTGTGGCAACAGGAGGTGGCTGCAGATGCAAAGGCAGCAGCACCCCGAAAGGAGATCTCCAGGCGACCTCGGAATGGCAATAGCGGCAGCAGAGGCAGCAGTAGTGGGGGTGCTGATTGGACAGGAGACCTCTGATTGTCAGCAGCATCGACCACAGAGGTAGCATCAGAGGTAGAAGAGGCTGTGCCCAGAGAAGAGACCTCCGGGCATGGCAGTAGCATCTGCCTTTCAAGTTTTTTATTTTAAAAATATGTCATTTGTGTCACATGTGCTAGCCATTATTCAAATGACATGACACCTAATAGCTCATTTGATCTTCATAATGACCCAAGGAAGCAGGGACCCTTGGGGTCCCCGTTGCATATTTGAGAGCAAGGGACACATCATTCCATCTTTGTCTCCCAATTCAGGACAGAGTTTGGCACAGAGTGAGGTGTGGGGGTTCAGAGTTGGATGAGGGGATGAACTGTTTCCTGGCTGAGAAGGGGACACATCATATCTATGCAGCACGAGGGACAAGGGACGGGAGCTTTCCCTCAGGGTCTTCTCTACTTTCTTTCTTTCCTGCCATCAGTTCTCTATCTTTCCTCCAGAATCTCCAAGACACAGATTTAACCCTGCTGATGTCAAGTAATCATTAAAAAACAGCCTCTTAATTTGCTAACATTACATTTTTTCCTGTTGCCTTTCTGCGGTTTGGTAAAAGAACCCAGTTGGTGTAATTGTCTGTTAGAAGTGCCCTTTGAGAACAAGGACAGTTAATGACTGTTTCCCACTGAGTCCCAGAGTTGGTGCCAAGTACCCTGCGGGCACAGAGAAAATGTTAATTGATGTGATTTCCTGACTTATCATTTAAATATGCTAAATGGCCCCCAGAAGCTTCCAAGGAGTTAATACGTCACCCCAAATCTGTGACTTATCCAAGGAGCATTTTATGCAGGTGGTTTTTAGTGGCTCGGTTTGTGATGCCCATTCATTTTGTAAACTTGGCAAATGTACACAGGAAGAAGCCAGATATGATTTGGTTATAAAATGACAGGAAATACTGCTCAAGGGGAATTTGCTTGTGTTTAATACCAATGCATGGATCCACATGGATTTGAAAATTTAGTGACATCTATTTTACCAATGTTACTTATTAAAAATTATTTAAAAGTTGAAATACCGTAAGTTTAATTATTTTCCCCACATCCTGAGTACCTTAGCATATATGTGAAAAGTTAGATTATTCTACATTTTTGATGCTTATGACATTGAGAAATAATTTTCTTTGAAATCAAATCACAGCAATTTATCACTATTCATTTTAAAGTAGAAAGTATTTTGGAAATATCTCTGTCATATATTCTTGAGAGATTCCAGAATATACTAGGCAGATGCATATTTAAAGTAGTAGAATTCAGATTTCATTTGTCATCACTATTGTAGGCCAAGGTCCTGACCACATCTTTGTGAATTTCCTAACAAGCTGCTGATGACCACCAAAAATGATTTTCCTGGACTAATTTTTCTCAGAATCTGTCAGGTGATTAACACGGAAGTCAGATCCAACTTGGGGTATATGTGGCTTGTGATCATGGGGGCTGTCTCCAGAAAGGGATTTTAATGATGTTAGATAATAATGTGACAGTAAAATGAGACAGAATATAGGTCTGCATCAATCTCTTGAACCAGTGAACCAGATTAGTTTTAAAATTGGAAGGTTTCCAAAGTTTGGATGATTCCTTGTCACACCTTATGTGATAGCCTGAAATGATTCACAGTACCTTTCTATAACCAAATCTGTTAGTTTTTCTTAAGTCAAATATGTCAGTAGTCCCATTGGTGGGATAAGGACCATAAACAGCTGTATGTCACTTTAGGCCAGTTTTGTCCCTAGTGAATCAGCACAAAAATTTAGGTTTCCAGAAATTTTTGGATCTTGATAATGTTATACGGAATTGTGGGTATGCATAATTAAGATCGAATATGTTTCTGTTACCAACGGAAACTACAAGTTTGAGTCAAATCAGATAACTACAGTATTTGATAAAATGCCACACAATTCTGTCCTGTGAAGGATTTTATACATGACTGGCCAAAGTATTTGAGATCTCTGTCCAAGACATTCAACTTCCATTTTTTTTGTCTTGGAATGTGTTCTTAACTATACCAAATCTTAAGTTTTATTTGAATCAGTAATATTGCACTAGTAAAAATTTGAAAAACAATACTCTAAAAGAGCAATTTTTGCGAATTCCTTCCGACTTCATGTGTCCGTGCAATTTACCCAGTGTAGGCACATGTCTTTCTTTTTCATTTTAAGTTATAACAGATGTTTTTCTATACATTTTACTTCTTTAAACTTTAGAGAACTATTCTGGAGGGAGATTTAATAACACTCCACTGCTACCATGGAAAGAGGAGGCAAAAATGTGGGTAAAATGACAGAATTTGCTTCTCTTGCTCCAGGAGCCAGCAGTTATGAGGCGGCTGGGCGTGTGGCTGAGTGGGGAGCTCTGCCTGGCCTGCCCAGGGCCTTGAGTCCACACCGCAGCACCACCCAACCCAACCAACCAACTGACAAACATAAAACAAAACGAAACTGAAAAGCAGCTGTTAATAACGTAGGCACGGCAGCTGATGAGGGCTTAGTCAGGAGCTCTTGTGCCACGATGTATGCAGGTTTATCAAAGAAAATAATGACATCAAAATGAGTTCCATTTCAGCAATGCATTTACTTCAACAAATGCCCTGGAACCTAAAATAAGTCATGTAACCTTTTAAGAACTTGACTTTTTCATTTGCAAATTTTTGAGAAAAATTCTGAGAAACAAATTTTGAGAAATTTTGTAACATATTTCTATATTATATAAATTTTTATATGTTACTTAAGCAGTTTTGCAATCTTTTTTATTAAATAGATAGTGTTGCTGTGACAATTAACATTGCTTGAAGAAATACAGCATTAGAATTTATTGATTATATTCTTGTTATTTGTAATTTTAAGCAAATAATGATTGATACATTTCTGTGAGAACTCAGCCAGGCAGTTTGTCTGTGGCGGTTTCAGGTCCATGTGGACTCAGCCACATCCTTTCCAGGTGCTTTATAATTGTCAGCTACTGATTGATCTGAAGAAAAGAAACTACAGTTTCTAGAGGCATTGGTGTGAAAGACGTAACTCCAGCCAAAAAAGGAAGGGATGTCGTGCTGCTAAAATGCTGCAGTTGTTTTTATTTTTAATCAACAGATTTGACAATTTGGGGCTTGTGTTGAAATTTTATCAACCAAGGAATTCTACTAGTGGCATATATAAAAATGACATCTTTCATATGTAGGCAAGGAGAGTTCCTTGCAGAATTTACAATGGTGAAATGAATCCATGGGAAATGAACAGCATCGTGTATCTCTTAATTGCATGAATATCTAAGAGACCCTGGGATTTCTTGCCTTTCTTTCTTGTAACAGTTGTAGCTTGTCTTTTCTCACTGTCACGGGAAGAATCCATCTGCTGTCATCGAGAAGCCACTTAGATCTTCCTATTGCTCAGCGTGCTTTGCCACCTGGTGCATGTTGGCTTTGAGGTGAAGTGTTCCTCAGGAGCATGTTGTCCTCCATCTTGTCCTCTCGGGATTTTCCACACTGACGATGGTCCCCTACCTAGTGATGGAAGCCCTCCATTTCCTTTCTCCCATTTCGGTTGTGAAGGGAACATCAGTAATACTCCGTCATTGAAATGCAAGTGCAGGGCTTACAATACTAAGGCCAAGCAGGGCCAGTGCAGGCTTGGAGATCTTTCTCAAGTTTTTGGCCCTAGTGGCTGCCCTTATTTCTTAACAGGTATTTATGAACCATTCACTGTTCCAATGTGGTGCTAGACTGTGATGTCAGGGAAGTAAAGGTGTTTGCCAAGCAGACTTTAGAGTCAACTAAAAGACAAGCATTCCACGAATAAGTGGTGAATGGAAGTATAGATAAAATACATAGATGGAGTAAACAATCGGTCTAGTTGTCCTGGGCTTTCTGGAAGGTGGGAGGTAAGACTTCCTCCTCTCTGAACTCTGACCCACTTTAGATATCAGGGTGATTTTTCTTAGTACTCACCAGGTTCTCTCTGGGAAGTCTCCAGAGCAAAACTTGTTGAGGAAGGCTGTTCAGTTTTTATTCTGCCAAAGTCCCTCTTTCCTTGCTTCAGGTGCTGGCTTGAGAGCTATTTGTTCGTTTTGGAGAATAGGAGGTGGTAAAAAAAAAAAAAATGAGATGCACTTCTAGGTCTGTGGTCTCATCTTGCTCTGCTAATTTTTATCCAACAGAAGATGCTTTGACATAAAGATAAATTGTCTCAGACTAAGGGGTGGTGGGGGTGGGTTGGGGGATCCTGAAGAGGAGGCTGTTTAAGCTTGGGTCTAGCGGTTTAGGCATAGCTTGCTGCTGTGTGCCCTCTAATGAATTTTTTAGTAAAATATTTAAAAGCCAGAAGATTTGCAGGTTAAGATTCTTAACAAACCTCACCATTGTAGTTCCTCAATTTCTGAAACAAAGGAAGAACCTCTGGATTGCTGGTCTGTGGAGACCTGAGTTACTGCTCCCTTTCTGCTACTAACCCTTAAAATCCTGTGAGGGTCATGCTACTTCCATGGATCAAAGGACTTCAAATTCATATATAAAATGAAGCTGGTAGGCTAGAAAACCTCCAAGACACTTTGCAACTTCAAGTCTAAAGTTCTTATGAATGTCCTGAAGTTTTTTTTTTAAAGAGGGTGGCATGACTGGAGCTTAAATGTGTCCATTGAAGTCACTGGAAGCCACCACTGTTCTTGGTTCATCTTCCTCTGTAGGCTGAAATGCCCTGTGAGATTGCCCCTCACACATACGCCTGGTTTCTGACGTCTCTCTTCGCTGGTGCCATTGCCATTTGTATTAGGCATTTTATGTTCATCTAAGAGATCAGAAATACCCTCTAAAATTAAAACTGGGATGTCTACCCATAGACCTCCGGTAGAGATTTGCGGTAGAAATTATCAGTGCCACAAAAAAAAAAAAAAAAAATGACTTAGGAAATAACAAAATTTTCAATTTGTAAAGAAAAACACACTTTGTAACATAAGCGAAGAGTGAAAATGGGGACCATAAGGTCAATTTTTATGTCCTCTGCAAAATCAGGATTTCTTCTGAAAATTCGAGAGCAGCGGCTTCCTGCCTTGAAGCTGACAATATTCCCCCAAAGCCTTTGTTTGCCCTAATATTCCATAATGTTATGCTTTTACAGTCAATAAGCCATTAGTAATCAAGAGATGTATAATTTATTAATTACACTCCACATTAATATTTAATCTTTTTGGTCGCTGAGTATATTTCTAAATCTACTTTTTAATTACATTTTAGGGATATAAATCTTCCAGGCAACCATTAGAAAAGTCATTTTTCTGCACATTATGATGCCAATTACTTTAAGGCAGCTGCTGGTGAACTCTTGTGATGATACTTGGTAAATGGCAATCTTGATGCCCAGGTAGCATGCCCTCCTTTGAAAGCTAATGGAATAGTAGTGAGAAAGAAGCGTGATGAAGAATCTGCAAAGACACAGAGTAGCCGGGGGAGAAAAAGAAAGAAGAGATAAGAGGAAGAGTGTCCCCCAGAGCAGCCCCCTTGCCTTCTCCAAGTGGCCGGGAGCTGCGGTCAGGGTGACTCCCTCCCATCTCCTACAGACCTCGGGCTTTGGCTCTGGTTTTCAGTTCCCAGGACAGAAACAAGCAGGGCTCTTCTGCTGGGACTCTGGTCCAAGCAGTGGCATTTTAAAGCCATAAACAGGACTCCTCTCCCTGCCCCAATAGTTGCGTCAGATGCCAGTGGTATAGATCTTGTCTTTCTGTTTTCTTGGAATCCTCTGAGCTGCCTACCAGCATTGCTTTAGCTGACTTGAAAAAAAAAAAAATTAGATTCTTGTGCTTTTGACAACTTTTGTCAGATATTTTATTTATTTATGTTACTTTTGATTTGCTGGTGCTTTAATTTTTTTTAATTGCCTCTCTATTGGGAAAACTTTCCCTACAAAGCTTTTGAAATTTCCCTGAAATTTCCCCTGCACTCAAGATTTGGTGGCAGTTACAGTGACTGCTGCAGGAGGTAGACAGAGGCACTGACTTGTATTTGGGAAATTATCTGATTATTTGTAAAAAGCTGTCCCTTTTGATAACTCTGCATTTCCCAAAACATCTTCCCTGTGGTTTTCTACTGGGTCTGAGGTTCCTACTATAAAATTCACTTCTGGTTATTGGATAAAGCATGATAGGGGTGTGTGTGTGTGTGTGTGTGTGTGTGTGTGTGTGTGTGTGTGTGTACGTGTGCGGGCAGTGGGGATGGAACCCCAGGTGCACTCTACCATTGAGTCACAGCCCCAACCCTTTTTATTTTAAGATAGGGTCTCACTAAGTTGCTGAGGCTGGCCTCAAATTTGAGTTCCTCCTGCTTTAGCCTCCCAAATTGCTAGAACTTTAGGCAGAGCTGAGCAGTTGTTTTGAAGAGGCCATTGTTTGGAATGAATAGCAGGCACACACCATGGTGTCCTCCTGTAGCCTGTGTGCATGGACTCGCTATTTAGCTAGGCTCCTATGGCCTTCTGAACTTCTTTTCTCCCTCATTCTCAGCGTCATGGTTATTTTTAAGATCTATTTATTTGAAGGCTTATTTTCTTCTTTAGTCTTTGAAATATGAAATACATCACAAATACAAGAATGTTCAAAACGTGAATGCATACAAACCATTTTAAGAACATTCTCCCTTCCTACCGGCTTGCGGACTTCACGAGATCAGAGGCATCGCCTGTTCGTGGCCAAACCTCCAGAGCCTCGCACCCTTCTGCAGACACTGAAAGGTGAGATGTTCTTTTTATTCATGGCAGGAAGCATCTTTGGAAATTTTAAAGGAAACTTGGGGAGAAGATAAGAACCCTTTACTTCTCAAAGAATGTGTAGGTTGACGTGAGAGGGACGGGACTTTCTTCATTCTCACATGATGCTTTTCTGTTTTGTTTTAGGTCTTGTTTTCTTCATTCTCAAGAAGGAGAATGACCTGAGTTATGGTATAAATTCCTTTTTCCCCCCTTTTGGTTCCTATTTAGGTTAGAACATTTTTGCTAAAACTAGAACTTTTAACTTCTTCCTGAGTCTAGAACATAGGCTATTCCAATTACCCCGGGAAATTGTTTTCCTTCTACAAAAGTAAATTTCTGTTTTTAAAAGCTAAAAGGCAGGAGTCTCAAAGCTGCTTTGATAAGCCCAAATAGATTGTGTCCATCTGCCTGCTGGTGCCCTCGGTGTGGGCGACACACAGAGAGGTTGGTTTACTTACCGTCTCCTGGGCAACAGCACTAGAACGAGAGAACGTGGAACTCCTCCTGGGAATTAGTGTTTGAGATAGTTCATTAATAACTGTGCTTCAAACAAGCTTTTCTCCTGATTTATGTGGCAGTCCATACCCAGGGGTCCTTTTTGGCTTGCAAGGCTTTCTGTTGTAGAGCCACATAAATGGTCATTTACATGGACCTCCTTCCTGGCACCTCCTCTTGGCACAGCCAGGCAGTGGGGTCATGGAGAGGAGAGCTGCTGGGAGCCAGATGACCCTTGGTCATGGTCCTGAGCTGTTCTCAGGGGAGGATTAAAATTGGGGAAGAAAGAGAAAGAGCAGAGGTAGCAGAAGTTAAAAAAAAAAAAAGGTCACCCCGTACCTGTGACCCAGGAGGATGAAGAGAAAAGGTCTAAATGAAGACCTTTTTATATAAAGAAAAAAAAAGAAAACAGTTAAGCAGCATTTCAATAACTATCCTAAAGAATACAGTTCTCACTTCTGAATTCATCTTAAGAGAGGGAGGTAGCTGGGGTGCAGCTTGATGGTCGAGTAGGTGACTTTCAAACTCCTGGGCAGGGAACTGACACCCGCAGGTGGCTAAAAGGTCATAATTCTGTCCACCTCTGGTGAGGTCAAGGGAGCACTGAGACCCCTCCCTTGTCCTGTGGTGGCTAAGATACAAACCTGAATAGTCCTCAGAATGTAAAATAAATAAAAATAAAGAAAGAGATAGTAGAAGACGAGCCTGGTGACGTCGGTGTGCCTCCTGGGAATCCCTCGTCCCTATGCAGGGGCGTGGGTGTCTGTGGACAGAGCTCTGTGTTCTCGCTCTCTCCTACGATGGGCCGTTCAACACAGTGAATGGCTTTGCCTTGGTTTCCGCTCTATTTCTGCAGCAGATATCCCTGCAGAGATGTCTGCAGCTGATTTGCTTTCTCCCTGAAAGTTTCTCTCCTTCTCTTTCTTCGTTTTTCTTCTGTCAGTCTCCATCTGTTTTCTTTTCCCAAGTCTCGTGTGGTTCTGAGGCTGCCCCGTCTGCTTTTCCTGCCACTTATCCCATCCAGCCCTGAACTGACCAGGGATAGCCGAGGCCCAGGAGAGAGGGAGGGGCTGTCCCTGAAAGGACTTATCTCAGCAGCGATGCTCTGTGCACACATCATACCCTCCCCATATTCTCACGGTCCCTTGTTGATTTTCTTGGTGGCCTTTGGAAGTTATGAATGAATGTGAGTTTAATCCAGGGAGTTCCAATTTAGGTTTTGCATGGCCGAGCAAGGGGAAGGATAACCAGTTAGATCTTAAGGTTTGACATTATAAAGGGCTGAGTTCCCTGTGTTCATGTGTGACTCAGAGGACAGGCTTGCAGAAGAACAGCAGTGACAGAGCACACACAACCACAGCAGCTGTGACATATTGCTGCAGATGCTTCCTCTAGGCCAGACTCCTTACGGACCTTATTTCTTGGTTGCCACTGTTCTGTTGACTGGTGGGTGGGCACTATTATCTCCGTTTGGAAGTGAACATCTTGGATAGAGAGGTTCAGGAACAGTCCCAGGTGTCACAGGTAGGAAGTGGTTGAGCTTGGTCAGGTGCTCTTGGCTTTGCATTTCCTACCCCTAGAGGACTCCGGGGAGTATTTATTTCAGGGCGCCATTCCAGGGGATGGAGAGAGCTATCTTACCATTTAAATGGCCACAGATGTTCAAGGCCATATAAATTCTCAATTCTGGTCCTTTGTAAAACTGGATTTTTATATTCTTAAAGCCCAAATTATCAGATCTTTATGTTTTTCTGTTTTTATACAAAGGACTTTGAAGCCAAATATTTTTGAGAAAAGGACATAACCATAATCCCACAGTGGTCAGAGCCCAGATCTGGAGCTAAGCCCCTTAACTCCACAGGTGTCCCCAGGTTGAGTTCCTCACCAATCTGTGCCTCGGTCTCCTCTTCATGTCATAGGCATTAGAACAGAGCTTACTTTACCAGTTACTGAGCAAATAAACTGCGTGGCTACCTCTACAGCCCAGTGTGCATCATACACACGTTGTAGCAAGAGCTATAATTTTATGTTATTTTTGTTTTTATCAGTTATAAGACTATGTAACAATAGGATAAAATTATGAGGGGCAAATTTAGAGCAGTAGAAATCAAACCTATTGCCTTTCATGATGATTCAAAAGATACTGGTTTCCATGCCTTGGGTATAGTTGACTAAATTAAAATGAAATAAGGGACTTATTATAAATCAAAGTACCGTGCAGTCAAGTTGTTACTTAAACAAGCCCGTCCAGATCAGCGCCTTGCACAGCAGGGTGTGGAGTGCTGTAAAATGCAGCACAGACCATGAGGACCAGGTTTGGAGAAACCAGGCCAAAGGTGAAGTCCAAGGCTGGGGGATTCTGACCTATTGTTAACTTCTCTTTAGATTGCTCTGAGCTAATGTTTAGTGTTAATGCCTGGCAAATTCCAAGCAGGGAAAAACAGGGGTACTTATCTTTCATATTATATATGATTAAAATTAAAGTTGATTTGTCCATTAAGCAGCACAGTAACAGGTTTCCTGACTTTTCATAAGACATTAGAGGGATGATGCGTATCAAGACGACATTCTATTTCAAAAGAACACTAATCAATGCTGAGAACATTTGCTATAAATTATTCACATTTGTTATAAACTACTCCATCCCTTTAAAAATTAACGGTGCACCAAAGTAGGGCTGCCTCACCTTGAAAAGTTTGAATACGAGGGGCTGATTACAATAAGAGAACAAATAGGATCCTGAGACTTGAGCTCAGTGTATTGCTAGGGATAAATCACCAAGCGGCTCTCCATCTGATAAAACATGATCCCTGCTCCTTCTTGTATGTTCTTCTACCACACATTAATATTTCATGCAACCATTTCAAAATAAAGTCATAATGTGAGTCATAAATCACAAAACAGTGGTAATAAACCACTTTGGTTTATATTAGCTGTATGCAGATGATACTTAAGTATTTCCACCATTAGCATGGACGATTTGAGCTTTCTCTGTGCCACATTTGCTGATTTCTTCCATTTTAAGTGGTAGGAATATGGAAAACAATGCTAAATCCATTCATTAGTGATAATACAGTGCTATTTGTTCTCATAATTGATTTCATTTCAACTTGGACCTGTGAAAATTATAGCACAGTTGAAAGTGATGATATTATTGAACTTGTTTTATCAAGAACATGACTTTCTGGTGAATCCTGCTGCGGGGTAAAGGGGTGGCCTCTGAAAATAAAATATCAGAAAAAAGTAGATCAGTGAATTGGAGACTAGAACGATTAAAAGTATGAAATGGTTTCTACTCATTAGCGAATGATCTATTCTTTATGTAAGTTCATGAAATGATGCTATCATTATGTCTTACCTTGATCATCTATCTTATCATTGTTGATTTATTTCAGTTTTGTACTAGTGAAATCTGTTCCATCCTATAACTTAAGTATTCTTGAAGTTGTTGGTGCTGATATCTGAAGAGGCAGGATATATTTGGAAATGTATGTATCTATATTCTAGATGGGAATAAAAAAGCCTATGAACTTATAAAATCTGAACTCCTGCCAATTAGACAAATTGAACAAGACATAAACACAAGCATATGGGAAGGCTTGTAAATATTTGAAGATGCTATTGCTTATGGTTTTGGGTGCTCAGTCGCACTTTGAAACACTCAGGAGGAGGGCACGGTGTGTGGGTTCACAATTGGGCTGGGCCACAGCTTCTGGCCCTTGACTCACACAGGGCAAGTGAGGTTAGCATTCAATGCCCTTGACAGAGCTCACAGGTTCTCTCAGAGCTGGGTATGATAAGGGCTCAACCTTGTGTCATTATCTTATCCATAAGAGCAAAGAGGGATGCTCCTTGGGTTGGGATGTGGTTGAAATGAGGACCTATGTAGAATGCCCACAAAAAAAGATGCAGAAATGTTATATGAATAAAAGTGAATTGAGTTTTATTCTTCACAATTTTTCTTGATCTTTGAAAAAGTTTATTGATCAAGGATGGAAAACCAGATTCCGCTGAGAGATGACATGGATTATGTATTCAAGAGAAACAAGTTGGGATTCCCCAAACCGGGAAAGCTGTGGTATCTGGAGAGTGGGACTCTTGTGTCCCACATGTACGATACCATGATATTTGTGTATAACCTCCACAGTCATCCTCTCTACTTTAAATCCTCTCTAGATTACTCCTAATACTAACACAACGTCAGTGCTATGTAATGGTTTTTAATGTTGTTTAGGGAATGACAGCAGAAATGTCAGTAGAGATGCAACTTTTTTTTCCATCTGAAATAGTTGTGGTCCTTGGTTGGCTGAATCCTTGGCTTTAGAATTTGCAGATATAGAGGGCCCACTGTCGTTCGTCTGGACTTTCTGAGAATGTCACCTTAGGAAATGCATAAACCTGGTGCCTTACAAAGTAAGGTAAGCCCGGACCGGAAGACACGCCAACCTGGCTGGGCATCTCTGCAGCTCTGGAGCAGGAAAGGGTTATTCTGAGCAGCACGCTTCAGCACAGGCAGCTTGCTTTTTATGGAGGGCAGAAGATTGCTGGAGAGCAGGTCAGTGTGGGCGAAGAGAAAGCTTGAGCTTTGACCTCAGAAAGGAATTGGGTCTTGATTTCAAGAAGGCATTTAAGACAGCAATCCAACACTTTGAAGTACCTAAATGGATGGTGGAAACTACAAGAAAACCACAGGTAGTGTTTGGTCAAAAAGAAAGTGGTGGGAGGTGTGTGAAGGTGAGCCAGGGAAGTCAGAACTGAGTACTGAAGCCAGTGGAAGGGCACACGGTGCTCAAGAATTTGCAATATTTATCACGGTGGGGGACCTGCAAGAGGCGGAGGGTGACACCGGAGGTAGGTTGCGGCCCGCGAAGATCGCGTTAAAAGATTCATGCGCCCAAAGACTGGGAGGAGGTCCGTATGGTGCCAAGGTAACGCCATCGCTCTTTGAGCACCAGGCTTCAGAGGTGCAGCCGACTTCTGAAATGGACAGTCCCTCCCGTTCTGCCCACTGCCTGCCTGCCTAAGGGCTGCCCCCCGTTGTTGCTGGAGGCCCCGACCCTGCTAGCTCCTCGGGAGAAGCGTGGGGCGTACCCTAGGCCGGGTCACTGCCCCTCCCCAGCGGCGCGGCGCAGGTTTCGGAGGGGCTGATGAAGTTGGGGTGGGTGTCACCTTCACATGCCTGCCCCTTGACGGTGGCCCTGGGCGCCCCTGGCGGGCGGTGTTCCTTGAGAGCTCAGGCTGGATGGAGGTAGCTGTGGCTGTGCATCTTGTCTCGGACCCTTCACCCAGTGTCTCCTGCCATTCTTCAGCCCTGGCTGTGCCGCCATGGCTGATGACTCCCTGCCCCAATGCAGGGGTCCACCCATTTCTGGTCCCTCATTGCCACTTATTTTCTTATGGTTACACCTCTGAAATAAACTCAGACATAGATCCATACAGGGACATGGAGGATTCTTTTTGGAAATAAGCTGATAACTAGCCAGTTATTGGATTTTTTTTTTTTTTTAAACAGTGGTACTGCACACTTGGGTTTTCTTGGTTTCATCTCCCTGGAAGCTTGGCTGACAGTGGCTTGCTTTCTTTTCTCCATTATAATCGATGTAACTTACCCCAGAAGTAAGGAGTCCTCCCCAAAGTGTTTTCCATAATTATCTCCCCAGTAAATAATTGTTCTTGAATGTAAACATCATTGTACTAAAAGTTTTATCTTTCAGTGAGCAATTAAAAAATTAAGTCCCATCAAGTGGAATATATACTACAACCTATTCAGTGTGGTTTTAGCTAATAAAGAATGAGGAATGATATCTATGCATTTTCATCTGCTGAAATGAAACTTGTACACCTGGTGTGTCTATCTGCTGAAAAGCAGTAATTAAAAAAGAAATGCATGTATTTGAAGCCAGGTATTACCCTTTCTTTCCTTATTTTAATTAGTGTCCCTATTTTTCTGTTCATAGAATGGACAACCCCATAATAATGCTGAGGGCATCCTTTACCTTAGAGCCTGAATTCAAATCTTTTTTTCCATGTTCATATAAGGAAAGGTCAAGGCCAAAGTCAAACCCAGGACATTTGTCTCCATTTCAAAGACAGAAAGAGTAAGGTCACTTTCAAGATGATTTATATCCCACAAAATTTTAAAATACACTGCAATTACTTATTTATTGGATTAGGCCCTGGAACCATTAACCAAATTCTTTAAAAAATGTAAACAGTGAGGAATTGATTAGATCAGCCACGAGCGCATATCGACTCCACAAAAACGCCAAAGCTTCTTATAACTCGGATCAGCACAAACCGATTCCTTTTATCCTCACCTCCTTTTAAAATTGTTTAAGCAATGTTCTCACTTAATTGCTAACCCATCTGTAGCAGGAAACAATTATTCTGAATAAGCCCACGGACTGCTCTGGCTTTCCAGCAGATTATTTAAAAACAATATTTCCTTAAGATAACAATTTTGATAATGATGCAGGAAGGAAATATATTTGCAATTAAACGAACATGCTTTAGCACAACAAGCAATAAAAAGCTTAACACTGAGCCTTTGTGAATTAAATGCCTTAAATGCCGGAACAACATTGGACAAAAGTCATGGTTCTGCTGACACATTTATTTCTCAGTAAATGAAGACTGTTTAGGTTTAATGCACTTGTGGTTAGCAATAGTTTAAAAGATCAATGTAAATTCGTTCTGAACTAGTAAATAAGGCTTAAATGAAACTTCTAACAGCATGCTGTCACACCTTGGGCCTCTTCATCATCCCAAGGTGACGCAGCGGGATTTTTCTCGGCTCTGATGACACGCACAGAACATTATGAAGTGTTTGACAGATTTTATTTGATGTTTATTTGATTTGTGGGGTTGATATTGGATTTCAACATCTCCTTATCAGCTTTTGGTTCACGCTTAGTGCAGAACGCTTATGAGGATAGTTTCTTCTAAATGTGCTTATTAATATAAAATATATACTATTAATGAAATGCAGTTTAGGACTGGGATCATTAAACATTTCCACTCCACTAAATGAGGTAATGTATGAGAAAGCACTTTGCAAACTGTAAAGCCTTATACAGATGTTAGTTATCATAATTATTGTTGTTACAGGAAACTCGGGTTTTATATATTATTATTCTGTTTTCCTTTCACACTTAATTCAAAGAGTAAATACAGACAACCAATTTCCTTAAAAACCTGCTGCAGTTTTTTAAACAGTTCTGAGCGTTTCATTAAGGTTTTATTGTAAATCATGCGTGGTGCTATTAATTTCATTTCGTCCTAAAAAAAAAAAAATTCTACTGACATAATAAACACGACTTGTTACATTAAACTTTGTGGATGTTAGAATTTCCCCTGGGCCTGGAAACTGCAGCAGAGAAGAACGTGGGAAGGTTACACGGTGGGGTGTGAAGGCGCCTCCTGCCCTCTCTTCAGTTTTCTCTGTTAATTGAACTTTGTTGTCCTCTGTGGATGTTGAACTTGAAGTTGGTGGTTGTTGGGGGGAGGCAATGAAAGGGTCTCTCTCTCTCTCTCTCTCTCTCTCTCTCTCTCTCTCTCTCTCTCTGTATTTTGGAATGGCCTATACCAGAAGACATTCACATGCTCATAAATAAAAGGCAAGACAAAATGATAAAGGTAAAAACAAAGGATTTCTTGGGCAGAAATCTGAAGATGTGAGGGGAGTCTGGCAAATGTGGCGGGAAGGTTCTGACCTGTGGAGGTGGATGGTCACCCTCCAGCACCCCGCCTCCATGGTCAGGTAGCAATTCCAGTTCACCCTCTGCTGTAGAAACCTCACAACATGGCCATCGTTTTTCTTTTTTGTTTAAACACATAATGAACATGAAAGCAATTGCTATGATTTATTTACTTGAGATTTAAACAAAGGAGGAAGATATATAGCAAATATTTTAAATAAATAAAGGAACCGTAACCAGTTAGTTCCAGGGCTGGGGATGCACAAGAGGTCCTTGCCTGATGGGCAGCTGGGGAGGACCCGGAAATGCTAAGAGGCAAATGAACCAGAAGCGCTTCTCATGGGAGAGTCACAGCTGAAGAGTGTTTGAGATGGAGAGCTAGCTGATAGATCCTCGAGCTTTCGTATCTACCCGAGAGTAAAACAAACAGTCAAACACGCTTGTCAAGTAAGAAAGCACAAATAACTCAGGAGAAATTCTGCAGAAAAACGGAGGCGACATGAATTAAACTACTTGGTCAGGTCTCTCAGACCAAGATTTTTACAACTAAGGATTTGAAGGTAACTAGACTGTTAGGGCTGCTGGCTCCTTTAGAAAGTTCCAGAGTACATTCCAACTTAAGAGCACTGCCAAGGATTTCTAGTGGGACCAGAGGGGCTTAATGTCCTGGACACAATATATGGGTTTTACCTGAGTGTCGCCCCCGCAGGGTTGAAACTGTCCCTGCTGCCATAACTTCTGTTAATGCTTGCGATTTCTTTTTTCCATTTTGTAACCTCTATTATGTAATGGACACCCTTCTAAGTAAGTTCTGGAACAAAATTCTTTGGTGTGGAGAGCCTTTAGGGAGCTTGCTGTTGTCTTGATCGCAGCTATTATTTCTGGAGAGTTTCAGTGTGCTCAGCAGAAGGCAGCTCACCGGCTCTGGTCATCCTTACCTCCCATCATCCTCAGAACAGCCTTGGGGAGTCATCCCTGAGGTCCTTACTTTCAGATGAGGTCATGGAAGCTAAAAAAGGCCAGACTTGGAGTCCCTCAAGTGAGGACACACTGGAATTAATTTCAATATCTGTCCTCGAGGACAGACCATTGATTTAAATAAACTGTATGACCATCAAAGCAGTCGCCCTCCTCGCCTTTCTGTGGGTTCAGTGTAACTACTGCTTTCCCAGTGAGGAAACGAATACCTAAGTTAAAGCGAAATTGTTCTTTGTTATCACTCACAGAGGCATTAGGAAAACGTGATCAGAAATAACTTCCTGATCAGAATCCCTCCTTTCATGTAAATAACTGTGTGTGCTCGCTGGAACCCCTGTCTCCCTCGAAGGCACTGCTCTCCTTTGGTCTTCTGCTTTGTCCTGGGTGCACTGCGCACTCAGAGCATTCTGCGGTTCCAGTGCCTGCTGTTCACACACTGACTTTCAATTTCCAGAACATCGAGATCTAGTTTAAGGGTTAAAGTTTACCTCCTTCCTTCAGGAAACGGCATACTCATGTTCCACAAAATCAGGATTCATGCCTCTGATTTAGGATCTAAATTTCAGAAAATTTCAAGATACCCTGAAAAAAATGGTGTGGTTATATTTCTAATAAATAAGTTGCTGAGGTTGGAAAGAGCTTAACGGGCACCAAGCCCGTGCTTGAAACTTTGGTGGGATGTCTTCTACGGCTTCTGTCTGAGCAGCTTTGGGCAGGGATTGGGGTCTGGTTCAAGGCCAATTCCCCCCACATGGGCAGCCCTTCCAAGGGCAGGACAGACTTCCTGATGAAAGCTCTCCTTTCTCTGGGATGTGACCACTGCCACCAGTGGTGGGTTCTTGGAGTCTGGACAGTCCATCATTTTGTGCTCAGTGTTACTATCATGAATCCAGCCATCCTTGCCCAAGCCATCTCCTCCCTGGGCTACGCTTTCTAGTCCAGCCTGATGTGCAGGCCACCTGTCCTGGTTCCTTGCCTCTGAAGGTACCTGGTATGTGCCTGCCAGAGGGTGACAACGGCACTGAAAATGATACCAGCCTGTACCTGAACCCGCACCCTGCTATCTGCCATCCTGCTTTCGGCTGCTGTGCCTGTGGCAGCGTTGGCTGGATTAGTGAGCAGGCCATGTTACCAAGCCCAGAAACAGATGCTCAAGGGAAACCTCAGAATGGCCAGGAGCATGAATAGAAAGAAAACTCGCTCTGCTAACGCCATTCCAAGTTCATTTGGGAAAGGTTGAAGTGACAGTTGTAAAGACACAAGCGAATGAGGGTCGAAACCTCGCCGATGGTTGCTTGGGGCATGGTCAGTGGGGACTCCCTTTTGATCAGTAAAAGAGGTAGTAGCTCTTGGCCCCTTCAGCTGGTTGGTAACCACTTCAGGGCCAATGAAATGTGTTTAACAAAAAACAAGACATTAAACACCCTTGTTTTCAGTATCAGAACAGGTTGTGATGTGGTTATAGCTGCTAATTGCAGAGTAGAATATAAGATTTGATATGCCTTTTTTTTTAAATTGTATGGTGTGCTTCCTTTTATGGATTTACAAATAACTATGACATTGGAACTGTTTATATATTTTTAATTATTCAAGGAATATTGCCAATGGATTAATTGAAAATTGCTTGATTCAAAATTACATTTTGCCTATTTGCCTTATAATAAATAATGTATAATGAAACTCCATTTTCTTTTCCTCAAAATAATAAGTTGAAGTTGAAGTATTCCTCTGACTTTAAAACTAATTAATTACTAGGAGTATAATCATACAAATTTGACTTTTCATAATAAAGTCTTCAGGATATAGAACATTTTCTGAAAGATGAGACACTTCAATTTAAATACAAATAATTTGGCATTTAAATTAGTTACAGTCAATTCTTATTTAAAAAAAAAAATTTAGTTGTAGATGGACATAATATCTTTATTTATTTTTATATGGTGCTGAGGATTGAACCCAGGGCCTCACATGTGCAAGGCAGGCCTCTGCCACTGAGCCCCAGCCCTAGCCCGTCAATTCTGATTTTGTGGCACACCGAAGTGTAGTGAGTTTCTTGAAGAAAAGATGTGAACTTCCAACTCTATAAATGTATTTCAATATTATTTAAGTTATAAATGACTGTTGGCAGTGGGGAATGTGACATAAAGTAAAAGACAGGGAAAGCCATGTCTAAGAGAAAAGTAAATTTGTTAAAACTAATACAAGTTTATTTTTGTTAGACATCAAAGTGATCTCAATATGTGAAATATATTGACAAGTGGATTTATTTACCAACTTAGACATTGATCACGTAAAACTTTTGAAAGTCAAAGCTATCAAGCACGTAATTTTGATCTTTAGGTTTATTTAAGGGAGTCTGGGACTAGTGATCCTATTTTGCAAAAATGTTTTACTTCATAAGAGAAAGAAAAAGGAAGGCAAATTAAGATGTAAGCCAGGCTTGGCGGCACACACCTGTAATCCCAGGAGCTTGGGAGGCTGAGGCTGGAGGATCATGGGTACAAAGCCAGCCTCAGCAACTTAGGGAGACACCGAGTAACTCAGTGAGACTCTGACTCAAAATACAAAAGAAAAGGGCTGGGAGTATGGCTCAGTAATCGAGTGCCCCTGAATTCACTCATCAGTACCAAAGGGGGGGGGGGATTAAGATGGCAGGCAAATATCTATTATGGAACCTATTTCTGTAATTACTTTTGATCAATAGCATTCCTATAAAATACTGATTTTAAAAATCTTTAAAGATCCAGATGAGTAACTGATTCACAGCATCCCAGTTTTGATAATCATTCATGAAGATTGCAAATGTTTACATATATAATATAAAGCATATATATATACACACACTTTCTAATTGAAGCTAAATGGTATATCTCAGAAAAGTACAAAATTTTAGATGTTGACTTTGGGGCTGTATTATAAAGAACTTCCAGAATAATCATTTTTATTATTCCAAAATACTGACTTGAAGCCATCACTTTTCACCCTATTGATGCCAATCAATTTAAGTGAGAGAAACAATGAAGTCTCTTGATGTGTGTGCAGGTGCAAAGTTGCTGGTTAAAAAAAAAAAAAATGTAAAGTAAATAATGCTGGAAAACCATCAAAGGGTGTTCCTTGTGCTGTTTTGCCAACACTGGCCACATTTCCCATGAAGGGGGTAAGGAAACAGAAATAACCCTGCAGTCTGGTTCTAACAAGCTTTGGTTAAATGCAGACAAGGTCAATTCAAATGCTAGTTCCTGGGACGGACTGAGCAGGGGTGAGGAAAGGGGAGCCCTGGGTCCAGTCAGGGATTCAGAAGTCAGGGGGCCTCTGAGGAGACTTATTTGGTAACTGAAGTCAATTGATGATGAATTGAAATTTCTAAATAGATGCTTTGTCTGCCTGCTTCGAGAGTGACGTTTGTTTACTATAAAACAACAACAACAACAACAACAAAACAACAACGCATCTTCCTGAATGTGGGAAAAAAAAAGGCATTTAGAAAAAAAAATAGGAATTAACCTTTATGGTATACATTATGTTCAGTTTCAGATGTATATACACCCCCCCCAAAAAAAAAAAACCTGAATAATTGCTCTGTGCACACCTTCTCCTGTCACTGAGAACTCATTGAACCGGCTCCTTACAGCCTCAAATGCACCCTTTTGGTCTCCACTGAAGTGTGTGCTGAACTCCGGGAAAGCCACACCACCTCTTGAAGCATGTTCTCTAGACAGTGAGCTTGAAGGAGCATGGAGTACCTTAGGCTCTTGCCCTGGCCTGCTGAGGAAGCGTTTTTATGTAGGATCAGCGTGTTGCCGTGAGAGACTACATTAAGAGATAACCCGGGCAAGGCATAATATGGACTCTTTTTTTCTAATTATTTTCTTTCAGGTCTTTCTCACTCCAGTTGATGATATTAAAGCAGGACCAGACACGTAATCACTCAATCCTTTACTTACTGGAAAAGGCAAACAGACTTTATTAAGATTAGAAAATTTCCTCCACTCCATTTGTCTCTTCCCCAACCAGCATCTCTGCAATAGCCCCTTCAAACTGTGAGCTACTGCATACTTCAAATGTTTCCCTCTTCCTGTAATAATCATGCATATGCCCAGCGTGGGTGTCTCCCCTGCTTCATGAATTTGCAGCGTGGCCCCGGCCAGGCTCCCTCTTGTCTTGGAGACGATTGCCAAAGCTGATCCAAGGAGAAACAAATCCTGGAAGAGAGGGTTCACTTTATTTTAGCAGAGCTCCGTCCCTTCTGTGTCTGTGGTTGTTTTGGACATGTGCCCTGAGCCCCTCTGCCCTTGTTCTCTGTCTGCCTTACACCATGAGCCTCTGACCAATGGCTGATCCTGCTGGTAGCGCTTCATTTAGAGCTGATATGCACCTCACCCTTTATACCCCGCTGAGGGCAACTCTTCCCTGATGGTGGTGGACAGCAAGGGGTGATGGGCAAATCTGATCTCCATTCTCCCTTCTTCATTTTCTAGGATCTAAGTGAATATTATCGAGAAAAGAGAAAGAGAAATCAATCACTGTCGTACTGCTGGGAGCAGCAGGTTATGGACCCCAGTCTGTGACCTGTCAAAGACCTTCCAGACAGGCCTGCCTGCAAACCCAGGTGGATGCTTCGAGGTTCCTCCAAGCAGCGAGCTCGGGCCTCAAGTCACTTTTGCAGAGGGGAGTCTCTCCCTGGAGGAGCTCATCCACATCTCTGCTGGGATCGATGCTGTGGAGACTGCATAATTGGTAAGTAGTTAAGCAGTGGGTTTCTTCTCAGCTGACGATAATTATGGATTAGGGTTCCCAGAGCAAGAGTCTGCAAAGGGTCTGGAGAACAATCAGAGTGGAACTCTACACTTTTTCCCCCTAATGTTTAAATCAGCAAAGACAAAAGTCAGGAAAGCACGGGAAGGGTTCAGGGCAGGTGAAGATACAGACCTGTCTGCAAGGTCCTTCATTTTGCACTTGAACTTCGAGGAGGCCACGCTGCCCCTCTTTCCCCCCTTCTTCCCTGTCCTCCCTGCTTCTAGGATCTGTGGTGTTCTCAGCCCCTTTCCCGCTGTTCTCCTGCTCTCCAGGGGCCCCAGCTGTGCGTTCTGGAAGACCATTGTCACAGCATCTAAGGTGGCCAGAATCCAGTCTTCAGAACATTAGTCACACATCCACTTTTGTTATCCCTCAAGACCCAAGATCAGCCATCACCCAGGGATTTTCATTTCTCCTGTGGGTCTTAGCAAAAACACAAGAATGAAAAGATGCTGGGAGTCGTGGCGGCTCAAAGACTTGCCTCTGCTCAGCTCTCAGGTGACTGCCGTCTCTCACGTAGGCGGTTCCCCCGTTCTGTCCTGTGATTCTGTTTCACTACCTCCCAGACCTTCTTCAGATCCTTGGTCACTACTAAAAATGGAAACAGACAGTGAACACAAGCACGAAGAAAGAGATACCACTCGTGAGCCTCAAGCAGTGCCAGACTCCTGTGTGTGGATGGAGGAAATTGTCTACGTATTTCTCCCTGTCACTGGTGCCACAAATGTCACCAGCTGCTTAGCCAACAAAGAATGATTTCCTTATAAGAGAAGAAGGATTTTAGAGACTTTTTTAATGCTGAAAACCATGTTGTCCCAATATTTTGCTGTGCTTTGGATCTTTTTTTAGTAGATCTTTGACAAAACATCCTTAAATCTGTATATGAGTCACTAAGGGCTTGATCAAATTCAGAATCAAACTTGGGAAACTGGTCTCTCTGATAATGCAGGATTATGCTTTTTTGGTTGTTTAGCTCATTTGTTGGTTCTTTCTTTTTCAGTGAAACCATTCTTTGAGCTACTCTTTCCCGTCACTCCACATAAACAGGGAGGAGTCTGTTGACCCAAAGGCCCTGGGTGACATGGCCCTTTCAGTACTGTCATCTCTACGTTGAGCAAGGAGAGTGTCACTGAGCTTTGTGGCATGAGTTATCCCAGACATGGCATCATCCATGTCATGTGGGCAGTGACGGAGAACCAGAGAGGGTTTAGCAGTGTTCATCAGGAGGTCAGAACTGGAGGTTTGATAACTTCGGGGCCAATGAATTCTGTTTTGTTCCATGATGACCCTTAGATTGGTCAATTGTGGGCATAAGAGCTTCTGATGTGAAGATGATTGGAGCTGAATCAGCACAAATGAATCATTCTTACTAAAAAAAAAAAAGAGAGAGAGAGAGAGAGAGAGAGAGAAAGCTACAATAATGAGCAAGCAAAAAAAAAGATGGGGAGAGTCTTTCATGAACTTATAGGCAAAAATCTCAACTCTCAATTTCTCTCTTTTATATAAAAATGTAATTAGTTTATGAACTGAATTTCCATTCTGCACAGTAACTAAGAAAACTTAATTATGAAGCACCCATTGTGCTTCGAGAGATTGAGGTTCCCAGAGAAGGCCAGCATCTCCTTCCTTTATTCTCCTCCTTGGAGGCCCACCCTCTGGAGGTCCCAAGGACCAAGCCATTGCCATTGCCCTCTTGGCTAACAAGTGCTGTTTTCCATCTGATGAATTTGCCCCGCAGGCACAGGAGAAGGGTTGGTTCCACCATTTTCAGAGGCTAGGCAGCAGGATAAATTTCACAGGATTTTGTTGACTTTAATTGGTTTGCATTGGTGTGAGACATTCCTGCTCCTGGCTCCTTTGTCTTCTGGATCATTTGACTTGCATAGGTCCTGGGCCAGCCAGTCACTCAACCATGTGATTCTAGGCTTAACAATATCTCCCAGTCACTGGTGACTCAATCGCACTTTAGTTTATTGCTCAGTAAAATAATAAATAACAATAAGTTCAGGCGTTTAACCAGGCTGCTTTTCTCTAGGGGCGAAGGAGAGCTTTCCCCGTTTAAAGAGTGTGTGCTTTTACGTCTTTTCCTCTGAAGAAGTAAGTCAAAATGCTTTTGGTGTTAACAAGAGACTCTTTCCAAAGGACCAGCTAGCAACACCTGGAGCAAATTCTGAAAACTAGTTTAAGCACTCAAACAAAGTGATCTTGTTTCTGTAACAGAGATTACATAAGCTCCAATACAAATTGACTTCTATAAACAGATTTCTTCTTAATTATGTGAACATTGGGCACTGCTTCACCAATGTGCCTATTGATAACAGTTTTGCTCTGTGGCCAGGTGGCAGGCATTTGTGGATGGTAAGGTCTTGTTTCACCTTTCATGCAGGTAGTAGCTTATGCAACTGTCCTAGAGAAGTTTCTGTGTGCGTCGTCTGTGAATTAAGGCATGTGTAAAGCTACAGACTAATTTATAGGTTTGCCTTTGTATCTGTGAATTGGTTCCTAGACCATTGCTATCTGGGGTAGAGGACCAGTTTTCTAAAAAAGATTCAAATCTATTGAAGCCTGAAGCTTCTTTAAATACAGTGATAGTTAATTACTAGAAAACGGCTCACGCATTCGGGTCTCATGGCGATGTCACATAAGTTCCTAAGGACTTGTCTCCCAATCTCTGCCCTTCTTGTGGTGCTGCAGATGGTCACAGTCAGCTACTGGATTGTACTGGCCTTGACTCTGTTTCAACTCAGCAGCTCAAGTGCAGTAACACTCTACTTTAGGTTTAAAATAAGTGAGTTGTCATTTAAAAAGCAAAACAAACAAGCAAAAAACACAGGGTGAATAATAATCAGGTGTAGCTGGGTGTAGTGGCACATGCCTATAATCCCAGAGGCTTGGGAGGCTCAGGCAGGAGGATTGAGAGTTCAAAGCCAGCCTCAGCAAAAGCAAGGTGCTAAGCAACTCAGTGAAACCCTGTGGCTAAATAAAATAGAATAAAAAAAGGGCTGGGGATGTGGCTCAGTGGTTGCTTGCCTCTGAGTTCAATTCCCCGTAACCCCTTCCCCAAAAAATCAGTTGTGAATAAGTAAGATTATTGTGAATTGTCAACTTAATAAGGATTTTTAAAAGCCTTTCTTTTTAATACCGTGGTATTCTGGAATACAGGAAGAGTGCTTTTGAGTTGGCTTTATTGTTGGTCCAACCCTGATCTAGCATCTTTCTGAATTCTGTCAACGGTTACTGTGCAGATGGTTGGAACATTTGCAAATGGACTGTTTTCTGTAAACTTGCTTCATAATTGAATACAAAAATTTATGCAATTTCTCCCAACCTCCATGGGGGTGGGGGTGCATAAGCTCCTTTGTACCACTTTGTTACTGAACAGTATTTCCTGAGATACCTATGTCATTTTTTATAATCAAGGTGGACGTTTGTGCGTGGCTGGGGGAGCCCAGGGGAGGTATTGGCCTGTCCCCACCCAGAGAGGAAGGAAGCAAGTTTCTGACTCTGCTGTTACTAAGGGACCAATCAGGATTTGAAAAGTATATTGCCTCAAGTTTTGGGAATAAACTCCATTTGGACTTTGATATGTTTTCAGTGTTTGTGGGTATACTCAGGGATGCATATAACTAGTGATGTTCCCGTGAAATTTGGTCCTGGGTCTGTATTATTGTAAGGACATAGGTTTGCCATTGTGACCGATGGAACATTCTCTCTAAACCAGAAAGGAATATCAAGATTGGAACTGCTGTGGCAAGTTTGCTTGGTGAGGTCACTGGTGGCCAGGCTTCTTGTTTCTTTTCCTTCATGCTAACATGGAAAAGAAAGTGTCCACAAAGTGCATGGTGGTTCTCAGCCCAGCTGCTTCGTAGCCAACCAGAAGGGGAGCATGGAGGAGCAGGGAGAACGGGGCCTGTCGCTTTCAAGGCATGACCTGCAAGTTGTGAATGCGTCTTCCCTTCACATCCTATAAGCACAATATAAGCACAGAAATTGAGAGTGGACTATTTAGAAAGTTTTATAGCAATATGGCATTGGCATGAGCTCCAAACCCACCATCCATTTCCCTATTTGCACATAAAAGACTCATTAGCAAACCAGCCACCTAACTGCAAAGAAGGGAGTATGCTTGTTTTTGTGACAGTCACAAAACAGTAACCACCTGAATATGGGCTGACTATAGGGAGAGGAGATGGATATTGGGGCCAGCAGTGCATGGATGGGCCCCTTGCAACTCCCAAGCCTCCGTTCACTTTGATTCCCATTTATTGTCAATTTAATGTCCTTGTCTTTTGCTGGGTTGGGAAGCAGTGATGTGCACTCTGGGTTTACCAGGGACTCCTTCTCACCCTCTCTCTTCCTCTCTATGCCTCTTTATTGAGGTGGAGCGTTTCCAGCTATTTGATATAAACACGGAAGGAAGATCTGCCCAGGATCTAAAGTGTGAGGGTCTGTGATGAAATATAAGCCAAGAGTGAACCCAAGTGCCTCCAGGTAGAGCGAGGACAACTTGCCTCTCTGTGGCTTCCACAGTCGGCAGGGATTGAACACACACAGAACCAAGAACAGGGTGTGCAGCTTGGTGCCACTGCAGTCATTGCCTACGAGGGTAGGATGGCCTTTCTGGAAAGAAGAGAAGGATGAACCCCGTAATCACATGCTGGTTTACCTTCACGAGTGGAAACCCCCTGCCCTGTGTGGGGCAGGCCTTCCCGTGTTCTCTCCAGCCTCCTGAGGGGCTCGGGGCTCTGTCCTCACCTCCACCCCACATCTGCCATGGCGTGTCCCAGACCACCTTCTGCAGCACTCAGAAAACTCTGACCATTTCTCATTTGGTCATCTCCCCTGTTTAGGAAAGTCTGGCGCAGGCTACGAGAGGCTGTGCCCTTTACCAAGCAGAAAGACTGCACTCGCCTGCTCTGCTCAATCGGTCCCTGGGACTGAAGAGCGGGTGGCATCTTTGCTGCTTGTTGGGGCAGAGGCTCTGGTGATGGCATGATGGAGTCTATACCAGGTCCCCGTCTGGGTCTTACGGGAACTTTATCCAGTGGACACAATCTGGTGGCAGTGGGGGATGGCTGGAGGGGTGGCACCAGTGGAAGACAGCCATGTTGCCCTTCAGGTCAGGTGGCACTGTATCCAACCCTCACAGAAGTGGGAGGAATGAAGTGACCACCCACACTGAGGGTGAGGAAGAGAAGGTGGCATTCAGCATGCCATTCGTAGCCTCAACTGGTAAAGCAGAAGTGGGCAAGTGTCCTGAAGGACCCGCAGGGGAGAGCAGCTTCAATGATAAACAATAGAATCTTTGTTTTCATGTATAAAAGAATAAAAATCTTTCACTTTAAAATAAGTCTTTTTAAAGTCCGAGACTTGAACGTCCCTTGGGGAGTAAGCTGTTTTATGAAGGAAGTTGCCCCGCTGTGCTGTTTGGAGTTGAAAGATGGGACTCAAAGGTTCAGAAATGGTGACAGATGAGCAAGTCAGAATTGTAAAGGACAGCTGTTAAATTCGAGAATCACAGAAACAGAGAAGGAGAGGGAGGAAAAGCTGGGATCTCAGAAGACACAAGTGACTGGATTTAGGGACAGGTGTGTGAGAGCGTGTACTTTGGACAGGTAAGTTTCATGCTCTCTAAAGCTTTACAAAAAGAGAGCACAGTATGTTGAATGCTCAGTTTCAAGTTTTTTACATCGCTATAGTGTGACCTCCAAAGGCCTTCCCAGAATTGAGCGAGCCTTCTGATCATGAGTAGACAGCAGGGAGTTTGTTGGGTTGTTCTCCATCAGTGGAAATCTAGGAAAGGAGTGGCATTCCAGATTTGGGTTAATGTAGTAGAGAAAGAAGTACTTTGCCCCAGAAGAAGAGATGATCCGTAGATTCCTGGTTCAGGAGAACTTGGGCTCAGGGGTGGAGGTATGCAGGAAGATGTGAGGCCCCGGTCATTGGGGAACATCATTAGACTCATCTGTTTTAGTCAGCTTTTCATTACTTACCAAAATACCTGACTAGAACAACTTAGAGGGGGGACAGTTTATTAGGGGATCTTGGTTACAGAATCTTAGTTCACAGACAGCCAACTCCATTGTTCTGGCTCGAGGTGGGGCAGAGCCTCATGGGGGAAGGGAGTTCTGAAGGAAAGCTGCCCAGCCCCAAGGCAGGTCAGGAAGCAGAGAGGCGGGGAGGGGCCACAGAGCATGCTCCTGGTGACCCACCTCCTCCAGCCATGCCCACCTGTCTCCAGTCACCACCCAGTCATGCAGACAAGGATGGACTGATGAGGTTACAGCTCTCATAGTCCAATCACGTTACCTCTGATCATTCCCTCATTAACACAGGAATACCTCACAGTCAAACCCTAATATTCCACCTGTGTCTCTCTCATAATAGAAATTGAATCTCATGTATGAAATATGATATGTCAAGAGCTTTGTAATGTTTTGAACAACCAATAAAAAAATTAAATTAAATTAAATTTGATTTAAAAAAAGAAAGAAAATTGCAAGAATCCCATCATCTTATCGGTTCCACCATTGCCCAAAAGTCCAGTCCAAGTTCAAAGTCTCTTCTGAAACTTAAGGCAAACTCTTGGCTGTGAGACCCTGTAAAGATAAAAAACAAGTTACGTGTATCCAATAGGCACTGCACAAAGTAAATATTCCCATTCCAAAAGGGTGGAATAGGGGCACTGGAAGACAGGATGGGGCCAAACCTTGCTGGGAAAACAGGTCCCTAACCCTGCCTAGAACTCTGCATAGAGCCTCTCGGATATGTGGCCTTGTGATGTGCTCGCTAAAGGACTTGGGCAGCCGTGCCTCTTTGGCCATGCCAGTTGTAGTACCCATGGGTTCTCCTTCAGCCCGGCTTTCTTTGCAACAGACAGTCCATGTTACTGGCATCTCTTAATTCCTTCAATCTCCAGTCCATCTTTGGTTTCACCTTTATAGCTTGATGCATTGACCTCTCAGGGTCATCCTGCAGGGATTCCAAACCTGATACACTTTACCTGGCTTCCAAGACCTTCCTTGGGAATCAGGGTGGAAACCTCTGTGACGCCCTACCATTCTGCATTTCTGCAGAAGCAGCACCATGTGGATAATGTGAAGGTGTGCTGCCAGCTTGCACAATTCCCAGGCCCCCTGGAATCATACTTGCAGCTCCTCTGAGTGCCTGCAGAGCTCAATATGGTAAGAAACCTTCCTGCCTCCCTCTGCAATCTGGCTGACCCCATGATCACTTCTCAAAGGAATTTTCCCTTCTACATGTTGGAGCCTATAGCAGTGTGGTCTTGCAGATTCTTGAGATGCCCTGGAAGCATCTTTCCTATTGTTTCTGTTGAAAGTACTGACCATCTCTTTAGGGATAGTAGTCTCTTCAACAACTTTATATTGCTTAGTGTCAGTTTTATAAGCGCCTTTAAAATCCTTTACCTTTGCTTTATTTTTCTGTTCCTCACAGTAAACCTGACTAAAAGCTGCCTGCAATATTCATACTGAGTGGTATGCTTCTTTAAAATTTCCTCCACGAGATTAATTAGCCCATCACATTTAAATTCAGCCTCATACAAAGTCTCAGGACATGGGCAAATGTCAACAAATTATTTGCCCGAATATAACATGGGTGCCTTCTAGTCCAATGCCCAATAGAGTCCTCAGCTCTCTCTGAAGCCTCATGGGCACAGTCTGTCTTTATATAGGCATTTGGGTCTTCTTAGCGTCCACCAGAACTGCCCATTAAACTCTGATTATATTATTGTAAAGCTTTTCTAGCTTGCCTCTCTAGAACCTTTTCAAACTTCCTCTCATAGACCAGCTCCAAAGGTTTCTTTGGTCAGATTAATCACAGCAATGACCTTACTTCTTGGTACCAATTTCTGTTCAGTTAGCTTTTTGTCACTGTGATCAAAATACCCGACAGAAGAACTTAGAGGAGAAAGATTTTATTTAGGACTCACGGTTGCAGAGGTCTGAGTTTATAGACAGCTGACTCCATTTTTCTCTGCCCAAGGTGATGCAGAACATTATGGGGGAAGGGAGTGCTGAAGGAAATTTCTCAGCCTCAAGACACAGGGTTAGGAAGCAGAGAGGGAAACAGGGAAGAGGACCCCTTTCAGATGCCCCCAGTGACCACCTTCTCCAGCCATGCCCCACCTACCTACAGGTTGCAGTTCTCACAGTCCGATCACTTTACCTCTGAACATTCCTGCATTAACACATGATATTTTGGGGGCACACTTTACATCCAAACCATAACATCATCTCAGGTTTGTCTAGATATTTATGCTGCCTCTAGTAAATGGTCCAAAAGTAATAGTACTTTTTTTATTCTATGCCTTGGTGTTTACTCTGATGGAATGCTCCCTATTCTGACTACAGTTATATTCTGCTAATTCAACTTATCCAAAAGCACAACCCGAGAAATAACAATTCCTGGAGATCTGCAGTGAGAAAAAGGATTAGATGTTCAATGAGACTTTATGAAATAGGGCAAACTCTATCCCCCCACCCCAGAGAGTCACAATATGCAATGACACATTGAAGGCCCTGAAGTTGGATGCACATTTCTGTTTAGCTCTGTGTTTCTCATACTTATTTGACCACTAATCTCTTAAAAACTATCCCACATTTGTATGAAATGCCTTGGGAAATGTCACCCCAGGTGAAGGCTGTTTTATATTTGGACGATGAAGTTATGCCCAGAGCCAAGATGGGACTGCACCAGCGTGTTTCATATTCTTCATTCATGCCTTCATGTTTTCATGCGATTTTCTCCAAAGTGCTTGAAGGCATTTTTTGGTGTGGCTTTTGTCCAGTCTGTGCGATTGGTCCTGTCAGGGCTGGGAAGCCTACATGGCTTTGTGTTTGTCAAAAGCAACAATCAGTTGAGCAATAATCATTCAGCAACCACAAAATGCATCCAGGGAATTGGTGCCGTCAGATTTGGATATTGGTCTTCAGTGGCCTCGCTGTAGTAATTAATGCATAATGATAATGCAAATGCTAATGAAATTAGAAATACAATTGCTATTAATATAGCATAGGCAGATTATTACTGGTCTATTGCCTTAGTGGAAAAGTCTTGGGTAACACAGTGGGGTAACATTTCTGGTTGGATTCTCTGCCTTGCACTCAGGAATCTCTTATCACACCTAACTCCTGCATGCTGCCATATAATTTTGTCTTATAACTTTAAAAGGATTGTCACAAAGATAGCATATGTTCCCCCATTGACCAGGTGGATGCCAAGTATCAGGCAGCAGGGGAATAAAATCACAACAGAAGTTTAGAATCAAGTAGAGCAAACAGAGAGGAGTAGGAGCTGTTGGAGAGTCCATGCAGAGTTAATATGGTAGACAGTTCACTTCTATGGCTAGATAATGAGGAGTCCAGGTCTCTCTAACGTTGCTCTCATAAATATCCATTGATTTCATTTCCACCTTTTTCTAGAGTCCACTAGAATTCATAACACAGTTGGAGAATATTGTTTTATATTGGGAATATTTTTATGACTCCAGAGGACGTGGTGGCCAATTCCTGCTGCCCAAGGTAGCGACTGTGCTGCCTCTTTCAATGGCAAGTAGGAGCATTCTCCAGCCCTTCCTGTCCTTTGCCTAGTGTTCACCCACTCACTCTGTTTTTCTAATTCCTCTTCTGTAATCTCGCTTTGCTTCCTAGTTCTTGGAGTTCTTGACTTGCCCCGTGACTTGTGACCCACCTGCATACAGCGCTCCAGGGGTAGGCACAGTTTTGAAAGAACTTTGGAATTCTGGGTATCTGACTGCTGTCTTTAAATGTTAGTTTTATCTTTCATGAAAATTTTAGATAAATCTTAGATAATATAACACATTGAGAATGCTGTCTCTGATGTGAAAGTGAAGTGAAATTGCAGAGTGGGCTTGTTCGGTCAGCAGCAAGGCGCTATCACATAATGGGTTATGTAATGGAACCATTTAATAAAAATAGGTACAAAATACTAGTGTAATTAGATGAAAAGGTCATAGAAATCATCAATTTAGACAGAGGTGATATGAGAAATAGGACTTAAAATTTCCAGGAAACTATCTCCTGGAGATTATTTGAACCACAAAAAGTGGTTTGCATTTCCAGCTTAATGGCCTGAGACTCGATGCCATCTGCGCCCGGGCAGGAGGGACCTCTGCAGAGCATTCCTAACTGGAAGTGTTCAGGGATGCGTCTCCTGCGTTATCTGATGCTAGAAAATTAGAGCTGTCTGAGCTCCCAGCCCTGGTAAGGGACTGACCTGCCTAATGTGAGTGTCTTTGCAGTATAATCGTGGTCAATGTTTCCAAAGGAAAAATGACCAACTTCTGTTACTGAAGAAGAAAGGGAAAAACTTCAAACTTCAATGAGGATTTATCCAGGGGCTGAGGATATATCTCAGTTGGTAGAGAGCTTGCCTAGCATGCACAAGGCTCTGGGTTCAATCCCAGCATCACACACACACACACAAACACTCACAAACATACACACACACACACACACACACACAAAGATTTATCCAACTTGATAACTAAGGAGAAGAATTTTACCTTATGCCACTTTCCCAGTTTGTGACATTCACCTTCTTTTGTCTTCCTCTTCCTCTTTATAACAAACCTGTCCACACCTAAGGTAAGTCAGAAGGCTGCTTTCTTTTGAAGTGATCCCAGATCTTCCCGACACTGCCTCTGGCTCCTGTTCTTGCCATCAGAGTTGCTATCAGAGTTATGCTTTTTCTCTCCTTGTTGACTGTGGGCAACTCTGTGGCCAGAGCCTCTCTCCTCCATCTTTTTAGGGACGTGTCTTCTTCCTTCTTTCTTCTTTTGTTCCCTGGAGTGCTCAGCCATGGTGTGTGGACAACCGACATCTATGAATGGGATTTGCTTACTGAAAGCAGGCAGGAAGAGGGTGAATAATGGTGGTTCCCTGGGTGGCCCAGAAGAGGGCTTGCCTTAAAGAGTGGATGGGTACCTCTGTCTTCAGGCGTCCTGCATTGGGCACAGGTGCCTTGTGATGTTGAAACACCCATCCTCGTGACTCACTCCCGTTCGGGCTGATCCCTTCTACCTGTCTCGTCTTGTGCAAAAGGTAGCTGAGTCCAGACGCCATGAAGAAGTGTGGGTCTGCTGTGGGCAAAGGAAAACACAGTCTGTTCAGTCAGACTGGAATTCCAGATAAACCACGGATAGTTTTTTAGTCTAAGTGTGTCCCAAGTATGCTGCAATTTCTCTCCCAAGTCTGTGTGATTCTTGCCGCTCTCATTGTTGGAGATGGACCCGGCTCAGGAGAGGCAAGAGAAAAAATAAATTAGTGAATTTCCCGTCCTTCTCCCAGATTTCATGGCAACAACGTACCCTTGAATGATGAATTGTCATTTTCCAATAGTTCTGCATATCCAGTTTCCTTGGCCACTTCTAGTTGTACTTCAGGGGGTCTGCGGCGGAGGCTAACCTTCACCTCTTCATCTGCACCAGAGAAGGTGTTGCCAACAAGAGCAACCAGGATGATGCAGAGGGATTAGGCACTGGGGTCAGGGTGTTTGCGAAGACACGTCCCCACAGGTTTCTCAAGTTTCTGCACATCTTCCAAGAAGAGCATTGACTGGTCTTTCATCTGGACCGTCCTTTCAGGGTGGTTTGTATAGCAGACATCCTTGTCTGATAGAAATAGTGTTTCCAGATGGAGGGCAGGGTTGGGCAGGTTTGCTTAGATCCCTGCAGAGGTGAGCTTCCTGCGCTTGAGGTTCCCTGGCCTACATAGCAGCATCCGCGTGGGTCCCTCCCCATCCCCTGTGCAGGAATGAGGGGCAAGGGAACCAGAGTGACAGTGAAGTGGGTGCTGCTTGCTGTGCTGTGAGTCATAGCATCTTTTGTCTCTGACCCAGGAATCTCTTGATTTCTGCCAACATCCGTGAAATTGCGGTGGCCAACTTAGTAGCTTGCCAGTAGGATAACATTTAAGACCCTTTGTAGATCTTGACAGTGCTCAGCGCGTCAACGCTTTTTTCTCACTGAATGCCAAGCTTTTTGAAGGCAGGGGCTGTGTCGTCCATGTTGGTGTCTTCAGTCCTAGCATAGAATGGACCCGCAGTAGTTTGGTGCTGAACTCAACTGGACTGGCTACTCTTCAGCTGGGTCTTTCCTTTTCTCCTCAATAAATTCAAACTCAAAACACCTACATCAGGGTCAGCTGGGGGGAAGGGAGGTCAGCCGGGGGAAAGTAGACTGACGGCAAAGAAGAATAGAAGCCCAAACATCTTGATTCTCTTGTCACGTTGCCTTCTGCAACCTTTTTCAAAAAAATTTGTGTTAAAATTGTGCTCTTATGTGTACTACGAATTGAAATGCATTCTGCTGTCGTGTATAACCAGTAAGTTTTCATTTTTTCCATTTGTGGTTACGTTTTCATACATGCATGTGATGGAGCCACAGAGTGTGGCCAGTGTCTCTCCCTAGTACTCCCCCTCTCTGCCCCACTTGCCTCTCCTGGCCCATTTCTTCTACTCTGGATTTCACTTCAGTTTTCATGGTACTCCTCTACCACTGTCCGCCTTTCCCTTTTGGTTCCCTACCTTCCACAGAAGAGAGAAGACATACAACCCTTGGTTTTTGGAGTTTGGCTTATTTTGCTTGGATAATGTTCTCAAGTTCCATCCATTTCCTTACAAATGACATGATTTCATTCTTCTTTATGGCTGAGTAAAACTCCTTTGTGAGTACACACCATGTTTTCCTTACCCATTCACCCACTGAGGGACAACAAGCCCAATTCCATAGTTTGGCTATGCTGACTTTAATTCTTTGGGGTAAATGCCAAGGAGTGGTATCACGGGATCATATGCTTATTCCATGCCTAGTCTCCTGAGAAACCTCCATATAACCGTTTATTTTTATATGTAATCTAATCTTAGATTCTTTTCAGAAATGCATGTCACAAATGACCAATGATTAACGTGCATGAAGCAGAGGAATGGTGCTCCACACAGAATTACATATCTGTGGGACCAGGGCATAACTACAAAAAAAAAAAAAATCCATGGTCAGGGGACGCGGAGATGATGGAGGCTGAATGAGGACGTGATTCTTCAGCGGAGGAAGAGACGTGGCAAAGAACTAGCTGGTAGGAACCCCTCAACCCAGGGAAGGGGGTCTCTGTCACTCTAGTTTTTGCTCCAAAATCTATTCCGACTGCCTAGAGGACACCTGGATGTCTCTAGATGGACTGCATCCTGTGTAGATCAGCAGTGTCCCTCTCCCCATTGCTAGCTCAGAGTGTCTCCACGATGTCCTGTGAGCCATCAGCCCTTGAGTCCCAGTTGTAGCCCTCCCTCCTCACCACTGGAATGGCCTCCTTACACAAGTCTCGGAGTCCCAGGCTCTGTGCAACAAACCTGGCTGCGTCTGTGGGGCTGTGGCCCCAAGCCAGCTGCAGAGTATGACATGTCTTGGGTTAATGTGCCCATCATCTACCAAGCATTGCTGGAGTATCTTGGCATTTGTAGTAATTATAATTACATTGTCTTATCTGCTTGCTGCCCAGGCATCTGGGCATCTTTGCCTGGGAGAAACTGCTCCTCCAAGGGTTAGCTGATTCTTAAAGAAAACAACCAATAGCCTAGAAGTTCATCTTTCCTTGCAAACCAACTAACCATGCGGACCAACTAACCCAGAGCCCTTGTGCCCCAGCCACCTCCTTTACCAGGTTCATTTAGGGCTCCTGCCCTCTGGGCCTGTGCCCTCTTCCCTCAACCCCCAGACCCTAGAAACCATGCAAAGTAGACAATCTTGAACCTGCTTAGCTTGCTGACCCTGCCACGTGCTTTCTTCCTGTGAAGGCTACAACAAAGCCCCTTGTCCACGTTTCCCCCTCACACCCTGTGCTTCCTGGACAGCCCTGTGCTTCCCTGGGAGGCTCACCATGGCATGGCATGTCCAAGTCTCTTGGCAACTGTGAGTGACAAACTCTATTTTCAAAGACAGTCATGTCCTGATCTGTTGCCTCATGGTGACTGATTAACAGTGAAACGTACGTTGTAGAACCACATTGCTCTCAGAAAGAATATAGGATATGCTTGTGTTAGGGCTTGAGGAAGGATTTTTCTTCTTTTTTTGCTAACGAGAATTTATTTAAGATTTGGGAAAGCATTCTTTGTTTTAATTTTGAGTAGAAAGTTCTAGAAACACAGCAAGGACAGGGTTTCAAGAAGTTTGATCTATCCATAGGAGAATGGTTGAAAACATTTATGAATCATGCCTGCCCTAGAATTCAGTAGTCCTCTTTTATCCGTGGTATTAGTTATGTGCAACCAACAAAGTTCTGAAAATATTAAATGGAAAATTCCAGAAATAATTAATGTGTATTAAAATGCATGCCATTCTGCCTGGCGTGATGAAGTCCTGCATTATCCCATGCTATCCCACCTGGGATAGGACTCTTGCTTTGTCCAGGGTCTGCACGCTGTATGTCCTACTCACTGTCAGTCACTTAGCTATCTGGGTTATCAGCTTGACCCTTGTGGTACTACAGAGCTTCTGTTAAAGTCACCCTTGTTTTACTTACTAATGGCCCCAAATCACAGTGATGCTGACAATCTGGGCATGGAAAAGAGAAGCTCTTTTTTTTTTTTATTGAAAAGATACATATGTGGGGCTGGGGAGGTGGCTCAAGCGGTAGCGCGCTCGCCTGGCATGCGTGCAGCCCGGGTTCGATCCTCAGCACCACATAGAAACAAAGATATTGTGTCTGCTGAAAACTAAAAAATAAATATTAAAATTCTCTCTCTCTCTCTCAAAAAAAAAGAAAAGAAAAGATACATATGTGTAAGTTTGTATGTATAGGAATACATATCGCAGCACGGTGTGTGCCGGAAGAGCATAGGACAGACAGGGCTTGGCACTCTTCAGTTCCAGGGCACCTCCACCCTGGGGTGGATCTCGGGACACACGCCCCTTGGATAAGTGGTGACTACTGTGGTACAGAACTGTTGAAGAGACTCAGTGGCACTATAGAGGTTGAAGTGGAGGGATTTCCCTAAATTCATTTTGAGAGAGAAAAGCAAGATGCAGAGAATCTTCCTATATGGTCTTACATTTGTAGAAAACAGTGGCGGGAACGATGTCTGTGGATATATTTATGTGTGACGGCAGAAAATGACATGAGCGAAAGGAAGAACGTGAAGGACACAGGTAGTGCTGTTGATCCCAGGGAGTGGACAGGTGGGTTGGTGCAGGGGGCCAGGGAGAGGAGGGGAAGGACCTCAAAGTCCCAGGGCTCTAGGGTCACGCCTGAACACTTACGTTCCATTATTTCTTTCTGTTAATACATATAAAAATATTTTTAAAGCATTACAATTCAGTGACTGCTTTTTAGGAGAATTTTATTCTATGTTTAAAAATTTTAATATCATTTTTTATGTGATTTACTTTTCAGTGAAGAAGAAGATACATTGCCTCCATCTGCCTGTTGAGCCTGGGCAAGCAGAATCATTTCTAAAAAGTTTTATTTTTAACTGACATTTAATAATCGTACATATTTTCGGGGTGCAGTGTGATGTTTCATTATGGGTATACACTGTACCATGATCAAATCAGGGCATATCCCTCACCTCAAATATTGATCATTTCTTTGTGGTGAGAACATTCAAAATCCTGTCTTCTAGCTGTTCTGAAATACCCACTGTGTCGGTGTTAAATACAGTCACCCTATTGTGCAATAGAACACTAGAACTTATTTCTTCTCTCTGTCACCTTGTCCCCAAGTCTGTGGATTTTGATGTCCTACTGCCAGGCAGCTGTGGGCTAGCCTTGAGCCTCCCCTCTCTCCAGTTCAGGTCTCTGATTTGGGGACAAGCAGTATGGAAAGAGCGGGCGTCTGTTCTGTGTGGAAGGGAAGCCTGTCTCTCCAGAAAGAATGGAGCATTTCTGTCCCTAGAGTCACAGACCACCCCACACTGACCAGCTCTATCCCCTGCGGTCACTTGGGCCAGACAAAAGCAAGTTTTTTCTCACAGCACAGGGCCTCCTGCCCTGCAGACTTAGTCCCTTCTGTTGGGTGTTACGAAGCCCTGAGTCTAAATATGGCCCACGGCAGTTTGATGGAAATCATTTCCAGTAAAAGAGGATGTTTCCTCAGCAGTTTTCAAGCTGGCGCTGACTCAAGCATCCTCCAGGGAGCCCATTTAACTGGTCATTAGGGAGACAGCAAGAAGGCATTGAGGAATTCTGTAACAAGATGCGCATCCTGTGTGGAGGCCCCCTGGGCGCTGACCTCGGCTCCCTGGGCCTGCTGGAGAGGTTGGACTGCTGAACAGTATTCTGCTGCAGCAAATCTGTTATTTTTGCTTCATGAGGACCAGCACAGGAACAGTCAGTGTGTAAGGATGACTAGCCCCCATCACGCCCTCCCAGGGGTGGAGAGGTAGACTTGACAAGAGACATGAAAATTCATGCTGAGTTGAGTGAGTTTGTGTGTGTGCGCGCGCAGGCGCGCACAAATATTTGCACTGTCCAAAAAGACAACACATACATGTAATTCCCAATTTACATGTTTGAAAATCAGAATGTAAACAAACCAATATGATCTTGACATGGACAATACAGTGCAAATAAAGTGTCCCAAGTGAAGACTCTTCAAGGCTGGTCCCATAGACTGATGGAAATACAGCTGCTGAGGATGAGAATGAGGCCTGAGGATCTGGGATCACTGGACACCTATCGCCTGCACTCCATGGGGGGTCTGGGAGAGTAGGGGTTAAGTGTTTGAATGAAGCTCGGCTTCATAGATTCTTCCCAGCCAGAATCCTATTCCATTAGGGCACATTCCGGGTTCCCAAGTATTCATTTTCCAGCATTGTTGATGTAGATCTTTAGGGAAGCATTTCCAAATATTTGAAAGGTTAAGAATGAGAAAATATATTTAAAAAATGGAAGATATGCTAAAAATGTATTTTTGAAGGGATCTGAACAAAACCACAGTTACTTGACCCAGGAACAATATGACCAGCCACAGCCACATGGCTCTCAGCGTGTTTATGATGCGTGTTGTTAAAGACTGTTGGGCATAAAGACCAAAGGCCAGAACCTCTTATTTATCTATTTTAGTCTGGAAATTTCTTCATTACAAATAGGAACCTATAAACTTAATAATGTGGGCTTATTTTTAAAAGAGTAATTTGAAATATTTTTCCTTAAAAATAGAACTTTTTTTTTTTAGATACAGTGAGCGTGTTGCTGTGTTTATCTCTGGGCCACTTGTTCTTGTCACCCTTTGGTCTTTAAGGAGATGGGCCTTTGTCCTTGGGATAACCCTCTGTGAAGATGATGGCTTTTTTCATGGGAGGTCAAGGCCAGGTTCCCTGAATGACACTGAGTTGGTGACTTCTGGATGGTACTAAAGAAGACTCACAGGTGGAAGGAGAGGCTGGAGAAACCACATCCTATTAGAAGGGAATCCAGCCCAAGGGACTATGGCTTGGAGCCGAGATGGTGGCTTCAATGAGAACCTCCTAGGAATTTCCATGAGCCCAGTGTGCCCACAGCCTGATTAGGAGCATTAGCTGGGCACTGTGGACCTCTATGACAGTGATGGCCCTGGGTGTGACATTGTATGATCTATAGCAAGCAATTCCCATGCAAGGAGGAGACTGATATGACAAAGAAGACCAATTTAAATGTTTGAAAGTCAGGATGTAAATAAACCAATGTGATGTTGACATGGACAGTGTGCCCCTGTGGGTTAGAGCTTTGTAGGAAGCAGCAGACCAGGGAGCAGCATCTGCCCTTTTATTCTAGCAAAAGGTTTACTTTTATGGTGGTACCTGTAGGACGGTGGAACAAAATATTGGAACCTAGTAGACACTAATGGCCTGGCTACATTTTATCAGCTTTTCTGAGGGGTAACTATGTGACATTAGAAATGTCACATAGAAAATGGTAAATTTAGTTGATCTGAGTATCTGACCTTCTAACTCCCGACTCAAGTGTTCTGGGAGGGGAATCCCAGAGAATAGTCCAATGCCTTGTTTTCCTCCTTCCTCCCCCTCTTCCTCCTCTTCCCACTGTTCGTCCTCCTCTCCCTCTCCCCTTTTCCATCCCTCTCCCTCTCCCTCTCTTCCCCACCCCCGTCTCTCTCCATGAGGGCCCATTGGGAATGGGTCTGCTCAGCCCTCTTCTGGTTGTGGACACATTCAACTCTCAGGAGGGAGTTCCTCAGTGTCTCCCGTGTGTCCTGTGCCGGCCGGGACACGAAGGTCCAGTCGTAGACACAGCAGAACTTTGCTTTTGTGTGTCTGAGGCGCTAGTTAGAAAAATATGTGATACCAGGTCCAGTCAAAGAAATATTCCAGACTACCTCTTAATTTTTAAAAAATTAAAGATGTTCTGCTGCTGGCTTCCCAGAAATGTCAGAATCATTGCTGATGCTTTATTTTGGACACAGAATCTGCACAGTGCCCCTTTGTCTTCTGGCCTAATCCCCACAGCGTGGATTTTCTTCCATCTTGGGAGGATATGGACATGTTACTAATTTCTTCAGATCTGGTAAGTATAACAGAACAGCCCAGAAAACCGATAAACAGTCCAGACCATGATTCTTTAAAAAAAAAAAAATTCTTAAGGCCAAGTGTCCATGGATATTTGGTTTTGGTATAAGTGACAAATGTCCTCTCTGGGTTGTGTGGCAGCAGGGAGTAAAGGGGTCATGGGGTGCCCTTTATAGCCCCGCAGATGTCCCTTTTAAAGTCCAGAGTTAGAGCTATACAGGTGCTTCCCTCTATCTCAAAGGTAGAGGTATCTGATCCTACTACCTGACGGGGAAATTGCAAAGCAGTTGTTTGGTGGAACTCCTACGACGCAGCAGCATCGTCACCTAACACAACCTAACATAATATCCTCACACAGAACCCACTTTGCAGGGCTGGGGCTGTAGCTCAGTGGCAGAGTGCTTGCCTAGCCTGTGTGAGGCACTGGGTTCTATCTTCAGCATCACATAAAAACAAAGAAAATAAAGGCATGCTATTTACCTACAACTACAAAATAAGTAAATAAATTTAAAAACAAAACAAAACATTGCAACTGCTGCATCTTATACGCCATCAACCTTTATGATAGAGTTTAGAATGCACTCAGGTCTTTAGTTTTTGTTGTTGTTGCTGCTTGTGTCTTATAAAGTGCCCACAAATCTAAGACCAAGCTTCTCCCTGCCCCATAAATGGCACTCACTTTCTGTGTGGCTAACAGTGCCCCACATGACTTAACAGTAGGTGGATAATGAAGACCAGCGAGCCAAGGCCTTTAGAGGGACCAAGGGTAGCACCTAAAAGAACAGGAAGAATTCCCAGCCCCACAAAAGCCACGCTGTGGGCTGGAGTGCAGCCCAGCTAGAGCTCGTGCTCGGCATACATGAGGCCCTGGGTTCCATCCTCAGCTCCACAAAATGAAAAGCCAATTTGTGTGACGGATCGGTGCTAAGACGGGAGCTCCCTGGAAGGTGTGGGATCTGGCACCATCCAGGCCTTCCTGGCTAGGTTCCTCCCCAAGTCACTTAGCCCCCTCAGCCTCAGTCACTGACCTTGAGGGGCTCCTGTAAAAACAGGCAACACAGGGCAGGAAGCTCCCTGGTGCCCGGAAATGGTGGAGAAAGTAGATGGAGATCATCCTCACTAAAAGGGAGTTCTAAATAAAGGAGAGAATGTGGGCCATGGTGTGGGCACTCTACCTTTTTAAAATATCTGGAATCACTCCCACCACCTGGACTCTCAGTTTAACATAAGCGCTGGGGCCCCAATGCAGTGGGTTGATTGTTCTAAGCTTAAATATTTCTGCAAAATCTGTTTGTTCCAAAGATGGGTGCCTCTCGTGAAATTTTCTGAAACACTGGAATTTTCCAGGGAGGAAAAACTGGGTCTTAGAGCATACCGTGAAGATGAATTAACTACATATATCTCATAAATGTACCCAGGGGTCTTGTGATGGGCTCATGATGAGTACAGCATGCATGTTGGTAGTAGCTATTGTTTAAATAAGAAGGACAATGGCAAATTCCTGAGCACTGTGTTAGACTTATGAATGAGAAAAGTCAGCCTGGCTACACACACGGTGCTTGTGGAAGTCTCTGTAATACACATTCCTGTACAGAAGTTATAGACCCAATTGTACAAACAGACTGCATTTTTTTCTAAACTGATTTTTAACAAGGTGGTGTTCTACAGAACGTAATTCAGTTGAAAAACTGATGACAGCTTTGTATTATCAGTAAAACAAATTCTCTAAACTTGCAAAAATGTATATGATTGACTTCATCTCAAGCATTTCACTTCAACTTGTTTTAAACGAATATTCCTGAGCTAATGGCGTGAGGCGGCTCCGATCCGGTCTTCTGTATACTTAGTATTTCACGCCATCCTGTAGAGTTGGTGAACTGTGCAGCTGTCGTCAGTGAAGCACAGTAAGTCCTGTCTAGCAAAGGGTTCAAGCAAGCACCACGTGACTGTCACTGTTGGGTAGAAGGACAGTAGACTCCGGGCACGCCTGGGTGGGGGAATGTGTGGAAAAATGAGCTGGAGCCAGATGAAGTTGAGTGATTGGACGGGTTCCAGGAGAGGGACTCTGTGCCCTGCTGTTCTCCTCTTATACAGGGTTCCAAGAAAGCCACCACATCACTGCAGGGAAAGCAGACTGAGCTTAAGCGCCAGGTGCTCAGGGGAGTGGCAGCCCTGGGCCGGAGCAAGAGCTATTCTGTGTCCTTAGCATCTGGATGTCAGGTGAGAGGTTGAGACTATGCCTGGCCCTTCCTCCTAACAGGGGATCCACCATCCAGCTAGCTCCTGGCCATATAACCCAGAGGGAGACACCACTACCATCTGTTAGGTCATCCTGCCCCTTCTCCCTGGCACCCAACTGTGAAAGGCACTATAAGAGCACTGTGCACAATCCTGTGAATGAGGTCCCCTCTCCTGCCAAAGAGAATGGGCCCAGGATAAACCACACATGTGGATTTTAAGTTCTCAACTATGAGAACAGCTGGCTTTAAGGAGCTTGTCTTAAGGCCCAGCATAACAATTGGAATTGATGGAGAGCCTGGTTCAGAAGCCAATGTATGAGCAGTGACTCACGCCTGCTATTTTTATATTTTGAAAGTTCTGTTTTCTATTTTACTCTTTTGGTTCAGTCCTGTAAAATCACAAGAGAGATGCATTAGCTGAAAGTTACTAACATAGAAACTTGAGGGTTAATCGATCACAGGACACGGCATAAATGAGGAAAAGTGTAAAAACCTCTTTTCTCCCTTGATATCCATACATGTGATAGGAAATACATTTAGTTTGCTATAGAAGAAGACATTAAGTCTTCTAAACATTTTCTAATTTTTGACTTCCTTTCTGACTCATGGGTTATTTAGCAGTGTGTTATTGATTTCCAAATATTTGGAGATATTCTGGTTATCTTAATGCTGTTGGTTTCTAATTTAATCCTATGGTAGTCAGAGGATATATTCTATTCCCAGAAGTTCTCTGAAATGTAATTTATGGCTCCGCATATGGTTTTCCTGGTGGATATTTCATGTGCATTTAGAAGAAAAAGCATTCTGAAGTTTTGTAGCTGTTGTGGACAGACAAGTCAAATTGTTCGACCATGTTATTTAAAACCCACTGCTGACTCTAAAAATACAATTGTTCTTTCCATTGTTGGAAGAGGGATATTAATCCCAAGCTCTAGTTGTGGGTTTATCTACTTCTTCCTTTAATCTGGTCAACTTTCGTGGAAGAGTCAGGGCCTGAAGTTTGTAAACACAATTCTGAGAGTTCAGAGAAGGAGAAATGACCCCAGCCTGCAGTGGCCTTGAGGACAGTATAGGGCTTGACCATGGCCCGAGGCTAGAAGATTAGTGGAAGTTCAAGAGCAAGGAAAGGCCCTGTGAAGTTGAAGAACAGAGTCTGCACAGCAGCTAAGTTAGAAATGCACTTCCACACTCTGGGAGCAACATCTGGAACTGCTGGCCGACGCTCCCTGGCTAGGGATGGGCTATCAGCACATCTGGCGACCACAGCGGGATGACAGGGAACTCGGTGCTCAGGGCCATGAGCCCCCAAGAGTACTGGGAGCTCTGGAGTGTTCTATTGGGGTAGGGAAGCCAGGATGTGATCAGAAAACCTTTCTAATCAGTCGACTATTGATATTTTAGACCCTCAGTCTCCATGTTGCCTATTTTTGTTATGGTTTATTTTTGCATTCATTCCCAATTTGTATTTACGACTTTGTATTATTTTTCCTCCAGAAAGTTCCCCATACATTATCAGCTTCACACCCCACAAAACCAGGTCCCACTGCGTCCTTCCAGCACCACCCACAGCAGTGCAGGCTTTGGCCTGTTACTGAGCTCTTGGCTTCAGTTTTCTCATCTGTGCAATGAGGCTGATGAGAGCCCCCATTCATAGGTCATCTGGAAGAGTAATTAGTGGGTTAGTATTTATAAACCTCTGATAGCGCATCATGAAGAATAACACTAAGCTGAGTGTTTGTTAAGGAAAAATTAACAAAAGCAACATGGAGGCAGGCTTGGTGGTAGTGGAGACTTGACTTCTAGATTTTCTCTCTTCTTGACTCAGCTTTGACTTTTGGGCTTCCACTTTTGTCTCTGCATGGCCCCATTTTGGCAATGATCCTATCAAGTCAGGTTGGCCAGAATCCCCCCACCTCAGCATCTGATGTAAGAGAGTTGATCCCCCGACTGAAGGCTGATCAGCCTGGCTGCCCTCAGCTAGAATCCCCACAGGGTGGTTTAGCTGGAATCCCCGTTACCACTGCCGTCTCCTCCTCAGCTATAGATTTCCACCAGGCCGTGCCGACCGAGGAGGTGATTCCGAATTCTCTCCGCCATGGCAAAGTTCCATCTCGGTGCTCCCACATCCAGTGTTCCAGTCCCTCTTAGGATGAAGGCTTTCTTACTGTCCTCAATAGGTGTCGTGGGTAGTTTTTTCTTTTACAGTGCTATGCTTTGAACCTTGCTTTCCTTGCCTAGAAAAAGGGGATGTTGTGGTTTTCAAGCTCTTATAATTCTGTGTACCTGGTACATTCTGCCGCTTGGCTCGCTCCAAGGCTACTTCTCACAGCTCCTGACTTGGCCACTTTCCATCTGTCCTGAGTGGAAAATTTCAGCACAAATAAACATGTTGCAAAATCATCACATTATTGCACCTTGAAAAAAAATATTGAGTTAAAAAATTTTATAGCTCTGTCTTAAATTTATGAACACAAATAATAGGATTGTATACTTTATTCTTCCTTCTTTGCTGGATATTAATGTGGTTTGGAGTTAATTTAAAAAATATTTGGCTTGATTGTAAATGGAGTATTTGTGTATGTCTCTATGTGGGTATCAACCCTGTACCGACATATAAATGTTTCATTTACTATCAAGCTAAATACATGCACCCCTAATATGGATCCCTCAGTGTATATACAAGTGTATAATTTATGGAATTCTTACTAATTTGAACATCTTAACATGTTGGATGGAACCTAGCTTGGGTGTCATATTTTATTTTCTAGTAGAACGACCTTCAACTTTAAAATAATTTCCAAAATTGAGAGAGAATTATAATAAATAAAAAAGTTAATTTTCCTGCCGATCCCTTGTTTAAGATTCTGTCTCCATGTTCCATTGCCATATCCACTATATCAATTTCCTGGGGATCTCTCCTGCATCTGCGATGCCCGTGGATACAGGAGGTTATTTTAGTTGAAGTAGTGCACAGGTCCTGGTGGGAGCCACTTGAATGTCCCCTGCATCACTCTCATCATGCACATACCACCTAGTGTCTCTACCTTTCTGTTCACTAATGGATTTTTAATGTCAGAGGTCAGGATGCCGGTAAATGTTGTTTAAATTTTACTTTTTTTAAAAAAGGTAAAAACCATGAAGAATTCCACAGCCAGGTTTTTTGTTTCATTTTTGATGACAAATTTGTTCAGTTATAAAGTGCAAAAAATTTCTGAAACAATAACATGGAACAACAATAGCATATTGCCTGTTGAACAACTCTACAGCAGAGAGAAGCAAAACTATTTTCTGAATGCACAGTTTAAAATACCAGGCTGTCATTGGCCTAAATCAGCACACACGAACTTGATTGATGTGAACTTTACACCGGCTTCAGGGCTCTGTCAGAGAAATGGCCTCTCTCTCAGGGCTGTGATCCTGATGACTGCTGTCCGTCCACTCGAGGCAGATGTGGAAGGGAGGAGTAGCCAAAGCATGGATGGTATCGAAACTGGGAAGACCTAGGAATGACATAGGGTCCTTTTTCCTGCAAATAAAACCAAAGTGGTCTCAACATCTCATCATTTACCTCTTTAGTTGTTGGACAGCCACCATGGGGGGAGTCCTTATTATCCATGTGTTACAGGTCACATATCTGAGCTTCTGGAAAATGCCAGTATCTCTGTTTAAATCCAGTCCACATCAGGTCTTCGGACTACAGGTCTGGTCTCCTTGCACTAAGCTGTCCACGGTTCACAGGATGCCAAAGCAGCAAGTTCTGTTGCCTCCATGTAGTTTCTCTCTCGTCATCTCTCAGTGGAGGACTACAGACATGTGCTGTTTGAAGACTTTGAGAACCTGAATAACAGATGTGGTGCTGTTGCCTAGGGCTCAGTCCCTTCCTTACCCACGGCTCGGCTAGCTGTGTTGGTCTTGTGTAAGGCCCCGTAGTCAATGGAGAATGGTGATGGTCATAAACAGACATCCATCCTCCATGCTGTATGAGGAACTTTCTAGCAGCCTGTTTGTCAAGATGCCCTGATAGAGGGAAGTTCTCAGGCAGCTCCTCAGACTTCACTAGTAGACCCAGCAGCCTGCAGAGCCCCCCACAGGGGCTCACAGAGAGGATGTGGTCAGACCCCCTAGTGGTACCTAAGGGGAAAGGGAGAACTAAGAACAGCACTCAGGATCCTGAAAGGTCCAAGGACAATTCAAGGACATGTGGACGCATTAGAATGTGAGGTGCCTGGCTGTGAGCATAAGTCTGGTCTACATTCACTTGTGTGTGTTCTTGTTAATTACTGGACAGGAGTTGAGATCTGTAAGTAGTATTTGGACAATTCAATCTTCTTTACATCTGTTGTCATCCCTGCTAGCATATTACCTGAAACACAGGAGGGAAGTTAACACTAATTGAGCACCTACTGTATGATAGGCACTTCATATATTTTATCTCACTAATACTCATGGCAACATAATGAGAAAATTATTTTTGTGGTCATTTCACAGATGATAAAACTGAATTTAGAGGTTAGAAATTGGGCTAATGGCTATACAGTCCTTGGCAAAGCTGACATTATTAAAGCTGGTGCCTCATAGTTACTGTGTCACCACTGCAGGGTGGATTCTCAATGCAACTGGTCTGTGAGGGGGGAGGTTGCATTTCTTACCAGGGGCTGATCCTTAACAGGTCCAGAAAAAATGAAAGTTCAGGAGAAAGCTTAAGTTTGAATATGGATTAAATAAGATGGTGTCTTAAAACAGAACTTCTGAATGTGTCAAGGGTGATGTTTGTGGGTGTCAGTTGTCAAGATGTTTCTCAGACAGGTGTGCCGTACCTGTGAACTTCACCATTCCCTCCAACACAAAATAAGCGGCTTATTGCACCTCTGAGGAAGTTCATTTTCATTTATCCTTATTTTAAAAAGTCATCTTCTGTGAGACGTGCCTGATGTTTACTATAAAAATCCACTGAGAATCAGCTCACTTTGCCTTGGGTGACATTTGAGGATTTTTAGATTAAAAAAAAATAATAATGATCGTTTTCATACCAGCATTCTCATGGTCAATTTTTCTTACTTTAAAAGTTAAAGGAAAGTGTTGATCAAGTAGTTGAAAGTTGATATAAGGAGACAAAAGGTTTGTGGGAGAATGAAACTAGATTTGTTACTGATTTTATTTCCATTTTGACAAAATAACCTGATGTTTTAAAAAAGCCTGATGGGTGAGTACACTTTTAAAATTTCTCTATACTTTAAGACTGGATAGGAAAAAGGAATCAAGAAGAGCTGTGGAGGAGCACTGTAGGGAGTCCACGCCCTGCGGCTGTCCCTGAGTGTTCCTCCAAGGTTTATACACCTCTCTCCCAAAATTACTGGAGTAGATGACGAATTTAAACAGGAGATGCTGTAAGTATAAAATAAAATCAACGATTAGCTGATTCTATCTTTGCCCAGTATGAAGACTAAGTTACTAATTTAAAAAATCACCCACCAGGGACTTTTCTGTTAGAGCTTTTGTTCAATAGTATTTAAGAGATTAGGATCTAAATAATGGCCAAACAGGTAACCTGCACTTCAGCAATTTCTTAATTTGTTTTAATGGAACAAAGGGATGAAATTTCTACCTCTCACAAGTTCCCGTTGCCACCCAGCCACTGGGAACTTCAGGGTTGCTCATCCCTGAGAGTCTCAAGCCTCCTGTTCCCATTTCACTCAGGTTCGTCTTTTATCAAACCCTCATGGTGGGTTCGAACCAAGATAAAGACAATTAACCCTGGAACCTTTTCCTTGGCACATCAAGGTCTCCTGTGGGAAAAAGTGTCTCCGTAAAGTCACTCTCAGGTTGTCCTTACATTGTTAACTCATTTACCTGAGGCAATAAGTAAATAGGGGGTTAGTGAAATATCTTTTTAAAAAATCTACTTTATCCACACTGAGGGTGAATGTATAAAAATGGACATTTTTTTTTCTAGACTGTGTTTATTCTAGTGTTTTCAGGTGTAGATGGGCTCTGTTGAGCTGTGTGAAGCCATCTATTACATATGCTAAGAGCTTGATGTTCTTTGTTTTCAACAACATCCACTCAATTAAAATTTTGGCTGCAAAGAAACTGATGTTTCTTTAAAAAGATTCAAAATATAAGTAGTCATCAGGCAATGGAAAGTCACCACCCATGAATTAGAAAATGAGTTCAGTGTGGTTTGGTTTCAGGTCTCTCTGACAGAGCACACAGGAGCCAGTGACTCTCAGCACAGGATCTGATGTGCCTCTCTGTGCGGTCTAAGGAACTACTTGTGTTCTTTCCATGCTCCGAGACCCCTGCCCATTGTCCATCCAGCACTCTCTAGGTGCTGGGGATAGAGTGGTAGAGTAGATGGATAAGCATGCGGGTCCCTGTTTTACAAGTGACAGTCTCATAGCAGAAGGTGGACATGCTCAAGTAGACACATGCTGCTGTTGAATGAGTACAGTGGTCCCCTTATCTGAAGGGACCTGTTCCAGGACTCCTAGTAGATGCTTAAAACTTCAGACACCATTGCATTCTCTATATTCTCTGTTTTCCCTGATACATACATACCTGTGATAAAGTTTAGTTTATAAATTAGGCACAGTAAGCAGTTAACAACAACAATGCATGATAAAATACAATGATTATAGCAGTATACTATAACAAAAGTTATGTGAATGTCGTCTCTCTCTTGAAAGAGTTAAGACAAATGCCATATTATTATCTTTCAGCCAGTTGACTATGGGTCACTAAAACCATGGCAAACAAGACCATCGATAGAGGGGACCTTGCACCACGCAGGGACCAACAGTGATGGGGTGAATAACTGGAGGTGCCTCTTGGGTTTGTGGAAACATCTCCAAGGAGATGATGTTTCAGATGAACTCTGAGCAGGATGGGCAGATGTAGCAAATACAGACGCAGGGCACCCAGCTAAATATGAATTTCAGAGAAACCACCTAGTATACAAATGTCCCATGCAGTCTTTTATCCCACATTTTATCTGGCAACTCTAACCCTGGGGGAACCCAGAATAATCACTCCTCAAAGACCAGGGAGAAGAACCCAAGGGGAAGGATGTGGAGAAAACCTTCTATGATGGGGAGGCAGAGGGCCTGGGGGTCCAGGCACAGGCCCTGCAGACAGAGTGCTCAGACTTTCTCTCCCCACTACTCACACCCCAGGGGACCCCTCAGTTGATTCACTGGACTCCTCTATCCAGTGCATACATTCAAAAAACAGGAATGATACTAGTATCTATCTCATGAGGTCACTTTTAGGATGAAATGACTTCATCTTTGTCAACAGCATGGATTAAGTAAGTGTTATATGGCAACTGGCTATGAAATGTTTCCCTTGTACATATCGGGGATCATTCAGTTTAAATTGACCTACATGCATCAAATTCTCTTTCTGCTCCCCAAAGAAAAAATTTTGGCTAGGTTAAACTTATTTGTTCCTTCCAGGACAAAACCTACACACATCACGAACACCAGTAGTTACCCATAGCCACACCCAAGCAGAGCATCACTTTTACAAGACTATCTTTGAAATCAGTGTTAACTCACTGCCCCGTCTCCTGGCTTGCTTTAGGAGTTCCAGAATGGATCAGGCCACTTAACCAGCGAACCTGATAAAACACCTTTCTTTATAAGTGGTCCTAATATTTTTTAGGAAGTTTCACAGATTTTTTCCCCTACTGTATGAAGCAACTCTTCCTTAACACACAAATAATAAATGTCACATGATGTGGCTTTCCCAGTCATGTCAACCCAAATGTCCTTGAATCGCACTTGTGAGCATAACTCAGTGTTCCCTTCTAGACCTCAGCATGCCCAAACCGGGCCCTGTGGCAGGGCTGTGGTGGGATTCTGTCCCTCAGACAGCTGCCAAGGTGGGGAATGCTTGTGGGCAATTCCAGGGTCCACCAAAGTTGTGGTGAGTGCTGGCTTCCCTATGTCTGTGACAAAATCTGCCCCGGTGCAGCAGGCTGGAGGGATGGAAAGCAGGGCCTCGGATCTCCCGCCAGCAGTGTGCAATCCCACACCTTTCCCCCTCCCTGTGTGTCCCAGTTCTCAGCTGCACAGGGGACAAGAAGAATAACTTTCTTACAGAGTGGGGTGAAGATCAAATGACCGGAGGTGTTTAAACAGCTCTTAGAAATGTGTCTGGGATAGAGACCTCATGTCTAGCCCCCAAAACCTTGTTCCCATTTCACAAGGCAAAATATATTTAGTCCATTTCCAAGAGTCTCCTTATTATTCATAGTTTCAGAATTACCCAAAAGTCCAAGTTCAAAGTCTCCTCTGAGACTCAAGGCAGACTTTCAGTGTGAGCGCCTGTGCAAATCGAAAGCAAGTTGCATAGATCCTATATATAAAAGCACAGACTAAACACTTTATTCTGCAAGAGAAAAATAGGGGTATAGAAAGAAGGGAGGGACCAAAGCAAGTCTGAAGTCCAGCTGTAGCTCCCTGTCCAGCATCTGGAGCACATGGCTTTGTGATACTCTCTCCCAAGGGCTGTGTAGCTCCACCCCTGTGGCTTTGCTGGTCACAGCCCACAGGGCCTCTGGGTTGGCTTGTCTCTGCTTGACTTGCTTTTTAAAGCAGCCATTCCACAATCTCATAGGATTCCACTAAGCTTGGGCTTCCTTCTCACGTCTTCATTATCACCCTCTCAGGGTAGCCCACAGGGTCTCTAACCCTGGGGGTGCTTCCTTTTATATTTCAGTGGAAGCCTCCACAACCCCCTGACTCCAGCATCCTGCAATCCTGCAGGACCAGCACCACGTGGTTGTCGCCAAGCTCTGCTGCCATCTCCAGCAACAGCCAAGCCTCCTGGGACCTCTGCTGCAGCAGCCTCTGAGTGCCTGGGTGGCTGGGCACAGTGAGACCACTTCCAGGCTCCCCTCCCCCTGCAAGCAGGGTGCCTCCAGGGCTCTTCTCTCAAGAATTTTCCCTTTTACACCCTTAAGCCATCTTTCCTATTGTCTCTGGATAAAGCCTTGGCATTTCTTTAGTGGTTGTAGTATCTTTAACAACTACATACTCCTTAGCCCCAGTTTTACTCACAATGTTCTAATCGAACTGCACATTTTTAAAATTGTTCTGCTTTGCTATCTGCTCCTGAGTATCACAATAAATGTGGCTGGAAATTGCCAGCAATATCCATGCCACTGCCGGAATTATGTGCTGCCTAGAAATTTCTTCCGCCAGATTAATTAGTCCATCACCTTTAAGAGCCTCACAGAAACTCTCAGGATATGGCAAATACAGGCAACTTCTTAGCCAGAATGTAACACAGATAGCCTCTAGTCCAGTTTCCCCCAAAGTCGTCCTCCTCTGAAACTTCATGAGCCTGGTCTTCACTGGGCACCGTCCTATTGGCACCCATTAAGCTCAGTTTACAACAATCTAAAGCTTTTCCAGCTTGTAGCTCTAAATGTCTCAGAATTCCTCCCACAAATTCCACAAAGCTCCCAAAGCTCCTGAACCACATGGGTTAGTCACAGCAGTGACCCCACTTCTCAGTACCAATTTCTGTGTCAGTCAGCTTTTCACTGCTGTCATTAAAAGACCTGAAGAGAACTATTTAAGGAGGAAAAACTTATTTGGGGGCTCATGCTTTCAGAAATCTCAGTCCATAGATGTCAACTCTGTTCCTCATGGTCTGGGACAAAGCAGAACATGGTGTAAGGGTGTGGTGGAGGAAAGCAGCTGGGAAGCAGATATATATATATATATATATATATATATATATATATATAGAGAGAGAGAGAGAGAGAGAGAGAGAGAGAGAGAGAGAGAGATCGCCACAGACAAAATGTTAAACCCAAAGGCATGTTCCCAGGGACTTTCCTCCTCCTGCCATGCTCTACCTGCCTACAGATTACCACCAAGTTAATTTCTACCAGGGATTAATACACTGATTATGTTAAATCTCACGAGCCCAGTCATTTCATCTCTAAACTTTCTTGTATCATCTCACACATGAGCTTTTGGGGGATACCTCACATTCAAACCATAACAACCCAGATGCTGCCCAGAGGTGACAGGGAGTCTCTCTGTGACAATAATCTGTGATGGCATGCTTATTGTCAATGGCTAAATGCATTTTAAGGACACATGTAATCATTGATTATATATCTTCATTATTATTACTGTTGTTGTTATTTTTACATAGAAGAGCTAATGACCAAGACTAATATATAAACAACAAATATGGCTTTAGCTTTGGAGTGCTTACACGTTCCTTCAGAAGAGCTGCTGTTGTTCCACGCCCCTTTTAAATCCATTCACTGTCTCTGGTTTCAGGGACCTGGTTTTTGGGTTCATGGCTTTTTTGGCACCAGGATTGGTGAATGAGTTGAATGGTCAATGGGCCATTATCATCATGAGCCAAAAGGAAGGGCTAACTAAAATACCAGAACTGCATCTAGAAAACATGCAAAACTGTGTCTAAAAGAGAACTTTAAACCCCAAAAGGGACTCTTGAATAAAGAATATTTTGAAGAATGGCTTCAATTTTAAAACTGTGACCACTTTGAAGGAAGAAGAATTAGTATCATGTTTGAGTTCTATATTTGCTGTTTTCACAGAGTTGCTTGGTCCAGGATGTATCCCGACCAGAGATCTGTCTTGGGAGCAGATCCGGGTGGGCTCCATACCTACTGCAGTGGGATTTGTGGTGACCCAGTTCCCAGGTGATTTGCATACACCCCAAGCTGGAGAGCAATGTTTACAGTTCATCTCCATGAATGTCCTACCATACCAAGCCCCTGTTTTTATCTCTCAGTGTTTGAGGTTTTTTCCTCGTTGTAATGAGATGTGATTCTCAGGTGTCCCTGCTAATGACAGCATGGTTCTTTGGCACAGTGATCACTGGGCCAGGTAGATGGAGACAGAACCAGATTCTTTGGTATTTATCTTGTGTAACTTGTAACACCAAGTAAATCTGACCACAGAGGTCACCACTTTACCACCACGGGAAGCCACTATCAGAATGTCCGATAACTGCCTTTGGGGTTTGGCGAAGGCTGCCCGGGAGTCGTAAATGTTCCCCTGGCCTGTGCAAAACCTCAAATAAATGAGAACATTGCTGCTTAACCATTACCACTGCTGTGGGCAGTTTATAGTTTAACCTATTATGCTAAATGATTCAACCGAAAGGAGGTCTCAGCTCATCTACCCCAAAATAATTTCAGTGAAAGTATTTCTCCTTTCAGGGAAGGATGGAGAACGTGTCCTTGTTGGTATCAACCAATCGAGTGCAAACTGGGCTTTGCTCAGTGGCACCACCACAAAGTATTTGGAGATCTGCCTCCACCCACAAACTACTTAATGGGAAAAAAGTCGTTTGCTGCCAACCCGCCGTCTGATCCTGAGTGTTTATGACTGTACTCGCTGCCTGGTAATCTCAGTCTAAATGTGTCGCTTGTTTCTCTCCTCTGCTGCTTTGATCCCTTCCACCAAAACACAGGTGAAGTTGGACCTTCAAACTCTTGAACCCGGGACATCCGTTTGGCTTGCCATCTGCAGTCCCCCAGCTGAGCTCTGCAGACGTTTCTGTTTGGTTCTTAGAATAGGTCTTGGTTGGTTCTGAGAATTGGAATGGCATTTTGCCACCCTGGGAGGGCATTTTGTGCTTTTCTTGCTGACGTTTTAAGTAGACCACTGGGTGTGGGCTGCTATTCCGACTCTCAACGTGCTCAGTGCAATTACGTGAAAATATTATAAATGCTGTTTATGGAAAGGGTGGAGGTTTTGGCTGTAGAACCGAAACCTCTCTGGAGGACAGTGTGAGATGGAACAGAGAACAAAGGCAGAGGGTTGTGGGCGAGTCCTTGGAGGTCTGGTCAGCCGGGTCAGTTCCTGTCAGTGCCTGGAGAGATCCATGAGTTTCCAGGACTTGGCCCCCTGCGGAGGGGCGGAGGAGGTCCATGCCACGTGGACATGGTTTCCCAGAAAGAGACGGCAGGAGAAATCAGGAGATGTGGACTTTGACTTTACAGCATTGCTTTGGCAAAATCTGCGTTCCCAATGATGCTCTCATTCTGCCACCCTGGTGTTAGGATGCAGATTCCACCATGGCTTATCCTGACTTTCTTTTCTGAACCTGAGTCACTACCTGCAAAAAGAATGTGGCTAGGACATGTCCTTGTAAGTCTAGCAACTTGGATGAGGAGCCACAGTTTACATACTTCAGAGTTTACCAACCCAGGGTGTGGGAACTCAGTCCAGGTGGTAGGATAGTTGACTGTGACAATCTGTTCTCTTCCAACAACCTGTTCCCATAAGATTTGATTCCATTGTAGTAGTATCTTCTGAGTTAGGAAAGGAAAATCACAGATACAGTGTTAAAGTGATGATGTGTATGATGGTTGAAAACTATGTTTCTGGAAAAAGTCATGAGGAAAGCCGTTCAAATTCTGTTCCAGAATATTGTCATTCCAGGAGGCCAGCTGGGTTCCACCATGGAAGGGAGAGATAACTGGAGTCATAGTAAAATTTCCCCCAGAGTGGGGAAAGCTGGAATAAGTCGAGTATTACTTTCATCAATGGAGATAGAGGCAGCTAGGAAATCAGGCAACATCCACAAATGCGAGTGCCTATGTCAAGGGAAGAAAATTATTTTAATTTTCCAAATTAAGAGGGCAACAGATTGAAATGCTAATTCAAAGGATACTTTTCTTACCTATGGGATTGTGAACATCAAAGTTTGATGGCGTGCCCTGATGGGGAGGATGTGTGTCATCTCTGGCAATGCAAGTGGGGACACAATGTGACATGGCACCTGTAGAGGGAAACTGGGCAATATTTAAAAAAGGCACTTGGGCATTATCCTCTGAACCAACAGTACCATTTCAGGAAAATAATACCAGAGATGGTAGCAAAATATAAAATGATATTTGTACTAAATTACTTATTGAAGTATAGTTTATAATCACGAAAATCTGGAGGCAACCTGGATGTCCATCCATGAGTTCAAGATGTGATACATTCATACAATGAAACAGCTACAAAAAATAAATGAGAAAGATGCACCGTGATGGAACAATCTCTTATATATTGTTGCAATGAAGAGTGTTTAACTGTATAAGAAGGAGAAATACCAATAGGTGTTTATACATGTCGGTGTATATTCAAACAGCCAGTTGGATGATAAATGAAATATGAAAAAAGTGGGGAGAAGAGTGGGCATTAGGCCTTTCTATACAGGTCTCATTATATAGATGTGACTTTGGAACCAGATGCAGCCTTTATGTACCTAGACATTATGCAGTTAAAAGTTTAAAAACAAAGAGACCAATGAAACAAGTGATCTCAACTCTCTATCAAGTTGATGAAAATAAAATCACACAGAAAAATATTCTGTATGTACTAACATCATGTAAATGTAACTGTACATTCCCTGTGGGACACAGAGAACATAAAGAAAAATCAAACTGCACTTTGAAGTTTTATTTTTAGTAGGATGGCTATTTACGATAGTTACGTAGACAGACATAAAGATACATTGTAGGATAAGGAAAAAAGTTGTTAATGACATTAGGCAACCAGATTTCCATCATTGAGAATCGAAATAAAACCAATAAATCAAGTGAAAATCCCATACTTTTTCATTTGAATTAAAAATACCATATGAATCCATATTTTTTCTCTTTCTAGAAAATATGTATTTCCTAGTTCCCTCTTATTGGAAAGGTCTCAATGTCTATCAGCAGGTGAATGGCTAAGCAAGGTGGTGTCTCTACCCATACACTGAAATGCAGCTCAGTGGCCACAGGAACAGACTGCCCATCCCCACGATGACATGCATCCACCTCAGAAGGTTAGGGCCTATGGAGGAAGTTGGGGACAAGGAACCACATTGTGTTTTGACTGTTCACGGGATGTTCCAGAAGAGGTGAAAGTATGTTGGAAAGAGGTTGAGTAGTTGCCTGGCAGGAGAGGAGGGAAAGATTGAATGCCCAGAGGTATAGGGGAAGGTTTGGGGTGGAAATGTTCTCTGTTCTAACGAGAAGGTGGCTTTCTTGCCAAAGCTCATCAAACTCTACATTTAAAATGAGTGCATTTAGTAATGTTGAAATTGTACTTTAATACATTTGATTTAAACAACGACGAGACAATCCAGTGGGGAGGAGATTGGGCTGGGGGCCTCAGAACACGAATCCTGAGCTCTTGCTGCACCTCCTACAAGGGAATGTGGCCCCTGCATGGCGAGTAAGGGTGCAAGGAATGGGCCAGGGCAGGTGCTGCCGTCAAGGGCCGGTCTGGTGAGGTCTCCAAGTGCTTAACAAGGAGCAATCAGGAAAGAAAGGCAGACAGAGCAACAGAGGCCCCGTGGAGAAATAAGCAGAAGCAAGGGGAATGGGCATGTACCGAAAACCTCTCTGAAAAAAGTTTCTTAGTAGAATTAGAAGAAAATTCAGCAGAGCATCTGCTCACCGCAACAGGTAGTGGAGACAAAGTCCCTGAGGCAGGAGCAGGGAGAACCCCCTGCCTTTCCATTTTGCTGACTGAGGCACATATCTGAGCCTGTCTGGTAGGACTGTGAACAGCTTTGATGACGGACTGTGGTTTTTTTGTCTTCTAGGCGTTGGATTTTTTTTTTTTCAACTCAGGAGAGAAACGTGCTCAAAGCTATGTAGCTTTGTTTTTTATTTTTTATTTTTTTTTTTTTATTGGTCGTTCATAACATTACATAGTTCTTAATACATCATATTACACGGTTTGATTCAAGTGGATTATGAACTCCCGCTTTTACCCCGTATACAAATTGCTGTATCACATCAGTTACCCTTCCATTGATTGACATATTGCCTTTCTAGTGTCTGATGTATTCTGCTGTCTGTCCTATTGTCTACTATCCCCCCTCCCCTCCCCTGGCTGGGCTGCAGGTGTTAACCATTAAGAGACTCTAAAGAGGAAAGAGGTTTAAAGGGAAAAGTAACGTCTCCTGCTTCAGAAACTTGAGTTTCACTCGCCTGTGGGAGACCTAGGGGTTATAAGCTACTAGTATTATCTTAGGCTTTTACAAGAAATTGTGTTTAAGGAGATAATTATTAGAATCAGGTAGATCCAAGTCTGTATTATAATAAGTTGTTTCACAACAGAATTCGGTGGCGTTTGCCAGAAAGCTCATTTAACTCTTGGGGCATTTTAAGGATCATCTGGGTGTGACACCACTCCACAAAATGACTGAGCTCTTACATTTCTTAAATCTTTGGGTTTAAAATCTCAAATTCAACTTCATAATTCAATCACGCATAAAAAGCGTTGAGTGCTTACAATATGCAGAAAAACGTGCTAAGTGCTGTACGAAATCCAAGAAGTATTAGAACGATGTTCACGTCTAGAAGTTAGTAACAGCACCCAGAGAGGGCTGCTTAGGAAATGTCTCTGGCTCTGCCATCCCTCCAGTTTCCCCTGAATCAGATGCAACATGAGTAATGTGTCAAGGGTTGAGACTAATAGGCCACCTTGGAGTTGAAATAATGCTTTGCCCTGATTCTAAGGTGCTTCAGGATCAAATGTTCATCCCCCCATGAGTCCAGATTCACAGAGGATTGAGAATCACGAGAACTACAGTGTCGAGTGCAGGGTTCTTGTGGAAGAGTTCTTTTCCTAGACCTCTCCCTGGAACTGTGCGACCTCTCTCTGCAGCTTTGCTAGATTAATTCCATTTGTGCTTGAGGTTGGCCTGGTGGAATCTTGCAGACAGGGTTCTTAAGTGCCTATTGAGGAAACATCCTGTACGTTTTAGGACACCTCTCTTAATTGGCAGATTCTTATTTGAGAAATCCATGCCCTCAGGATGCGATCAGAGAACCGATTTAGTCCTAATGATATTTAATAGCAGTGGCTGGAATTTAATGGCTTTGATGATTTTATGTAATTGGGGGCCTTTGGATGAGTTAATGCTCCCGAGTGGCACTGCATTTGGGCCTCTGTCTGCAGGGAACACATGCTTCCTGTCTATATTTCCTCTTCTGCAGCTCTGGTGAGAGATTCTGGGGTGCCCAAGGGCTTGTGGCTGTTTTATCTTCGGCATCTGTGGTTCTTTTTCTGAGTGGAGGTACCACCTAGATTTATTTAGTCTCAGGCAAAGTTTTAGTTGAAATTTCTCTTTTCCTTTTAAATTTAAAAACCACAAGCCTATTTTCATGACTAATTTTTAAAACGAGCCTAGCACAGAACTTGGCACATGACAAGGGTGGCATGACTACCTTTTAATTGTAACTGCCATGAGTAGATTAGAAAGTCACCCAAGATGCTACACGTTTGTTTTACCCGATGTTTTGCAAAATATCTTACAAAAGAGATAATATTATGATGTAAAAATCAAACAGTCTGAAAGTCCGAACTGCTTTTATAACATTTCCGACAATAAACTCGACGAGCTCCTTTTGTTGTGGTTTCCTCCAGAAGCTAACGAGTCTCCCGCTCTCTGGGTACAGACTGGCTGTCCGACCTTTCAACTCCATTCTGACACCAACCACCTGTTAGCAGAGACCTCACAGATCAGGACTCAGTCCTACAAGACTGCCCCCACTTCAGGGACCGATTGCAAGTCCCACCTGTACTTCTGAGCAGCTGGTGTAAGTCCGGAGGATGCAAGACCTCCTCCTGGGCTTCGAGAATTTGCTAGAATGGCTCACAGCATTCAGGCAACACTGCGCTTCCTCTTACAGATTTAGGACAAAGAAAACACTTAGGGACAGCCAATGGAAGGGATGCACAGGGCAGAGTGTGGAGGGAGTGTGGACCAGCGGTGCCCACCTGCTGCGCCGCCCACCCAGCACCTCAGTGTGCTCACCGACCACAGCTGGCTGAGCCCCAGAGTTGAGGGGTTTTATGGAGGCTTCCTTACATTAGGCATGATTGATTGCAAATCATTGGCCCCTGGAGATCGATTTCGTGTCTTCCCTTGAGATGTGATTGAAGACTCCAGTCCCCTAATTATGTCAAGGTATTTCTGTCCCCCAGCTGATCCTGAAGCATTTAGGATCATCCGCACCCCAAGCCACCAGGCATCTCATTAGCATTCAAAAGGGGCACTTTCATTACTTCAGATCTCGAAAGTCTTAGGAACCAGGGTCCTCAGACCAAGTATTGCAGCAAAAGGTGCTCCTGAAAACAACAAGTGTTTTTGGAGCTATTATGTACTGGATGCTTATGGTTCCCTTAAATTCATATGTTGAAATCCTAACCGCTATGTGATGGTATTAGTAGGTGGGGTCTTGGGGAAACTTCCTGATATGGGATCAGTGACCTTAGCAGAAAAGAGGTCTGCAGACAAGGAAGTGGGCCCTCGCCAGATACCAGATCTGCATGCACCCATCTGGGCTTCCTAAATTTCAGAACTGTGAGGAACAAATGTCTGTTACTTAAGCCACCCAGGCTAGGGGATTTGGTTATAGCAGCCTGAACTGACCTAGATGAGAGCTGTATGCTGGGAACCAGGGATGAAGTAAAAAGAATTAAAAAAATAAAATATATACTTCCATATGTACATAGATAAATTACATATATATACATATTTCATATAGAGAGAGCTTGATGTGTCACAGTATCATAAATGTACAATTTACCAACATAGATATGAATATTGACTTTGGGTGATGGTCATGATGCTGGTGGTAATGGTGATGATGGCGGTGACGATGGTGATGATGGCCTATTGCACACGTGAAACAGCGATTCCTTTGTGGATAGAGAAGTGACCACACCATCAGGCACTCACTGGTGCTGATGATGTGCTGGCCACTCAGGGCACAGTGTCCACGTGCATGAGCACATTATTCACTAGGCAAGATGTGCCTTGCCTAGGGTAGGATGAGGTCTCTGGAATGATGCTGTTATTGCTTAATAAGTTGCTTCCTCTCTATCCCCTGTGAAGAACTATAAAACCCCAGTTTAAAAAATGGAGTCCTAGGGGCTGGGGTGGTGGCTCAATGGTAGAGTACTTGCCTAGCATGGTGAGGCCCTGGGTTCAATCCCCAGCATCAGATTAAAAAAAAAAAAGAAGAAGCAAAATAAAGGTATTGTGTCCATCTACAGCTTAAAATACTTTGTTTTTTTAAAGGAGCCTATGATGTGTCAAGTCCCTGTGACTAGATCTCAGGCCCTGTAAACTTTTCTTCATCCAGAGGCATCCCGACACTGTCTGGCACCCACTCATTCTAGGCTAACTGACCCCGTGAGTCAACCAAACTCAGTGCTTGTGCCTGTCAACTGGTCGGTATTCTCGTGGGTGAAGCATGTAGCTGGCTAATCTGCTGAGACATGAATGGCAGGGAGTTGGTGTTAATGTGTTTTCACAGGCTAACGCCTGGATGGATGTTGCCTGATGCTAATGTCACTACAAATAGTGCTGCTTGTCATCATGTGGTTTTCATAGTTTCCTACTCCATGATGTCATAAAACCAGAGATAAACAAAACTAACTTGACACTCTAAGTCTTTTCTGGAAGTTGATGGTGGCAGCAGTACTTTTTCCTTTGATTTAGTTGTATTTTAGAGCATGTTTTTTTGCAGAATTTCTAGGAAGTTATCAAGTTTTTGGTAATTGTACATGCTTCTATCACTGAGCCTCCAATGATGATGACAGTGACGTTGAAGATAATGATGATGATGAAGATGATCATTGATGATGGTGGTGATGATGGTGGTGATGATGGTGATGATGATGGTAATGGTCATGATGGTGGTGGTGATGGTAGTGGTGATGGTGGTGGTGATGATGGTGATGATGATGATGGTGATGGTCATGATGGTGGTGATGATGGTGATGATAATGGTGATGGTCATGATGGTGGTAATGATAGTGATGGTGATGGTGGTGGTGATGGTGATGATGATGGTGATGGTCATGGTGATGGTCATGGTGATGGTCATGATGCTGATGGTGATGGTAGTGATGATGATGATGGTGGTAATAGTGATGATGATGATGGTGGTGATGGTGATGATGGCCTATTGCATTATCTAAAAGAGAGGTAATAACACTTGGACTAACCATACTACATCTGCTCTTGAACTTGAAGTCCACTCAGGGATGCAGGGCAAATACACCAATATCATCAGCCCACTCACAGAGATGGATGCCTCAACTGGAGGACTTTTACCTGTAAAGTGCTGTGATGTTTCAGGTGCTTGAAAGTGCACACCTCCTCCCAGGTCTCACCTGTGTAGTTCACATGGCTGGGCTGACATAGACTTGACTTTTTTCAAGTGAAAAAGATAACCATACTCTTGGCTCCTGGGGAATGAATCACAGGTTAGGCACATTTTCATGATTAAGCAGGTTCAGGAAAAAGTTTTTTTAGTAAGGGTTAGAGTAAGTGAATAGAGCATTCAGGAATGTTCTGGAGCTTGCAAATGGGAGGAAAGGAAAATTAACACCAGGGATGCAGATTGTACGCTGAAAAATATCCAGCACCCCTCTGTTATTTCTTCTTGAGAGAGGTTGCGCTCAGGATGCCACCTGGATTCTGCCACTCAATTCTCACAACAGTCTATTGGGATGGGTACTATCCTTAGCCCCTTTTATCTGTGGAAAAATTAAGGAACAGAGGTGCCGAGTCATTGACTCAAGGTCATACTGCTGGTGAATGCTAGAGTCAGGGCTCATGTCTATGACCACTGCATGACCCTGACTCTCCAACATGAACATGTGGAATATTTGAGAGAAAGGAGCTCAGAGGAGGTGTGACAAACACAGAGAGGTGAAGGCTACCTAATGAAGCCCATAGTTAAGGGTCTCAATGAGAATCAGAAATAAACATCAGCTGAAGAGAAGACATGGGGCTGGAGGAATCACATAGCAGCAATGAGCTCCTTAGAACAAGGGCAGGGACATGCCTGCACATGCCTGAGAGAGGGGGTTTGGTCAAGGAGAAGAGCACAGATGGGTGTGGCATAATGGAAGGACATGGGCAGGAAAGCCATAGTTCATTTGGGAAGAAAGAGTCATGATTGTGTCTAATAGTGAGGGAACATTATGTTAAAATGCCCACAGTGAGAGATTGCTGGTTGTATTTGTCTGTTTTCTGTTACTGTAAGGAAATGCCCAAGGTTGAGTACTTTATAAGGAAAAGTAGTTTATTTAACTTCTAGTTCTAGAGGTTCAGGGCATGGCACTGGCACTGGCTCAGCTCTGGTGAGGACTTCCTGGTTGATGCACCACAGTGTTAGGTGCATGTGGGAGAAGGAGAGAGACAGGAAGCCAGAGAGAGACTGAGAAAGACCAGTCTCTGATGCTTTCTGACCACATCCCTTTCACAAGAGCTAACCAGAGTCCTATGACAACAATAAGCTTCTTCTGAGTGTGGAGCCCGCAGTGACCTAGCCACCTACCATTGGTTCCACCACCTCTCAACATGGCTACATAGGACCCCAAGCCTCCAACACACGGACCCTTATAGAACAATCCAGTCCAAACCCTAGCACAGATCATGAAGCTCTGGGCTCTGGGCATAATTCTGAGATGCCCCTTGGACAGTGTGGGACCTTACAAATCATCTCCCCACTGATCATCATTTTTTTTTAAATACTTTTTGGTTGTCAGTGGACTTTTATTTCTTCATTTGTGGTGGTGAGAATTGAACCCAGTGCTTCACACATTCTGGGCTAGCACTCCGCCACTGCGCCACAATCCCAGCCCCTCCCCACTGACCATCTACCTGTAGAGGTAGAGAACCCCCCGTCTCTAAGACCCTTTCCTGTGATCACTTTCTATTCCTGATATAAAGGTCTATCATTTTATACTTTCCCCACAAACTTGGTGTAGTTTTCTTCTAATTCCTATGAGCTTCATGAAAATCAAACTACACACAATGTTTTGTGAAAACTTTGTTTTTATATTTCCGACATTTCAACTTGAACGGGTGCCTTAGATTTTTAAGCCTGATATTAGGTGACACGGAAAGGAAGGTGTATTCTTCCTGCCCACCCGCAGGGGCCCAGCTTAGCACTGGTGGTCGTTTGGATGTGTCCAGGGGCTGCAGAGGGTCACTCAGTGGAAGCAGCCCCGGAGCCTCAAATTACCTTGCTGCTTGGCTTTTGACTGTAGAGTAGGAGTCGAGCTCTTCCACCTCTAACGCCTGGGATGGGCTTGGGTGAGAGGTCCACAGGAAGCTCGGAGACCTCGGAGGCCGAGCTACTTCACAGCACGAAGCTGGGCTGGGAAGATGTGAAGAACAGCTGAGAGCCACGCAGCCCCCTTTGGCCATTCACATCCAGGAAGAGGGAAAGTCTTACCCATTGTAGCCCACAAACAAATGGATGGGGGTACGCAGGAAGAAGGGTGTAGCTGGGGACCCGTGTGACACGGAAGTGAGAATATTTTTGAACCTCTTTTAGTATTGGAGGCAGCATGATTCTGTGCGGAGAAGGGAGTTCAAGAAGCTTTTCTCCTGGTGGCAACAGTAAGCCCTGCAGAGGCAGCATTCACAGCCATCTGTCTGGGGAACCTGGCCCCAGGGCACCAGTGTTCCTGTCTCTGCCTCTAGGTAGCAGTGGTGATGACTGGATGGTGGATTGGGGCTGGTTTCCCCTGGAAAACCCTCTGGTATGGATGGAGATGCTCATTTGTGGGCTGAATGGATATTGAGACTGCTTATGAGGGGGTTCTCAGGGTCACTGTGGTCTTCTTGACCTTTATCAGAAGGACCAGGAAGGATCTAAACTTTCAGGTTAAATGCCAGATAGCTTGGGTCTTTGGAAGGTTAATCAGCCCAGAAGCCATCCCCCGACATTAGAGCCACTACCTCTGCAGCAAACAGAAACCAGCATCTGCTTGTCTGTTCCAAGCGAATATAAGAGTCCCCTTCAAAGGACCCTCCCCTGAGGCTGGACGACAAGCACAAGAATGGTGACATCCACCGCAGCGAGTCTCTCTCCTGCAAATCCCCAGATGCTCCTGTCCTTTGGAAACTCTGCCTTTTGGTTACTGGCTGTGGCAAAGAGATGTGCATGGAACCATGGGAAGAGATAAAGAGAAATACGTACTCAGCAAGGCCTGTGAGGAGTGGCACACAGAGCAGGCTCCCGTGTTAGGATACAGAAGAATCCAGGGAAGGAAGTAGCAAACCAAACAGGTCTACCTGTGTTCAGTGCATTGCTGCTAACAATTAGCAAAAACAAAACAAGAAGACAACTTTGAATAAAAGGAAGGTGTATGGTTAAATGATCCACAGCGAACCTTTTGGAAACAGGAATGGATGGATTTATATCCTAAATCTGTGGCAGCTATTTGTGGCCTACCGAGGTGTTGAGGAATGTTCTTTGCAGAATGAGCCAAGCATGGACCTGTCATTATGTAACTGTAGCCAAGCATCGTATGTTTAGTAAGTGGGGGGGTGAGTGTGGAGCAAACGTGAAGGGGGTCAGGGAGGTTAGTTAAGCAAAAACCAATTAAACAAAAAAAGAAATTTAACAGGCAAAGGGTTGGCAGGTTTATAAATAGATCAATCTGTTCCTCTAAGCTGGTCCCTCATATTTGGTATCAGGAATCACAGTGGAGAAGGTGCAAGCCCTCTTGCTAGGCCATGGGGGTCACTGTCACCTCCTACACAGAAGTCCTGGGTGAAGCTGCCCCTGTCCCTTAACATACCTGCTCCAGGGAGAGTTGGCTGTCCGATATTGTCCCAGAAGGCCGTCACCATGGACACCAAGGATACATAGACCCAAGGGTTGGAGGATCATGCCCTCTCCAGAGGCCTCCTGTGCTCTATGTCGCTCAGTTGGGTTGACCTCAGATTCAAAGGGAAAGCGATCATCTCTTGACTGGATGTAGGGTTACTATGCAAGAATTCTGAAGCTTGTCACAACATGAAAACACTCAGGTGATAAAGATCAACAACATAGATTGTAACAAATGCACGTGGACCCTATGCTCAGTGATCATCAGTGTAGGAACATCTATGCACATGCTCAGTAGGAGCGGAAAGCAATTCTAGGTGCTGGGTTGGGGAATGTTCCCATTCCTGTCTCCCCCAGATTTTATCTCATGAAATTGCATCATTTTTATTAAGTACTAAGAGAAGGCAAGCATCCCATCTGCAGTAAACTTTTGGTCAGCTCGTGTTTCACAATCTGTATTTTATATGAGTGTACCTCCAGGGAGCCTTCTCCGGCATCTTTAAAAATCAATCTCGCCCGGCGCAGTGGCACCTGTCTAGAATCGCAGCGGCTTGGAAGGCTGAAGCAGGAGGATCCAAGTTCAGAGCCAGCCTCAGCAACCTAGCAAGGCCCTGAGCAACTCAATGAGACCCTGTCTCTAAATGAAATACAAAAAGGGCTGGGGATGTGGCTCCGTGGTTGAGTGCCCCTGAGTTTAATTCCTGGTACCAAAAAAAAAGTCTTCCCTTATGAAATTTTGCTGTCACAGATGAACTGTTCACGTCAATACATACACTACATGCAGGTCTGTGGTGTGACATGGGGAGAGTAGAGAAGAACCGCTTATCACCCTGAGTCTAAAGGGTTCAGGATCCAGACAGTCTCCTGAGACAGGCACACGAGACAGAGCTCTGGTGGTGCAGCTGACAGCATTGTTGAGTGGGGAATTAGCCTACAGGAAGTCCCTGATGGAGGAAAAGGAGCAGGTATGTTGAAACAAGTGTCAGCTCCCAGGCTTCAGTTCAGAGTTGAAATCTAGCACCTGCTCGGAAATTTCACTGTGTCCAGTACACATTCTGGGTCAGTCAGAAGAAATTTGTTCACTCGTAACTACAGGGAGTTCATGTTCCATTGTGAATTAAAGACACTGGCAGATAAACAACCCACCAATGTGCCTAACCTGTGCCCTTGGCCATGCTGGTCCTGTGGATGTCATGAAGGTCCACTGGCTACAGTCGGTGTCATGCATTTTTTGATGTCTAAGAGGAGACGCTCCACCCCACTGTAGTCATTGACCTCCAGTGTCTCGCTGCAGTACATCCTGACTAATTACCCTGCACCTCTGTGGGCTCCTCCAGCCTTTCATTTTTAGCTAGTTTGAAAATGAGGCCCCAAGGGTATGAGACTCTCCACAAAAGAGGAGGAAATATTAATCTTCTTGACTCTTCAAAGATGAACTCCTTTTTCTGAGGGAAGGATTATTGTCTTGGCACTTTCCTCCATGTTCTCTTTTGTACTGGAGGACTGATGAGGTATAGTGGGAGTTCTGAACAGGATTTTGCAAGTCTTGTAAGTGTTGACAGAATTTAATGAATTTATTATATGGAACCAACTCCTGTCAGGAAGAAAGTCTAATTGGATGGCGTTAGAAGGGAACAGACACAATTCCGAATAATGAACGCACTGCTGTATCTCTTGAAGCAATAAATACCCTAAGATATTTCTGCAACCCGGGTTTTGTTTTGGTTTTCCTCATGCTTCCTAGGGTGTTTAGGGGTTTTTAAGAGGGAGGGTCTCTTTCTGCTTCTAAAACAAAAATCAAACATTTCCCCATCTTTCAGTATAATGGCACCCATTTTAATTCCCTCAGTCTCACCTGGGAAAAGATGTATTTGAAATTGCCCCATCATTTTTAGTGCTTGAAGGAAACGGATCATAGAATTTCCAATTTGGATTCTATTTCTGATATTGAATCCTTTTCAAAACTGAGTTTGCCTATTTTGTCCAAATTGTGAGATAGGGAGAAAAGGAAGTTGGTCTCATCCAGTGGGAATATTGGAAATGGCTGGGAGAGGAAGCCACCATAAGCAGGATTCTCTCTCCGTGGAGGCTGGCCAGGGTAAGTCTGCAAATCCCTAGACGGAATAGACTTGGTCGTCTTCTGTTTTGGTGTTTGAGCACGGAGCCCAACCTTCTGTGCAGAGACTCACGTACATAATTCACTGCAAGACTCTGGCAATCCCTGTTGTCCTGGCCAAGTGAAGACTATGTGAATTAAATCCAGCCGGGAGCAAAGGCAGGGTTTCAAGCAGAGATTACAGCACTGCTTACTTTAGAATTTATGTGTCTTGAATTTGTTTTTAGAGTTGTCTGTTTTGTGTTTGCATGAATAAAGGTGATGGTTTGGTGTAGTTATCGGTGGCTTGGAGGTCTGTGGACTGAGCATGCATGAGTTGATAGCTTACTCCAAGTTTGGAGGTAAACCAGATGGGACAGTGGTGATGGTCAGCCCAGAGGACCAGCCATGTCAGTCCTGTGTTGTGGCAGGGAAAGGCCCCTGAATTTTGGGGGGTGATTGTAGAAGAAGTGTTCAGAGGTGAAGATGGTGATTGCTATTTTAAATTTGACTAGATGATCCCCAGTTTCCCCAGGCCCAGTTTTCCTCCAAGGCTCCCTTCACACAGTAACCTCAGATGAATGACCTGCTCTCTTTTTGCACTTTTTCAAATTAATTAAGACTTTCTGATTTCCTCTCAACCACTCTTTACACCATGCTAGGAACCAAGTATTGGACATTTTTTTCAACTTCTTAATTTTTGGCTCTTAAAATATAATTTTTCCTATGGGGGAGTTAAACACGGGTCTGAACAACTTGACTACATGCAAGAGAAAAATGTCACTGGACAGAAATTTAAAACATAGACACATTGAACACTGTATGCAGCCAAACACATAGATGCACGTTTTCACAGGGGCACTACTTGTGAAACTAGATCAGTGGTGGAATATGTCTATAAATACATTGGGGTATAATCCCTATAGTGGAATAGTATAGAAAAAAAAATGAAGTCCTGTTGTGAGCGATTCATTACTGATGAAGCATAAAAACAATGTGGAGCAAAAGGAGCTCCACACAGAGGGGTACATTTTAGATGATTCCATTTGTATGAAGTTCAAAGACTCGGGGCTTGGTGTTGTGATCCATCAGGAGAGTGGTTAGGGGAGATGAAGAGCTCAGGAAGGCTCAGGGGTCTCCTGGTCCTGGGAAATGCCATCTGCCGATCACTTTGAGAAAACCTGTGGAACTATAACCTTAGTATTGCACTGTTCTGTATGTGCATTTACCTCCATGTGAGAATTTACTTAAAAAATCAGAACTGGAGCATTTATTTCCCCACTGTGCCGAGTTGTTGCCCTCAGGAATACATGGAGCATTCACCGTCATTAAATACACCATGAGGCAGGTCAGGCATTTCATTAATAAAGTGTCACATCATTTCTTTGCATTTTATGCCATTTCTGTCATTTGTCATCTTTTCTACTTTCATTTATTTGCTTCAAATAAACATCAACTCTCACACCATCCTCCTCCTCCAGATGGAACCACAGAACATTTTATATAGGACTGGAGACCTTTCTTACCCAATTCAGGGCAACTACAGAGAGTCTTGGAATCAAAGCAAGTTGGCGGAGGAGGTGAAACCAGGTCTGCACCATCTCTAGCTGAGGGACTTGGACGGCTTCTGTGTGTTGAGGTTATCGCTGTGCCTTTCCCCTGGGTCCATGTTTCATTATCAATATTTTTGCAAACGGCGAGCTGAGCCCTGCCAAGAGCTAGCACTCATGAGTATTGCCACCATGTTTATGGTTCTGTGGTCCCAGCTGTGCAGCCCTTGACAGGCTTCAGAGACAAACATGGCATCTCAGAAGTGTTGAGGGGCTTCAGCAAGGGGATGCCCTTCCAGCTCTGCGTGGACCCAGGAGCCCTCCACCTTGGCTGCCTGCTGGAATCACCTCTGGGGTTTTCCCCAGCTGGATGTCTGGGTCCCACTCCAGAGAGTCTGGCCTCATTGGTCTGGGTGTGGTCTGGCCTGGGCACTGGGGAGGGTTAGAGCCGCCCGGTGGTGCTCATGTACAGCCAGGGTGGAGAACTGGGATTCCTCTGCTGGTCATCCTCTTCCTGCTCGCAGTGCTATGAGAAGCCTGGTCTCTGGACCCCACTGACCCACCCTTGAAAAATGTTGTGCATAGCTCCCCCAGCTCTGGTGCAGTGACATGCCCGCGGAAACCTAAAGCCAGCACGGTGGCAGTTCCTGCACCACAGAAATCCGCAGGCCCTTCAGATCCAGGCTTCCCCCTACATACTAGGCTTCACTCCCCAGAGAACTACTGTTAAACATTCATGAGCACCCCCTGGCTGCTCCTTATTCTGACCTGCTGTTGGGTTCCCTAAGTGAGTAGAGGTGATTCATTTCTTGTTGGTGAAGGTGTGGCTGTCCACTTAAAGCCCTGCGAGATCAAAGTTGCATCTCTGAAGTTGATCATTACTGACCTGTTTAACCTGGTTAGCAAACAGGGACAATGAACAAATTGTCTATTTAAGATACAATTAGAAGCATGAGAAAAGGCTTCCCTGAGCACAATTGTTACAGTTGGATCTAGAATGTCCCCCTTCAGAAGCTCAGAGGCCAGGCTTTGGGGAAGTGATTCCCTCACGAGGATTCTGACTTCACCGGTGGATTGATCCGTTAATGGCTGAACGGGCCAGTGGGAGGGAGGGCCCTGGCTGGAGGAGGTGGGTCACCGGGCTGGGCCCTGGAGGGGTTGACCTTCTCTGTGGGCCCTTCCTCCCTCTCTCTGCTCCCCAGCTGCCGTGTGCCATGTGCTGTGACGTTTCGGAGCCAGTCAACCGTGGGCTGAACCTCTGAAACTGAGCAAAATAGGTCTGTCCTCTGTGTTGTCTGGCATTTTGGTCACAGATGTAAAACTGACCCACACCATAATGAATTCAAAACAAACACTTTGGATATAAACTCTCTCTTAATCTTTTCTCATTTTTTCCTTTCGTTTTTTATTAAATAATGTAGCAAATACTTTTTCTCTTTTTAGAAAAATTTTATTTGTTTTTTTCAGATACATATGATAGGAGAGTGTATGTTGACATATTTATACAACATGGAATACATCTTATTCTAATTAGGATCCCATTCCTGGGTTTGTACGTGATGTGGAGTTTCACTGGTCGTGTATTCACATATGAACATGGGACAGTGATGTCAGATTCATTCCACTACCTTTCCTATCACCCTCCTTCCTCCTGTCCCTTCATTCCCCTTTGTCTAATTTACTTGACTTCCATTCTTCCTCTACCTCCCTTTATCGTGTATTAGCTTCCACATATCAGAAAGAATGTTTGACTTTTGGTTTTGGGGGATTGACTTATTTCACTTAGCATTTACCAAGAAATACCATACTTCATAATTTCATCCTTCTTTAATGCTGAGTAATATTCCATTGGGTATATATACCACATTTTCTTTATCCATTCATCTGTTGAAGGGTAACTAGGTTGGTTCCACAGTTTAGCTATTGTGATTTGGAGCTGCTGTAAACAATGATGTAGCTGTGTCACTGTAGTATTGCTGACTTTAACTCCTTTGGGTATAAACCTAGGAGTCAGATTGACTGGGTAAATTGGTGGTTCCGTTTCTAGTTTTTTGAGGATCCCTTCAGTTCTTCTGCCTTTGTCTAAAAGGTGTCAAAGAGATGAAAGGAAAAGCACTTATAGAACCTACTTTCCATTTTCCTTCTGTGGGGATGAAGGAGTTGAGAGCTGGGAGGTCAAGGGCCTCGCCAGAGACTGCTGTTCAGGAGCTCATCGGTGTGACTTAAGGTCTGTGGAGTTCCCCTGTCCTACGCTCAAAGGGGGAACTCAGGGGCTGACAGTTTGCTGAATTAGGAAACCTCATGCGCACAAGAGCCCGGGCTGTTGTAGGCCCATGGATGGGCCTTCCTGCACCCACCTCTTCTGTCCAGAGTCGGCCAGAGCAGGGCAGGTGAGCCGCTGCGGTCCTCTCTGGAGGAAAAGGGGGCATTTGCTTCTTCACTCTTGTTAGTCCTTTGGGGAGTCCTGTTCTTGAGAAAGCCTGGGAATACTACAGAAAAGGCCTGTGAGACGCCCGTGGTGGCCAGGAGATCCCCAGATCCCTGCAGTTCAGCTGCAGAAACAGGGACCTTTTCCAAATAATCAAAACCCAGGGACGTGGCGACAGTAGGAAGTGTTATATGGTGGTAGATTGCTGTCTTGTCCTCCGCCAGCAGGAGCATCTCCTTCTAACTCACACCCCAAGTCCGTGATTGTCTTCTCATGGCTTCCACGTGGAGTTGTAAAAGACGTTCGTGAGCCAAAGACTGAAGTGTTCATAGTAGGTTGATTGTTCTGCTGAGTTGCCCAGGCCTGAGGGAATTCCCAGGACGTAGAAAATTCAAGCCTATAACTGGGGAAGTCCTAGGCAAACCTGGATGGGTTGGCCACTCCAGAATCGAATTTCAAGTTGAAATGTCATTCTAGCAGGAAGCAAGAGCCCTCAATGATATCACTCGGTCACCAAACCTCTGCTCTGTGTGTCATTGCTGGGTCCTTCACCTGGGTTGTCTTGCAGCAAAACCGTGATGAAGGCTTGAAATTCTACATATTGGATTGTTTTCTTAACCAAGCTGGTTTAGTTTCAGGCATTAGGACTCAAAATGACATCAACACGGCACATTTTATATATATATATATAATTGCCTGGAGGAAAATGTCTGGGAACCTGACAGCTGAAATAAGCAAACAGACAAGAGCAGCAGCAAAGCAGCACCTTGGTTCAGAAGCCTGGAAGGGTGGCCCAAAGCTTCTACGTTTTTATGTTGCCCTCCTAGAGACCCGTGATTGATAGTAATGGCTCCCTGTGATGTATGCGGTGCTCATTAATGTGAAGGAGACCGGATAAGTTACACACGATAAATACTTTATTTATGAATGATTAAAATATTTTACAGCCATCTATCACAGTGAGCATCGGTACCCCAGGGTCTTTAAAAATCAATTCAGAGGGAGAGGGAAGGGGTGATGCTGACAGCAGCAGGAGCTCCCTCCGGCCTCTGGGTCTGGCCTGGGCGCTGCATTCGGCATGGTTTGCTGGCGTGTGTGTGCGTTGTCTGATTCTTGGCTTCGGCATCGTGGTTTAGTTGGGATTCAAGGGCAGGCTGTGCCATGGCAAACCTTGACAGGCTTTAATAAAGAGATACGCGACGTCTCGGATGTATTGAGGGAACCCTGATGCTTGTGGTTTTGTATATGGTCATGGTAAATAACTAGGCCGCTGATTGTTGTGGTCTGGCCTTTGCTGCCAGCCCTGGACCACGGGAGACCCATTTAACCTAGATCACCGGCACCTGCAGGGAGCCTTGCCGCGCAGTCACAACAAACAGGGCGAGGCGGGGGCTCCGGCCTGCAGCCCACCTCCCAGGGGACCCGCCTGCTCTCCTCCTGCAGAAGACTCGGGGCTGACAGCCGGGCCAGGGCTGCAGAGAGCTCCCGTGCTGGGGATGTCACTCTGCGCTTCCCTGTTCCCCATGACTGCCTCTCGGAGACGCTCTCTGTAAATGAGCCCAACTGGGAGGAGAGGGTGGAGAGTCCTGAGCAGCGCTGGTCGTGCTGCCCCCACCCAGGGGACAGCTGCCTTCACATCCTGACAGGAGGCGATCAACCGAGCCAGAGCCCAGGCACCCGGTGTCCGGGTCTCAAATTAGAGCCTGTGCTCCAGGCTCCGAGCTTCGGTGTGCATCTGTTTCCTTTCTTTTTTATCCACTGGTGAGGGTCTCACCTTTCCAACGGAGCACAGAGGAGCTGGAGAGGAGCAAGGCGTTTGGGACATGGGCATCTCTTGAAAGGGAAGTTGCAACCCTGGAGAACATCAGCATTTGGAGCAAGTGTGAAGCTCTCGCTCTGGGCCCATTTTTTTTTTTTTTTTTTTTTTTTTTTTGCGGCCTGCAAAGGTTTGGCCCTCTCTGTCTTCACTCTGCGCATCTTGTCGTGAGGGCTGGTCCAACGCTCCCTTCATGGTGGAAATCAGTGGCCAACGCTGGGGTTTTCTGGAAAAGACCATAGGATTGTTCTCCCCTCCCAGAATGAACACTTCTTGGCTACAGAGAGGCAAGGGTCATATTTTCCTTCAAAACACTGGCGACACTGCGCTGCCCATCCTAAAGCAGAGGCAAAGTGTCTGGATAATAAGAAAGAGTGTGAAGTGCCCAAAGAGGACTCTCTTGTCCCCTCCCCCCATTCCCCATTCGTCGGGAGGCCTAGCTTTCCCGACGACGTCACAGCAGACTGATGGTGTCTTCCATGCTGACCGAACAATGCGTTGGGGGGCTTCTGTTCTGCAGGGTTCTGTGTTCAGTTCTGAGTTGCAGAGTTGGAAGTGCAAGGAAAGTTCTGTGGGCCCCCAGGCCCTCTTTGCCCTGGGCATCTGGCGTTCACTGACACCCATTGCTTACTAAGTCCCAGGGGAACATGGCTGTACTCGGGGAGTCACAGGGAGTCCTGTCTGCACTCCGACGACTCAGATGTAAGGCATTGAAAGCTTCACCAAAGGGTGCAGATGTAGCGTGGTAGAATGCTTGTCTAGCATGCGCCAGGCCCTGGGTTTCATCTCCAGGAACCAATTCACCACAACCCCCTGAGCCCTGTCAAAATAACCAACCAAATAAACCAGAACCAAAACCCCAAATCAGAAAATCCCTCAAACCTCATCATGCCTCTCAGTTTCCCGGGACCGCCCTTTCTAATTTGGTTCTAGGCCGGATCACAACTGCTAAACCACCGAGGCTTTTTTCCTCCTAGTCTGGAGTCTAGAGTCCAAAGATCCGTTGCCTCCAGATGGGGTTTCTTGAGAAGTCTCTCTCATCTGTTTGTCCAAGTCTGTCCTCTTCTCTGTCTTCTCGTGGCCTCTCCTCTGTCCCTGTGTCCTCATCCCTTCCTCTAATATTGACACTGTTCACTTGGATTAGGGCCCACTCTAACCTACTCGAATGACCTCATTTGAGTTTATTCATCTCTTTAAAGACCATATCGCCAAGTAGTCACAACCTCATGGAGTGGGGCTTAGGGGATTAGAAACATGGATCTGGGAGCTGGGACACAAACCAGCCCATAAACCAATCTAAGATCAAACATTCTTATGATAAAGGGGCCGTCATCTAAGGATCGGTTTCCAGTTGAGATATCGCTTAAACTGGGTATGATGGTTGATTTTGTGTGTGTCACCTTGATTGGGCTAAGGGCGCCCAGATAAACTGGTAACCATTATTTCTGAGTGTGTCTGTGAGGGGGTTTCTGGAGGAGCCTGGAATTCCAACCAGTGCGCTGAGTGCACGTCCCCCCCACCCCACCGCCACGGGCAGGCAGCATCCACTTGGTGGAGGCCTGAGGGTGGGGCAGGGCGAATTCCCTCTTCTTGACTGGACATATCTCTGTCCTCCTGCCCTTGGACCCCCAGGTCTTGGTTCTCTGACCTTTGACTCAGACTGAAGTTTGCCCGTGGCTCTCCTGGTTCTCCTGCTTGGGAATGGCAAATCGTGGGACTGATGTCAACTTACTCATGTGAATAATCAGCACACATGCTTCTGTTGGCTTTGTTTCTCTGGAGAACTCTAATACAGTGGACACGGTGGAGGAATTATTTTGCAAGTCCTTTTTCTCTGATGCCTTCTTACAAGGTATTCATGCATCTGTGGAGAGAAGCACTCATTATATGACCTTTCTTAGGCAGGTTCTGGGTGCTGCAGCTCCAGGCCACTTGATGATTCTCTGGAGGCTCTGAACTTTATGGACAGAGGGAACTGGCCATCTGAATGGAATATGCTGAATTCCAAATTGATTCAAGTTCCTTCCGCCCTATGTCAATGTCTACTTGCTGCAGTTACCTAGGGAGTAGAAGACAAGAGCAGCTCTCTTTGTAAGAAGTAGGGAGATGGATTCATTTGAGGGTGGTTTTATATTTTATTTCCTTCTGTGTTTCTATCTGTGGCCAACTCCTCCTTATTTCTGCATCTCTTCCCAAAGCCTCCTTCCACCCACCCACACTTGCAATGGAAGGTGAGGCGACCCTCGTTTATTTCATATGCTCCACTACACAGCAACTATTAACTACCCATGTCAGCAACAGGCTCGACTCTTGGCCATGGGATCCTCAAAGGCAAGAACTGTGTCTGGATCTTTAATCCCCGACACACAGCACAGGCTTGGGTACCAGGGAGGCTCAGGCTATTAGCTGGATGCTTAATAAATCTGCAGGTGACACACAATACAGGTGCCACAGCTAAGCCAGCATCCCCCGGTCTTTGCTTTCCTTCTGTCAGTCTGCTTGGGTCGCCAACAAGTGGAGGAACTGGGCAGTAACTGTGGACAGGCAGGCGTGGCTGGGAAGTAGGTCCCTGGGGTCGCGCCTTTGGGGGTTATATTTTGTCTTTGGGGAGCGGAGCTCTGTGTGCTTCCTGGTGCTGTGTCCTGAGCCACTTTCCTCCAGTGCATCCATAAATCAATATGTGAATAGAAAAGGCTAGAAACATGCGGACCTTAAGCAAGTCACCTGTATACAGCTTGTTTCCATTTTCCCCCTTTTGTTTGTACAAAGCAACTGGAAAAATAAACCTAAAAAGTCAGAGAAACAGAATGGTCAACTCTGTCGTATTTTTTGAGACAGGGAGCTCTGGTGTAGCCCAGTGTTCTTAACAGGGATGACATCCCCTCTGAGAGGGGGCACAGCTTTCTGGAAGCAGAGGAGTCCAGCTCTCACGGTGCCTGGTGGCCCTCCTAAGGACTGCCATCACAATCAGACACTCCTTGTTTCTGTTGCATCCAAACCTCAAAGACACGAGAAGCAGACGGAGTGGGGGTGGGGGGGAGGCTCCTTTGTGAGGATGATAATGGAGCACAAGTGCGCACAGGTCGACCGTGTGGCCTAACATTTTGAGGAGCACGGTGGGTCAATTGAAGTACAGCTGTGCTTCTCTTTCTTAGTGGCTTAGAGCCACTGGAAGGCCAGGTGAGCACTCTTTGGCTGAAGACTCCCTTGGGTCAGGAGTCCCTGGCTGAGCAGCTGGTGCCCGTCACTCACTCTGGCTCCCATCTGGTCCTGGAGAACCAGGAGCACCAAGGTGTGAGCTGATGGCCAGCCCGGAAGGAGCATCCCCGCCCCCCAGCAGCGTCCTCTCCAGAAGACTCGGGGGAAAGTGGAAGCAGTGGCCTCACCTGACTCGTCACCAACCCTCCTAGGACCCACAGAAGTCCGTGACATAGTGCGGCGGGTTGGCAGGGTCATGTCAAGTCCAGGAGCTCCCTGAGAGGCGCCTCCGAGCACGTGCTGTCCTGGGCCAGTGGCTCTGGCCGTCTCACCTCCAAGCTGATCCTGGCAGCATCCTGGCTTGACCCCCACAGCAGAGGCTGACAGGGTTTGTAACCACTCAGATGGGAATCCGAGAATGCTAAACAATTTATTCACCAAGAAAGACACAGATAGGCTTTAAGGAGCCTCGTAAATCCTCCCCTCTTGACCACAGAGGCAGCAGATGTGCAGTTAGTTCCTCAGGAGAATCAATTAGCCAGGGACAGGGCTCCTTCCCTCGGAGGCCTCTCGGGGTGGATGGCTTTCCTGGGCCTCCCGGTTGGTTACCAGCGCTAATGCTGAGCCACACAGAGCCCTGGGATTTGCTTTGAGGTTGTGTGGGGGCTCCATGGGAATGGTCAGGAGGGGCAGGAACACCCTGTGTGGACCACCTGGATGTGCCCGAATAGAGCCTGCGGCCTCTGCAGCCTCCTCCACCCTCCAGTCAAAAGTCCCCTGCAAGGGGCGGAGCCACCGTCGCCCTTGAGAACCATCGCCTTAGGAGTGACATCTCTTGGTTTTCAAATGCAGTTTTTCAAGGGTTAATTTTTTCCCCCAAACCCAGATAGATGTTTGGATATCATTGCCTTCTCCCTCTCAGCCCTTTCTGAGTGCCCTGCTATACGATTACATATTGGCTAATTCTTCCATCTTTAACCTGAAGCTTTGAAAGGAAGCAGCTTTTATCTTCTCTGTTACATCCAGGGGGGTGGAAAGGGTTTGAATATCTATTGCATCCCATGCAAATTTTAATCCTTTAATCACCTTCCCACAGTTTGCTGGGAGGGACCCTGAGAGTCTCCTGGCCCCCAGTCTTGACCTGAGGCCTGCGAGCAGACTGAGGAAACCTGGAAAGGTCATTTCCTTCCCCCAGCCATAATACCCAGGTTTTAGTTGAAGATAACTTCAGGGGCCTCGGGTCTTTTGCTCACAGGAAGTAGGAGCCTGCCCCCATGTGCACCTCTGTTTACCCTGCCGGCTCCGAAGCAGGAATGAGCTTTTCCACCTATTTAAAAAATTGCACATTGTCCTCCAGGACTGAATTGCTTCTTTGTCTTGAAAAACACAAGTTTGGGGATGCCTTCTTTGGTGCTAATTTTCAGCCTTGGTAAAATAAAATAAAGCACAATATTTTGGCAAAATCAACAATACCACAAAGCAAAAATATCTGTATAATTTAGGTGCAGTCGTTACAAGGAACCGGAACATCTGCTCTTCCTCTGTGAGCTCTGAATTGCCTAATGACAAAGGCGCATGCAGTCCTGGCCTGTGTGCTGGGCTGTCTGTGATTTGTGTAGGGCCGGTTTCCACAGGAACTTCTTATCTGGGGAGAAGGCTTTGCTCACCCGTGAGCATCATGCCGTAAATTATGTGGCTCCAGTTTTTTCTCGTGGTCTAGTCATGGCTCTGGGAAAACCAGAGTCCCCCTGCGTCCTGCCTTCCCAGGATGTGTACAGGCACAGTCGGGGACAGGAAGACTTTCCATTCTGCATTTCCACAGATGCCTTGCAATGTTGGACCTCTGAACAGAATGTTTCTGTATGTTCTAGGACACAAAATTAAATCAGGCAGATAAAGGCTGAGACGTAAAATTGCATCGACAAGAAACCCTGCTCAGAGGAAAATGAGCAGACAGTGCTCTTCTGCCTTAAATGTGAGAATCGCTTACCCACCTCTCGTGCTTTTCTGATCAAGAAACTGATACTGAAAGAAGAGAAGGGACTTGTTCCACATGGAGGTCAAAGTGCAAAGGCACTCTGCTGCAGAATTCCTTCGTCCCTGATAAAGGTCAATCTTTTCCTGTTAAGGCCTTCACCTGATTGGATGAAGCCCACCCACATTAGGAACAATAGTCTGCTTTACGCAAAACCCATTGGTTTAAAGGTGAATTTCATCCCACAGCACTCTCACGGAAACATCCAGAATAATGCTTGACCAAATATCCGTGCCCTGTGGCCCAGTCAAAATTAACCAACACACCTGGTTTTCTTCCACTCCTACCAAATGTTCCATCTGAGTCTCTTTAACCTACTCCTCCACACTGAGATGTCTGAGGTGCTCCCTGCAGGGCCACAGACTGGAACAAATAAAAATACAGGGACTTCCAGAGACACTGTCACTTTGAATAAACAATTTTTTTTTTTTTAGCATAAGTATGTGCCAAATACTGCATGGGAAATACTTACACCACAAAATTATTCACAGTTGATTTGCTCTTCTAGTTTAGTGGATGCCCCTGGGTGTTGTCTGGCCTGCGCTTCCAGGGGTTCTGGGCAAGCCATTTTCTCTCACTCCTGCTTCTTGAGCAAGGTCCTGATTCATTTCATGGCTGCAACAGGAATATGGATGGTCTTCATGCCACTTAGCCTTTCCCATCAGGAATGGGCACCACCGTCCACTCGGTGGCTCAGGTCAGCAACATGGATGTCTGTTTCTTATAACCCAGTTTCCAAGATGCCTCCTGAGCCTGCAAGTCCTCACCCTCTTTGGAACTCAGTCCTACCCCTTCACTGCTCTCCTGGGCCACGTGATAACCTCCCGTTTGGCCTCCCTGCCTCCAGCCTTGCCCAGCCTGCCTTCTCCTTAGCAAGTAGAGTGATTTTTATAAAGTCATCTCCCTTCATTAGACCATGTCACTGTTCACCAGAATTCTCTGGTGAACAGCCCTCCGTGCAGAGTGTGTAGACCCTCGGGGCTTCTGTGCCACCTGCCCTTGGAGGCTGGCCTTATGACCATCCCTCATCTCAGGTCTTCTCTACTTCAATCTTGCCAGCTGCCTGTTCTGCTAAAGCTCTTTCTTCAAGGGAGCCTGCTCCCCCTGCCTCTATTGGAGTCCACCTTTCCAGAGAGGCCTCTGCAGCGATGCCACCACCAGCCCTACGTGTCTTCTCCAAGGACATGTGGGACTGCACCGGCACAAGCTTCCCCAGGGCGCTCTGTGGCCTCTCCAGTGCTTCTGCTTCTTCAAGTGTCATTTTCAACTCCAAGATTTTCTGAAAAATATTCAATAATATCATCAGAAATGAGGTGAAGGTGGGCACTGTGACAAGCGATGGATGAGGACCGCCACTGCTGAGCTGTCTCAGTGACCCCTGGCCAGGGTGCTCTGAAGGTTGTAAGGTCTTAAAGGGATCCTGCTTCCATCTCCAGGTCAAAGTCTTCTGGTCACCCCTTCAGAAGAGTTCCTAGGCTCTGCCTGTGAGGGAGGATTTCTCTGTGGGGCTGTTCCATAGACAGCATCTAAGGAGCCCAAGGTGTGGCAAAGGGGCAGTGACAGATGATCCCCGGGGTGCACCATGTGCTAGGACATCCCATAGCCTTTACAAACACGTTTTCCTTTGATGGAGCCACAGTGGGGTCCTGTACCTTTCTCCTTGCCGCTCAGATACTCTTCAAATCACATCACAATATGCAAACAGCGCGGCAAGGTTAAACACCTTATGTTTGCATGTCTGCTAGAGTCCTCGTGCCTGAAAGAACGCCACAGCTGGTTGGGGCTCGTGCCGTATTCACAGCTGATACACCCTGCAGGGTCCTGGGGACCTTGTTGGGGCAGAAATAGAGCAGCCAACTCTTTCCAGTTTGCAACTTTGTTTTGAGATGTCCTGGACGTCTGTGTCACCCACAGAGAACTGCATGTCCTTGTAAGTGTTAAGGATCTTGGGACTGCCCTGAGTCTGGAGCAGAGACCAAAGCTATGTGAGTTGTGTGGCGTCAAGTACCACTGGGAATAAAACGGCCGGGACAGAAATGACGTCAGCAGCTGCCCGCTCAGAAGGTTGTAATGCTCACGTTTTGCCTTAAAAAGAGAATCCAGCAAATTGAACCAGAATTTCTGAAGGGAGTCCTCATTTCCTGGTGATGGTGTCCAGAGGAGGCGCATACCTCCTCTATTAAGCAGAGCCAGGAGGGGCCGTCAGTACAGCAAGGCTCCTGTCTGACAGGCCAGGTGGACGGTAAAACACCACGTCAATATCCCACTGGTCACCACTGCCTTGGGCAGCACCATGATGGTCAGCAGTGGCCATGAGCAGACTAAGACTCTAGACAAACGAGGAAATTCTCAGATCGTGTTTGTTTCCTTGCGGTTGTGTATGCTCCAGAGCACGCCCAGGACTTGTGGAGGAAGAGGTCAAGGAGTTGCCAGGGTCATGCTCCCTCATGGGGAGGCTCCAGGGGAAGGTGGTTGCTGGAGATTCCCAGCTTCTGGAATCCTGGAAGGTCCTTGGCTTGGGGCTGTCATCTCTACACAGGGTTCTAGCGTCCACAGGTCTGGGTCCACATTTCCTCTTCCTGTACTGGTGCCATCTAAGATTTGATCCCAGTTTAAGTAATTCCATCTGCAGCCCTGATGCCAACTAAGGTGACATTCTGAGGTGCTGGGGGTTGGGACTTGAACATGTGAATTTGGGGAGCTCACAATTCAACCTAACACGAAGGTAAACTTCTGTGAAGGCAAAACAGTTTATCATCGGAAAAAGGAAAACTCTGGAAAGCATTGGCTTTGTGTTCTCAGACACATAACAAGACCATGTTAATGTCACAGAACTGAAGTGAGGTAAGAGCGTCCCAGGGAGGCGGAGGCAGGCTGAGCTGAAGGAGGGCAGACGTGGGAGGAGAAGTGAGAACGGAGAACACCAGGACTCCGCGAAGGTGGAGGGAAACCATGCAGATACAGGAGGACAGAGAACAGCCCTCAGAATCTAAACTGACGCTGTGAAAATCTGGATGCTCCTTAGACTGTGGGGAAATATAAAGAGATGAGATAATGTAATTGGTATAGATGAGTGGAAAGATGGAGATGGAAGAGAGGTGTGTAGACATCAAGAAGAGGTGTCGGTGGAATGCGACGGATGGGGTGGGCAGGCAGGAAAAGCGCTGATGGGATTCATAGGTCAGGCAGAAACAAACAGGATCTGTTGTTTAAACCACTCAGGGAGGGTAGCTAGATGGCTAGGTAGGGAACAGGGAACACTTAAGTGAATGCAGAAGGCATGACTAGAGACACCAGAGAGTGAGGAAAGAGACGTGGACGAGATGGAGATAGATCGATACTGAAAATAAAACTCGTTCTACATTTCCACTTCAAGAGGAGAGAAGACTGTTCTTGAACACAGAATGTTGTGATCTCCAAATCCCAGCTCTCCACCCATCCCACCCAACCTCAGATGACACCGTCTGGGTCCACGTGCTGCTGCTGAGGGCCACCCGTCGGGGACAGTCTCACGCCTCCAGAGACCCGCCGGCAGCAGCCTCAGTTGGCCAACACTGCTTCCATGAGGCCGCTTCAGCCAACTTCCCAAACTCTGGTTTTTGATGTTCTTGAATCCCAGGTTCTCAGAATGCTCAAAAAAAAAAAAAAAAAAAAGCATTGCAACATTGTATAAGAAAACAGAAGCACCAATAAATCCGGAAAGATCTTCCTGAGCATCAGTGAATAGAAAAAAATTACAAAACCCTAGATATTAAAAATGAAAGCAATCTGAGTATCACATATACCAAGACTAGAAAGAGCTGTTATTAGTTGACAGTCATCGTGAGCTAAAGAGTGCATTCCAACTTCTAATAAAGGCATGAACACCCCAAGCATGATAAAGGCACAAGATATGAAGGAAAGTTCCAGACAAAAACTCAAATGGCAGGAAGCAAAAGAGGAAAAGTGTTCCCAAGAACCTGTCAATCATATTTTAAAAATGCAAATTTAAAAAATTAATTTGGCATTTTGTGCATCAAGTGAGAGAAGATGGAGTGGAGGTGACCCACGTGGGCAGGGGTGTGATGCGTGGGCCTGCTCAGTCATCGCTAACGGAGGGGAAGTGGCCATGATCTTCTGAAGGTGGCCTGGTGTGGGCCGGCAAGAGCCTCCACCTGGGATGCCCTTCCTTGGAAACCGACAGAAGCTCAACCCCAGACCTCAGACAGATGTTCATCCCCGAGACATTTATAACTGGGAAGGCAATTCACAGCCATGAACGCCATGACATAAATTCTAGGTCATCACATGACGAGATATTTTCACATTTTTTAAAATGGAGTTTGTGAGAAGTTTTTAGTTCCCATGAAAACACTTGTGGGGGCAAAATAAACAGGTGCTAAAATGGTTTGACCTTTTTTTTAAAAAAAAAAAAAATTTTTTTAGCTGGTGATGGACCTCTATTTTATTCAGCTTATTTATATACGGTGCTGGGAATCGAACCCAGTGCCTCTCCTGTGTGAGGCAAGCGCTCTACCGCTGAGCTACAATTCCAGCCCTGGTTTAACCTTTTTTGATTAAAATTTGTGTAGAAAAATACAATGGGAAATACATCTAGTTTTTTTCCAGGATCATCTTTAAATAATTTCATTAGGAGTGACTATTATTTTCCAAATTGTGGAAAATATTAAATCTCTATTTATTCAGAAGACTTTCAACTGCTTTCATATTATATTTTTTCCCCCTTAAAACCACACTTTTCAATAAAATGTGTAACAGAACCATGTGTGTGGGTGCAGCAGGGTCTTGCAGATGCCTGGCAGGCTGCGGGCCTTTCCAGAACTCTCCTTTTCCACGTGGCTGGGCTCATGACCTATAGGTTCAGGATCACAGTCCCCCCAGGGCTGGGGTGAGGAACCCGATGGCGGATCTCTGTTAGCTCCATTTATATCTCCCTTAATACGCTTCCCATCTGCCTTTATCCAGAGAGGCTTCACAGTCCATCTTTACAGCTGTTCCTGTCCCTGTAGCTGGCCTTTCCCTCTGGTCAGACCTGGTCTGGCAATTGTGGACAGTCTTGCTCTTGCCATAAAAGGAAGAAGGTCCTTGGCTAGATTCCAGAAGTGGGCATCGTTTTATAATAACTCTCTGCACACAAACCACAGATGTCCTTACAAATGGGAGGGGGGAGGGCTAGTGACAGGAGAAAACTGTCATAGTAAAATGATAATGCAAGGAAAAGGACACATAAGGTTTATAAATAATGAGAATTTAACTAAAAAACGAGTGCCTTTTTTTTTTTTTTAAAGTACATATAAGAAAATTTCACGGCTGTTTCCTTTGGATTGTGGGAGTGTGGATTTTTCACTTCATATTTTCCTGCATGTCTCAAGTTTTCTATCATGAGTCAGAAGAAGGAAGCCTATTATTTGCAGAAAGTGGTGGAGTGGGTGTGTCGGGGTAACAAGACGACAAAGAGAATTATAGAGTAGAGTTGATCTTGGGAAGGAGAAAGCTTTCCCTAAATGAAGGCTGATTTGTATATTACATACTCCAGGGGCCAAGCCCACCCACACTCTGTCTGTCAACAGATGTGCCCCAAGTAGGTATTATCAGTCCCACTTTGCAAATGCACAAACCAGAGATTTAGGTGGATCATGCAGGTTTCCCGCGGCCACACATCTGGTACGTGGGAGAGTAGAAATGCGGCTACTGACTACTCTTTACGGGTCTCGCAGGAGGTGAAGAGACCCTGTGAGACTTCTCCAGTCAGTGGAGAAACAGCCTGTGCTCAGCACTTTCGGAAACTTTCCCAGGGCTCCCATCAGAAGCAGCACTTCCTGGACCCGAGGTACCTACAGCTTCCCTGCCTTGGGAAATGGACGCACCTACCTCCCGGGCGCCACACAACATTCTCCGGGGTTTCTTTTGCTTTTCATTTGTTTTGCTGTGTGTGGTCACAGAGGCAGTTGGGGTGTGGACTTCTTCCTGTCCCAGACAGGACCATGCTTGCCCACCTCTCTTCCTGGGCTCTCCTTGCTGGTGGCTGGGAGAGGAGCAGAATGGTCCAGGAGGATCAGGGCACGTGGCCCAGATGGTATTCTTGGCGTTACAACACCAAAGCCATGTTCACTGGGGCCCTGCTTCCTGGAAGGACACGCAGGTCATCTGCAGCCCCCGTGGGCCCCGTCCCAGTGCCTGTGGGCGGGACTGAGGCTGCTACACTCGGCAGAGCCCAGCATCTCCTGTTCTCCTGGAGAATGTAGCTCGTTGGTGCTCAGAGGACTACTGTAGGGAACCTCGTGTCCCCGGAGCCCAGGAATGCTATTTCATTGGGTTCATTGTTGTGCTGTGAAGGAGCTGCTCCTCTTGGGTTGCTGACTCTTCCCGCTTCTGCGTTCTCCACCTGACTAAGTGCGGTGGGATGCCCCAGCCTGCAGGCACCTGAGCGGGCGAGGCAGGGTTAGACTGACTGTGTGTGACCCTGGATAAATGTTTCTTTGGCCTGAAGCGATCAGAGGCCTTTCAAGGTTTCCGCTCATCCCCATCTTGTGCTTGCCTCGTCTAGAAGACCGACGAGCCACACAGCCTTGATGTGGAGGGCAAAGTGCAGACACTTTAACTAAGGACAGAACTGAGTTGACGGCTTTGTCCACAAGGGGCAACTGAAACAGGAGCCACCGGAGTGGGGCAAGCTCAAGGAGGAGCTGGGGGGCGCTCGGGGGTTCCTGAGAGTGAGGGCGTGACTCACTGAATACAGGTGACTGAGCCTGGTAAAGGGATGAAGGTCTTCCTCGGGTCCAGGCGGGTCAGTGTGACCACAGGAGGAAGGGATTGCCGGTCTGGATGGAGCCACCGTGGCCGTGGCCTTGGAAGTACCAAACCCAGCGTTCCCAGGTCTCCTGTGAGCTCAGCAGTCCTGGGACGGCCCTACGCAGCAGGGTGAGCGCCCTCTCCCTTCTTCAGACGAGGGAGCCACCGGCCGACACATCTGACACAGCCACCGGCTTTGTCAAGGTTTCAGAGCTTCCGGGCACCAGAGCTTGGATTGGAACTCGGGACTGAAATTGTCTCCAAACCAGCGCTTTCTAACTCCTCTCCTGCCTTTTGAGTCCCGTGGCTACGGTTGGAGGGCTTCCAAGTTTCGTAGCTGATGAAACATGACTCCGGGCTCTAGAATTCCCAGTTCTTCACTCTGGGGAAAGTGAGAGGGCAGAGGGGGTCCTCCTGCTGCCAGCTTTCACCAGCGTCCTCTTTGGACTGTCTGGCTGGCCGGGGCTTTGTTGGGAGTGTCAGGGCAGTATTAGGAGAGCTGCTTTGACTTTGCAAAGCAGATTTAAGAAACTATGCCAAGCAGCATGCCCCAGGCACCCACCTACTCAGCTCCTAGTCGGATCTTGGCTGGGACTGCCTGAACTTTCCCTAGAAGGGTGGACATGGCTTAGTGACCAGTCACTTCTGAAATGTGGTCATGAGGGACTCTTGTCTCTGGGACCCTGGTTGCCTTAGTCTACTTTGCTCACCCCTGTGCCCAATGTAGCAGCCTCTCAAAGAGCTCTCGGGATTTCTCTTGCCGCCCAGGGTCCCCAGCCTTCTCTGGATTAAGAAGGCTGACGTAGGGTTTGAACAATGGATTCCTGGCTCTCAGGGTTGGGAAAACTGTTAACAGACATGGACGCTAGCCCTGCCCACACCTGAACTTGACACCTCCTCTGAGAGTCCACCAGGTACCAGGGAAGAGAGTTCCTCTTCGACATCTTCTGCTTTCAACAACATGTTCTTTATCATGAGTTGAAATCTGCTCAGGGCTTCGCTTCCATCTAGGCATCTATCTTCTCGGGACTGCAATTTCTTTCCTCATAAAAGGAGTTACCTGGCTTGGGGGCTGACTGGTCCAGCTGCACAAGCAGTGCACTGCACAGCTCCAGGGGGCACCATTCACCCAGTCTGGTCTGTGGCTGGTATGTCTCAATGCAATGACCTGGGTTTGCCACAGTGACCTTTGCATTTCCTTCTGACTCTCAGCTTTGAAATTGGCCTCCAGATCGAGACGTGCCCCACAGAGCAGTTCAGTTAATGCCAAGTCTCTGCCTGACGGGCAGCCTCTGCTGTTAGAGCAGACCACCCCTCGTCACCCCCGCGCTGTGGAGCTTAGTTCACTCAGGTTCGTGTCTGGGAGTTAGATTTTTTTTTAAATATATTTTTTAATTGCCAGTGGGCCTTGATTTATTTATATGCAGTGCTAAGACTCGAACCCAGTGCCTCGCAAATGCTAGGCAAGCGCTCCACCACTGAGCCACAACCGCAGCCCAGGATTAGATTTTTACTCTAAAGTCAAGACATCACCTGCCTGTGAGCAGCTGTTGACTGGAGAGAGGAGTCACAATATGACTGTTCTTTAAAGTTTTCAAGTATCGGCTTTACAACACCATTAGTATGAAAAATGTCATTTGTTTTTCAGAACTGAAGAACACTGAAAAAGAATAGTATTGGTAAAAGTTTGCTTTCTGATGAATTTTTAATTTCACAGCAAAAATACCATTTGCTCCTAAGCCAATGTGCAACCTGGGCCACCTGCTCAGGGACTAAGTGCAGAAAACAAAATCAAGTGCCTAACCAGGAAATGTTTGACCGACTGAGTTGTCCATGCCCAGGAGAATCTGGGACCATTCTGAGGTCGTATTTGTTTGTGAAATGAAGTTGGAGGAGCTGGGCTGGTGCAGCTATGGTTAACGCTTCTTGAAATACCGCATGTGCCTACGTAACAGTAAGAAGGTCGACTCTCTGTAAAATGCCATGTGATCACCTTTTAATTCAAAACTGACTTTCCCTCGGGAAATCCAAATTATTGAAGATTTGCCATAAGCTGGAAATTATGGATCCCCGAGGATCATTGCAAAGACTGTAATCATATGTCCAAAGGCAGTGGTTGGAGTGAACGGGGCTCTCCCTGCCTGGCGGTGTCTCTGGCACAGCGGCAGTTAGAGTAAGTGCTCAGGCCTGTGATGATGGATGGGCCCAGATGAAAGGTAGATTAGGTTTTATGCGGAGGGTCTCCCGGTTCCCACGACGAGGTCTCTATGAACTACAGGTTGCGCCTACTTCTCTTTCATTATTCAGCATGGGAAAACACCTTCCTGAAAAGACTCCTGTGAGCAGAACTTGTGCTGTGAAGGTTTCAGCATCCCATCAGACTGACGCCCTCACAGTTTGTACCCAGACGGGCCAGGGCAACACGGAAAGCCAGAGGAAACTCTCCGGGCCATATATCTTGCTGAAGAGGGAGTTTCACCTCTGATAATTGAGGAGGTCAGAGGGCAGCCTGAGTTCTCAGCCTCTGGATTCGAGAGATGGCTGGGAACAAGTGTGTGCGTGTGAAAGACATGGAAAGCACGTTTACTCTCCCTTGTTTTCAAACACTTCAAAACATATTTTACTTTGCTGGCAAGAAAAGATAGGGGGAATCATAGGCTCAGCAGTTTCTATGAATAGCAACGATGAAATGTTCAAACAAAAGGATTCAAGGTGTTTCCCGTAACCCTCTCTCCCAGGGACATCTTGGGTTAATAAATTAATCAAAACCAAGCGTGGACTGCAGCCGACACTGTATCAGGGTGGTGTCATCTTGGATCCATGTGCACACCATGTCAAACTGCAGAAGCACCCAAAAGGGATCTCAGGAGGAAATCAAGTTTGGGTCCATTATTTTTAGCCAAATCCAGTGAGATGAGTGACTGATGATTTAGAGCACTCGGGGACCATGGCTCTCGAGTACTGATGTGGGAAATGCTGCTGACTGCAGAGATAAAAGCCAACAGAGCCGTTGCTCAGCTTCTCCTCAAGTCGTCCTTCCCCTCCTGCCCTCCATCACGTCTGAACGTGTAGCCCCTGCTCCAGCCACCCCAGGCCCACGGCCGAGCCACAGGACAGCTGTTAGCATCCACTACAATAAGAAGCATCACTTGGAATCTCTACTTTAGCTGGGACCAGTCCAGCATCCTGGGAAGCAAGAATCTGCCAAGTTTGTCTCTCCTGGAATTCAGACGTTCAATCAATGACACTTGCCTTGCCAAGGCTGTAAAAATAAAACAAGCCTCAAAGCACGGAACCTTTATTTTGGTCTGTAAAGAAATCCAAATGCTTCAGCTGATGATTAAAACGTAAAGAACTAGAATCTAATAGAGTAAAAATAATCACATCCATGTGTGGGTGTTCATTAAACATCAGCAAGACAAAACATGGGACTAGGAAGAAAACGAAGCTAATGTGCTCAAACGTCCCAGATAGATTTACATTCCTGGTTATTTTTAAAGTCCTATCTTATATGAAACTTCTGGTTCCAAATTTACTGAGAGTAGCTGGTTTTCTCTATATTTTGCACCTACACCAATTATGATGGTGTATTATATGTGTATATGTATGAAAACTTTTTACTTTCCCTGTTTTATATCCCAAATGCACATGTTATTTCACATAAAAATCATATCCTATAGTGATACGAGATACTCTTCCAGATGTGAAAATAGCATCTTGTGTTCAGAAGCTGGCCATCATTGGCACCTGGGGGTCTGTCAGGATCATTTTTGGGGATTGGTCCATGAGGATTGGTCCCATGACCCTCTAGGATGCTTAAGTGCCTCATAAAATGGTGCAGTATTTACATGTAACCCATGCACACCCTTCTGTATAATGTGGATCATTTCTAGCTTACCTGTGATACCTCAAGCAGCACAAATGCTATGTAAATAGCTGTTGTACTGTACTGTTTAGGGAATAATAACAAGAAGAGGACTCCTCTGTACATGTTCAGTGCAGATGCATTTTTTCCCCCAAATGTGTTTGATCCTTGGCTGGTGGTTGGTTGACTCCGAGAGCCTGGAACCTGAGTTTGCAGGGAGCTGACTATTTTGTGCTCAACCTGCGTAAGTAGGAAGGGCCTTTGCTAGTATGATGTCAGGTCGTCATACAGTAGGTAGAGATTGTACCATCATCTGTTAGCTGTTTTTTGCGGGGCTGGGGGGCGGTACTGAGGATTGAACTCAGGGGCACCCGACCATTGAGCTACATCTCCAGCCCTACTTTGTACTTTATTTAGAGACAGGATCTCACTGAATTGCTTAGTGCCACGCTGTAGCTAAGTCTGGCTTTGAACTTGCCATCCTCCTGTCTCAGCCTCTGGAGTCACTGGGATTTCAGGCTTGCGCCACCGCGCACGGCTATAATCTGTGAGATTTGGAATGGGTTATGATCTGGTTTTGTGAAAGCAGAGAAGGGAAGATGTATCCTGGGGATTCACTTGTCATGCTGTTCAGAAGTGAGTTCTTGTAGGAAAACAGCCTCCGGCCTGCCAGGCCTTCCAGAAGGGTTGATGGCCTTGAGCTGCAGTCTCCCAGAGCCAGGGGCACAGCTGGGGGAGCCTGAAGAGGACAGGGCCTGTGGGGCTTAGCGGTCTCTGGGCCCCAAGTTCCCAGCCTCCGGAGCTAGGAGAGCAGCCGACCCAGTAACTGCACTTCTATCTCCCACTGACTGAGATTAAATAAAAGCAGAAGCGCTGATACATTATTCATTATTTTCTTTGTAATGGAATCCAGACTACTTCTGAAGGCTGTTCTGTGCTTCAATATCAGCTGCAGGCCAAAAAAATAAATAAATAAAAGTAGTAGGAGGAGAAAGAGGCACAATGGGTACACTTCTGCCCGAGACCAGCAGGCAGAGACCGTGGCTTGCCCCCAAAGAAACCTGCATGGCTTTTAAACGGTGTAGAGGTCTGTTTTAAAACTCACAGGGATTTCCCACCCCCCCCCCCAGTATCATTATATTCTAATTCTAATACAGAAGATTGGCTTCTTTTTGTCATTTCCCAACTTTCAGTTCAGCATAAGCTCAGAGGGAGCACTGAGGGCAATTTCTTTGCAAAAGAAATAAGGACCAAGACGCACAGTCCCTTGATTTTGTCTCCAAGCTTCTACGCGTTGGTTTCAGCAGGAGTGAGCTGCAGATCTCTCCCAGGTGTTCAGGTTTCTAGCCCTGGCACCTTCTACACAGAGGTGTCACCTGCAAATGAGCTGCGTCCTCCGTCCCCTATGGAAGGAGCCTTCCCAAGATACTCAGCTACATTTTTATGCCAAAGCCTCCCTGGAGACCCGTACCCAGCTGGAAGCTGCACCCCGGTGGCTGCAGAGGTTTTGCAATGTCTCCACAGAGGGACTTTGTGGATTCGTGGGAGTAAAATAAAAGGGCTAGAGGATGTGTGGGAAGTTTGTGTTGGAAGGAGTGTGTCTGGCCTGCTAGTGATTAAAGGATGACAAACTGTGCTTTGTCTGAGTGGCTCACGTGGTCTCCAGTGTCGTTTCCATTTAAGGTTGCCTACTCAGGGTGGAGGTGGGAGGCCAGGGGTCCTAGATCGGAGCCTGTAGGTCAGCCTTCCTCTCCCACATGCTTTGGGTTTAGCCCTAGATGGTTTAGGAAGGAGATTTCAGGAGGTGCTGCTTTGGTTGAAATTTCAGGGGTTTTGGCATTGACCATGACGGCCTGCTCCTGCACGGTGAGGACTCTCAGACGTGGGTTCAGATCCACCTGGTCAACCAAGATGTGAAGACGCTTCCTGCCGGTCTATGTGTTGTGTCCGAAGAATGGAAGCTCCCAGGTCCTTCTTGACAGGCCCTGGGGGAGTCAGATGTAACCACGGGAGTCTGCAGCTCAGATGTCTGCGAGGATGAGACCAGGGATGTCTGGTGTGCAACGCAGGAAAGACAAACAGGAAACCCTCACCCTGAACAAGCTGCTGAAGATCCCAAGCAGCTCAGGCCCGCGCGGCAGCTTCTTCTTCTCTCCTCCCTGCCCTCCTCCTACCCATGGCTTTATTTTTGTGGTATAACAAGACCAGTGTGGGTTGGATGAACTCTCAAACATCACGATTCCCAAAAAAGAAGCAAAATGATAATGGCAATTAAAAAAAAAAAACAAACATTCTGCAGTTTGGCAGCTTCTTCCTAAGCTAAACTTAGTCTTCCCATAAGATACAGCTGTAGCCCTCCTTGGTGTGGTAGTTACCTGAACGCTGAACACCCAGGTCCCTGTAAATGCTCATGGCATCCTCTGCAGGCTGCCCAGACACAAAGGACACCAAGATGCCCTTTAGTGGGAGATGAGGGACTAGATTTTGCTGTATCCACAAAATTGAATGTTATTCACGGATAAAAAGAAGTGAGTTATCAGGCCGTGAAAAGATATGGAGGAGACTTACATGCCTATTTCCAAGTCAGAGAAGCCCATCAGAAAAGGCTACTCATGATGCCATACCAACTCTGTGGCATTCTAGAAAAGGAAAACCATACAGACAGCAAAGAGATCGGTGGCTGCCAGGGTTTGGGGGTGGAAGAGGGGTGAGCGAATGGCGCATGGAGGATTTTAGGGCAGCAACTTTATGAGGCTGTAGTGAGGAACACATGACATTTTGAGTTTGTCAAAACCCACGGAATGTACATCACCAAGTGATGCCAATTTCATGCTCTTGGATCTTTGAACTAAATAAACCTCTTCTCCTTCTAAAGGACTCAGTCTCAAGTAGATTGTTATAGTAACAGATAACATTCTAGTACCATCTGATTCATACTTTTTATTTTGACCACATTTTACAATGGTAGTGTTTTGGCTGCATTTAGGTTGAGAATATATGTTAAAATTAATTCCAACCTTTTTTCTTTTTTAAAATATGGTATATTAAAAACCGTTTTTAGGGTTGTCTTAAGAAAATACCACTAACTGGGCAGGTTAAACAACAGAAGTTTTATCTTCTCACAATCCTGGAAGCTGGAAATCCAAGGTCAAGGTGTTTGCAACCCTGTCTTTTGGGAGACACCCTTCCACCCAGTGTAGATTGTAAGGCAAGGAGGAAAGACTAGTTGAGAGGGAACTGAGGGAGGTTCTCATGCTGGGCGGAGGAGCTTGGACGTTTCTCTGTATCCCGTCAGTGTGGGAGTAAGGGACCCACGGGAAGGCTTGAGGTGACCTAGTTCTCTGGAGTTCTAATCCCAACAACAGAATGTGGAAGGTGGGGAGGGGTCGACAGAGACTCGGGCTGGCCCGCTGTTGGGAGAGTACTGTGTGCGTCCAGCGTGTGGGCCTGCGGTGGGTCCACAGGGTGGGATGTGGCTGGAACGGTCACTTGGTTAACCACAGAGCATTGGTGGGAGATGGGTAGAGAGAAAGGTGGAGTGATGGGATGGGGAGAGAGGGCGAGGGCGGAGAGCCAGAGTGTGAGAGTGCAAGCCTGGTTCATGATCTACACATCCAAACAGCTACAGGGAAGAAAGAAACCAGTCTCTAATATTTGAATCATCAGCTGCTGGCAGCTAGTGTGCAAAGACAGACGGAGAGAAAGTAGAAGAATTGGAGCAGAGAACACCCACTGTAAGACGGTTCGCAGCCAGGGAAAGGAGCATCGCAGCTTCTCCTACACTTACTGTTTCTGGTTTCCACTCTGGATGGGGGGTGGAGGGGATGGTGGGAGGGGGCTAAACACTCCTTACTACGTTAGAAGAAATCTAGATGAGAGAAACCGATGGGAGAGAAGAAGCCAGAGGATCCAAGCTGTGGAAATCTCCCTGCAGCAAGGAGAACTGACACATTTCCTCAGGAATCACTGTAGTCACAGAAAACGGGGGTTTTGGTTCCCCCTAAAATGCATTCGATGCTGCTTCCATTTAACACTGGAAGGAATGAGTGATCCCGCGGCGGCTCCGTGGCCTATCTGTTCAGTTCCATGTGAACAAGTTGAATAGTGACAGAGGTGGAGAGATGGGGAGACGCAGGAGAGAGGAGAGAGAGGAGAGCAGGGAGGTTTCCTTTATACATTTTAAAAAAGAAATAGAAAGTTCCTGGGAGCACTTTTCACTGGTATTAATCTACATCCTGAAACTGATGAATTCCATGTATTCAAAGGGGGCAGCTGTGGAGTAGTTAGAAGATCATTTCTAGAAACTGGAAGACGGAGATAAAAATAGAAGGTAAACAAATCAGTAGGGTGGCGTTGTGAACCAGGCACCCTGTGCAGCCTCCCAGACAGCCAGCTCCAATCTCAACCGAGCTGCCAGAGCAGAGCGAATCAGGTAAGTGAGCACACAGTCAGGTGGGAATGTTCCTTCCCTCCATTTCCATCCTGGGCACCTGCCTGATCAACGGCATGAAGAGATCAGCTGCACTTGGATTTACTGTGAAATTTATTAGAAAGGAGAATATTCAGCACCTTCTACAGCGGGGACAATAAGAGTAGGGAATCATGGTGAGCGTTGAGGACAAGATATATTTGAACTACAAAAAGGACTGAAGTATGGCCTCCTGGGTTCAGTGATTAGTCCCATTATTTTTTCTTTGTTGTTCCAAAGGGTGGCCTCTGTTAGGAATTCCTTAGCTCTTATACAAATATTAATGGAGACTCCACGTTCAAGCCCTCTTGTGCCCCATCTGGAAAACAAGGCCACTTCTCTCTTGAACGTTTTATTCATTCTGAATATTTGAACAGATTTTGACTTTTAATGTTTCTTTTGGCAAATTGATTCTTTTGGCAGAAGATGATACTCAATTTTCAGAGTAATTAATTTATTCATTTTTAAATCATTTCGGTATTGGGGACTGAACTCAGGGGTGTTTCATCCTTAGTACTTTCTTTCTCTTTCTTTTTTCAGGTCTTACATAGTGTTTTTTTTTTTTTTATTCTAATCAGTTACACATGACAGTAGTATGCACTTTGACACATCACACATAAATGGGGTATAAGTTCTCATTTTTTTGGTTGTACATGATGTGGAATCCCACCAGTCACGTAGTTATGTATGTACATAGGATAATGATGTCTGATTCATTCTACTATCCTTCTTTGTGACAGGATCTTGCTAAGTTGCTGAGGCTGGACTTGAACCTATAATCCTCCTGCCTCAGCCTCCACTGTTGCTGGGACTATACATGTGTGCCACCATGTTCCACCATGAATAAATCAATGTTTATAAATGAAAATTTATACAAAAAATAAGTGAGACATTGCTTTTGCCTTTAGGAATTTAAAAACTTTTAAAAAGTCCAACATCTGTACAATTAAGGAATTTCAAGAGCATCCAGGTGCCAGTAAACCAGGGGGGTTATTTGTATGAATGCTACTCTCTTCTTTCTCTGGTTACTTGTCTTATGAAGGCTGTCTTCCTGCTGACCAAAGGTGCATGTGATCAGCATTTCTTGGTGTTCTCCTGGATAAAATGGAACTTGTGTGTGGGCCGTTTTGTCCACACCTGTGTCCTCAGAACCTAGAACGAGAGTTGGCAGAAGTGAGAGGGACCCAAGAAATAACTAAATGATCGAATAATGAATGACTGAGACAGGTTGCCGCGGGAGCCACTCTGTCCGCCTCAGGGAACAAAGCACTTTCCATTTGGCCCTGGTCTTTGGTACGTGTGTTGACTTTCGATGGCAGGTGACTGTGGAGGGCATCCCCCAGTTGTGAACGGACAGGCGTGGAAAAACACAGCATGTTTGAAATGTTCCCACACGTTCTGCTCCCTTAGGGCCAGTATCTAGCAATTCCTGATCTATCACATACGATCATCCCATGTCTGTTGACATGTCTCAGGTGTCTGCTCTGCTCACGGAGTTCGTCTATGGATGTCCACCTGTAATCCCCGAGGAAGGCATTCACGTATGCCTACGGTGCAGTTCGATGTATACCTGTATCATGGTTACCGTCTCCAGGCAGCCACGCTTGGCTCTGTTACCTGACCGTGCTTGCCGTAGATGACTGCAACAGAAGTGGACCCCAGCCCAGTGCCAGCCGTCAGCTTGCCAGTGACCAGTCCACTTCTCTCTCACAATTTTGAAAAGAGCCAGACTCTGTCCAATTATCGATTGAGGCTGTGCCTAAGAAGCTCAAGTCTGGTGTTCTTTGAGGAAACAGAAGAAGGAGAGAGGGCAAAAGCCCAGAGACAGCGAGAAACAGAGAAGAGGCTATGGGCTGCCCAGTAATTTCTGAGTTTCCAGGTTGTGTAGACCAGCTATATTTTGGGTCCCTGTCTCTAGCTATGAGAACATTTTTGTGCCCTTATAATAACCCACTTAGCACACTCTGCAACTCTTCACCTTCTGAAAACGAGCCAGAAATTAACCAGAAAAACACAGATAGTAGAAATTGCCTGTTTCTGATTACTCAAATACTCATCTTGGCTGTAGTGAATACAATGTAATTTGATGTGCCTGTGCATTATCATGGTTATCATGGGAGATAACAAAATTAATTCTCTTGAGTAAGACTGTGAATTTTGTTGGGAAAACAGGTAACAGACATATTCCAAAGCGTACTTGAGTTCCTGGGGAGACCCATGTGTCCAGAGTTGGGGAGGGTTGAGCATGGAAGGACAGGTGGGATGCAGGAGTGTCTTTTAGTGAGATCAGGAGGACAGAGGTTGGAAGGAAGTGCCTGGCCACTGGGAGGCTGCCCTAGAACGCAGAGTTCGTGCATGTGAACAGGAGAGCCAAGGCTGAATGCTGAAGGCTTTGCTATCCTGCCTGAGGATCTGGCCTTTGTTCAGAAGGCAGCAAAGAAACACAGCAGGGTGTGGAGGGGAGTAGCCAGGGCATTGAGCAGTCACACCCCTGAGGGGTTAATCTGGTGGATGAATGGATCAGGTGGTCACAAATGCTGTTGGTGCTCTGGGACCATACCTGCCCCACCTCTGAGGTCAGCTGCAGCTGGAAATGACAGCTCCCAGGCACGCTGGTGGAATGATCCCACCTCCAGACAACCCGCAATAACTCTGGGCTTCCTTTTTCTGGGGCTTTCTTTCGAGTCAGGAGTGCCATGGTCCAGCACAGGGCAGCCTAGAAACGTAGGGCAGTGGTACTTTCTAGGGGACTCTCCTTTGACTATGGGAAGATAGAGGAGTCAGGGATGGATGTCCCCATCTTCCATCCCCAGAGGGACAACCCAGGCAGATTCTGCAAAGTTTCTCAGAGGTGCCCAGGAACCCCCAGTGCTATCAAGCTCCATGGTGCCCATCTGGTGTTCCTGTCCTCCCTGCTTCCTTCTTCTATGTCTTGCAAATAAACTCCCTGGACTCAAAAAAGCCATCAGTTAACCCACATGAGCTTTCCTAATTGAATTTCAAGAAGAACTGAAATTTACTTCAATTAAACAAAATTCAGGTGTATTCTGTAATACGTCTATAAACATTTTCTTAATATGAAATGGGCATGTTGCTCATGATGTATTTTCTTCTTGCTGGTGTAATAGAAAAATAGGAATCTGTCCTGCTTGTGTCTGATTCCAACTTGCTCAAAGTTTGCAAGCTAATGCCGTACCGCAGTTCCAAGTGCAATCCAGCTAGTGAGGTGCCACTGTCATGTGCCAAGCAAGGTGGTGTGATCAGTAGGCAGCGTCAAGGTAACTAACTGCTGTAAGTAGGATCATGTTAAATGCCGACCATGTACACGAACTTGAGCCAGATAGTGTCTTAGCTCACATTGCCAGGACAAAACACCCCAGACCAAGTGCCTTAAACAAAATAAATTATTTCTCATGGCCCTAGAGGCGCAAGTGCAAGATCAGGGTGGAGCCTGGTCAGGTTCTGTTAGGAACTCTTGGCCTGGCTTTCAGATGCCTCCCTTCTCACTGCCTGCCAAACATCCCATCTCCAGTCCATCACCCTGGGGTTAGGGCTTCCACTTAAGAATTTGGGGGCCATAACAGGAGCCCTGTGTGAAAACTGAAAGCACTGAAGCTTTTAATTGAATATTTTTAGGCATTTCAAGACAGCGACAGGGGCAGGGTGTCATTGGCTGCACAGTTTTCTCGCTGCTTCCTGCCCCTACTTTCAATAGAAAGGGATTCAGAGTCCACTGGGAAACCCTGGCTGCCTGTCCTACCCGCTCTGTGTCCCTGGACATGCTGCCTTTGGGGGATTCTGTTGTTCATCTAGGAAAGGAGGATGGTGATGCTTAGATCCTAAGGGTATTCCTAGGACTAAATTAAGTGAAGTGACATGTAAAGCATCCACCCCGTGCCCATGCTTGGAGTCATACGTGTTTATCCAAAGCTGTCGGGATCCCTTCTTCTGGGTTTCTCCACCTGCTAAGTAACACAGAGAAGCTGGGCTTGGACCCCTGACACTGTGTCTGTGGTGTGTGGTAGCGTCTCAACTTGGAGTGTGTTGGGAGAATGATCCATTAAAGAGGGGAAAATCAATAACACAATTAGAACCACTTCATCCTGTAATGATTCCAGCTGCGTAAAGGCCACAGCCACCGGGCACTGCCTCTAATGGTGTGGGCGGCCTGTCCTCTGCAGCGAGTCTCGTTTCCTTCCCAGGACACGATGTCCTCGCCGGACACCACGGGTATTGAAAAGGCAGCATGTCCAAGCATAAATACCCTTCCTGACCATTTATTAAGATGAAAACCCACCTCCCCTTCTTAGCTAACTGCACCCACAATACAGATTTGTGTCTATGCACATCTCATTTCTCACAGAAAGAATTCAAGGGACCAGGACTGGGTTTGCTTTATCAACGAATCTGGAAGAACTGCATGAAAATTCCCTGGGAAAACTTGGCATCGCGGATGACTGGCAACCATTGCCCTTCATTTTTGTGCCTAGGAAAGGGTCAGTTGTCCACCTTTGTGGTTATCACTGTTCTTCATGATCATCAGTTCATTTGAGAGCCATGCATTCAGTGTGCACGGTGTATCATTAGGTCTTGTGTGGGGAGTTTTGAAAATCATTAAAAATAAAGGTTTTTGAACTACATAAGGTCATAAACCCCAAGAGAAAGGCCCGTCTCAAGATGAACCATGGACACATTCTTTTAAGCCTCCTTGAAATTTAAGAAGTTATTTTAGTTCTGCTTAGAGCTAAAATAAGAATAAAAAGTAATTAAGCTTTCAGCAGTAGAAATGTTTTCTATTAATTTTAGTGCAATTAAAATGTATACTTTATTATTGAAAAGGGGAAAAAAGCAAACAGGATATAAAGTGGAAATGAACAAGCAATTTGAGGATCCTGGTTTGATTCTTTAATTAAGTATCCCAAAGCCCCCTCCAACATGAGATCCTCCGGGATTGAGCGTTCAAGCCATACTCAGCCTCTCTTCTTATTTCCCCAGCATCTCAGATGCCCAGAGAGAAGCAATTGTTGTTTAAATGGCTCCTGGAGGCTAACCACCCTGCCCTGCGCCCCCAACACACACACACACACACACACACACACACACACACGCACACTTTGTCCTCCTCTCCATCTCCTGTTCTCAAGGGGAAAAAGCACTTAACGTCACTCTTTCAGGGGTTCAGCCTGCGTGCCCTTTTCCCATTTTCTAATGCTCTGGAGGGACAAGGACACACTTGTGTGGAGTGTGACGTTGGTGTTCCCTGCCTGCTGCCTCTCCCTTCCTCCCGGCACGCTCTGTTGTCTCTGAGGCTCTTGGGCCGTGGCGCATCTGTTCCTTCAACTCTGAGAGAGAATGCACCTGAGGACCGTAGGAGCCACTGGTCCACTGTGTATCCTGACCACTTCCTTCTCCCGACCTTCGCGGGGGAAACCAGCCAGCGGGGTACATTGGGAGAGGGAGGGCTACTTGTCTGTTTATCACCATGGCAACAGGGGGCCCCCCATCAGTGGGAGTGTCAAGTTGGAAATGTGCGCCTCAAATTGGGTTTGGGGTTGCATTTTCCAGCGGCTGTCCATCTTGTTTTTCTGTGTTCAGAAGAGACCATCATGTCCACGCAGCCTGGATCAGTGAATAAATAAGAGCAATCAAATCAAATCCTTGAAAAATGACAGATGCCCATCACTGAGGTCAGGAAGCCTGTGGGTTCTCTCATCAGAATCGCACTGTTGCAGGTGGCATGGCTTGGGGGCTTCCTCTCTTAATTTTCATGTGCTCTCCCTCGAAACAGGATGGAGGGTGCCCTGACTGTCCATCACCGGGCTGGTCCTGCCCCGTCCACATTTAGTCTGATCATTTGCTTGTGCTTTTGGAGCAGCTTTATTCAACTGGTGGCTTTGGACTTTTTTTTTTTTTTTTCTCCTGAAGAGATTTTGATAGAAGACAACACTCTTTTCTACTGTTCCGTGGCTGGGAGAGAACAAAAAACATTATCATCCTCCAGGACGACTTAAGTTTATGCCAGAGGTGATCACAGTGCTTCGATGCAAAGTGCTTGTGATGTCAGGATTTGAAATACCTGAGGTTTAAAATAAGTGTAATTTTAAAGGGATGCAGATGTAGCTCAGTAGTAGAGCATCTGCCTAGAGTCCTTGCTCAAGATCCTGGGTTCAATCCCAGCACTGCAAAAATCATATATAATTATATATAAATGTATATATATAAACACATATCTACCTATGTAAACATAAGTGTGTATGCGTGTGTGTGTATACTTGTGTATATTACATGTGTAATATGGCAATACACACACACACACACACACATACATAATGAATGTAAAATAAGGTTGATCTTTACCTACACACTGCACAATTTAGTACCACTTACTTTCAGTGCTATTTTTTAACTCAGGTGTCAGTAATCAATGTGGTTTGATAGCCAATATCAAAGACCTCCTGTTCTTTCCCATTCTCCTCTCACCCTGCCTTCCTGAGACTGACAACAGCTCTAAGAGTTGTTCATCTCGGACGTGCCTGGCCTTGCCTGCTTCTGGGGTGGGTTCTTCCCTCGAGATGCTGGGGAGTCACTGTGCTCTCAACAGGCCTCCCAGGACAGCGCGGCCAAGTCACGCAATGTCCTTTCACAACACGCTACAGGACACTGGCCTGTGCTCAAAGCAGCCTGTCTTCCTACACCGAAGCTTCAGGTCAGACTCTGACGGGCTTCATGGCATCATTTTCCCTTAGCTTGCTTTGTCTTTCTAGATTTCTTTGACCCAAAGGAAGAATGCCTCACTGCCGAGGAGGCAGAAGGTGCTTTTTGCAGGACCCAGGGAGGTGGATTGCTCAGGGGAGTCATGTCTACTCTGACGCAGTGCTTGAAGAGAAAAGGGAAGAGAATAAAGACGTGGCTGGTTGGTGGTATTTGTTTCTGGCTACTAAGAATACAGATCTCAAAATGTGAATCAGACAATTCAAGACAGTAAAAAACACAGAAAATGGAAAACAGCATGAAGTCCAGTGGTGCCTCTAGCCACAGTGTTTTGCGTCTGTCCATATTCACATGCCTTCAGAGCCTCCCTCAAACATTCTAGCTACATGTGCCCAAAGGAGGAGGATTTTACTATAGGACCCCCTGCCCCTGTGTTCTGCCATTGATAGTACATTGTAAAGTTTTCTATGGAAGCAGATAGAATAGCTACCTTATGTCTCTTCTTCTTCTTTTTTTTTTTTTTAAAGAGAGAGAGAGAATCTTTTTATTTTTTAGTTTTGGATGGACACAACATCTTTATTTTATTTTTAGGTGGTGCTGAGGATCGAACCCAGCGGCCTGCACCTGCCAGGTGAGTGCGTTACCACTTGAGCCACATCCCCAGCCCCTCATGTCTCTTCTTACAGATGTGTCAAAATTTACCAATATCCCCCTCTTGGGAACTAAGCTGTTTTCCTTCCTTCGGCATTATGTGTGTTTTCTGATAGCAATGATGATTAACTGCATTTATTTCCTTAAGATAAATTACCAGAAATGGAATTTCAAGGGTCAAATGTCGTGCGTGTTCTTTCAAGCTGTTAATACCTATTGCCCAATTGCCCAGAGGAAAAATGGCTTATGAAAATAAACATTCAAAAGCAAGAGAACCCACTTCTGTGCTCTCATGTCAACATGAACTGTAGAACACAAAATGGGCCGGGCACCGTGTAAAGGGTTTTCAAGGCATTTTTCTTTCACTCCTTTCTCACAACCACCCTCTGAAGTGGGACTGGGATCCTGTGCACTCCTTGGATGTGTAAAGCGAAGCACAGAGAGTGTGCGTTACTTTGGTCAGAATCCCATGACTCGGGTTGACTCTGAAGTCTGCCTCTCAGGCACCACTGTGAGTGATGGACGTCCACACTGACCGAGACTCTACTAAGTGTGGGGCACTGGAAGGAGGTGACCGGAGGGGAAGCAAGCATAATCTCTGCTCCTAAATGCACCTCTCAATACAACACAAAACACAGCCAGGCCAAGTTATGTAGTGATAGCAGGAAAATATGCAGGATGCAGAGGACAGGCGGATCACAACCAGCTCAGAGGGTCAGGAAATGCTTTGCAGGGAAAGAAAATCACCCAGTCTGACTTTTAAAGATCCACACATGTGCAGGTGGAGAGTGAGCACTTCAGCAGAAGGACCCCCTGAAAGTCCTAGCAGCCGAGGACCCCAAGGGACCATGCTGGAGAGTTGGGTGGCAATGAATGGGGATTGTGGAATTACGATTGCAAAATGTAGTTGTAAACCAAACGGTGTAGACCTTCTCTAAAGTAAGCAGACAGGGTCTGATCTTATAATCCATTGGGGTGTCATGAAAGGGACATGATTCATGGGTCCAATGAAGGGTCTTGGAGCCACTTGGAATATGATGAAGACCAAAAGGAGCTGGAGTTGGGAGCACAGGTAATGTGGCAAAAAGAGAACACGCACCGGGCAGCAAGTTCTGAAATGTATTTGATGTAAGGGGTAAAGGAAGGAGTTAAAGCTGAGTGATGGGGTGGACAGGTTGGCATTAGCAAAAGCAGGAGGGGCATTGGGAGCAGGAGCTACTTAGGAAGAGGATGCGGTCAGGGTTGGGACTGTTTAAATTCTGAAGTACTCATGAACGCTGGAGATACCAGGGGAAAATCTGCCCTTGACCTTGGAGACATTTCAAGACCTCAGAGCATTTCAAATTTCAAGACTTCTCAGTATTATCTCCATATTATCTACGTCTCTTGGGAGGGGAAACAAAGAAAGGAAGAGGTCAGGCAGGATCTTCAGTTTAAAATGAAACAAGAAGAGGAATGAGGAAAAGAGAAAAAGAAGAGTGGCGAAAGAGAAAGAAAGAAGACAGTCTGCACAGTGCTGAGCTGAGGAAACCAAAGAATACACTTTGAAAGGCAAATGAAGAGTGGCCAGAGGATGGCTTTGCAACGTGGAGGAGATGTTGAGAGCATTCCAAGGAGAATGTCAGGAGGATGCCAGGGGAGGGGGCCGAGGCAGGAAGGAACTTGGACTTGAAAAATGTGACAGCAGTAAGAGAAGATAAAGCGAGGGTGTGAACAGATATGGACATGCCGCAGTCTGGCCGGGCACAAAATCACGAGCCACTCAAGCAGGAACAAACTTTATTTTTTGAAACTGCCGCCAATGCTCCCTCCCTCCGCGGCCCGGGAAGATTGCCCATCCACCCATGCGGTGTTCTCCCAGCGTCCTCCCGGACGGAACCCCAGAGCAAGTTCCTCCCCCGGAATTCCCTCCTACTGCACTTCCCCAACCAATGGGAACTCTCCAGGAGTCCTGCAGCAGGCCCAGGTGAACAGCAGGAGTCCAAAATCCATATGAATGTAAATCTTAACATAATCATATCATCTCAATGGCTAGCTGGCGTCACCTTTCAACCAAAAATGCCATGCAACATATTACTTGGCTGTGGCTCTTAGCATGGACACACATGTATAGTACATTTAAACTTAAAATATAACGTGGACAACCTCGTGGGACCTACAAGTGGAAGGCGAGGAATGCACACGAGCTGCTTCTTCCAGTGGAGACACAGGGCAAAGAGGGAGTCATTTCCGTGAAAGTTTCAAGGCCTGGGTGGAGGGGTCGTCTACTAACTGGGGTGTTGTATGGGAGAAAAAAAGGGAGGGGAAGGTGACTGGGGTCAGTGCAGAGGTGGAGGGAACCGCAGTTGGTCAAGAGGGGGGTGAGGTCATGTGAGGAGAATGGGGGCCAGGGAGAGGGTGGGATGGCGGCCTGAGGATAATATGGGACAGGTGACAGAGGACAGGTGACAGAGGAATGCGCCATAATCTGCCCTTACTTTATTCCTGGCAAGAACAGCAATGAGGAACCCCTTCCCCTGAGACTTTGTCTATAGGAATCATCCTGTTGTGGGCAGAGGCACGGGTGGGGAATTTGGGGGTCTGAAATGGACCCCCAACCCCCTGGCAACAAGGAAGTGTCAAGGTGCCATTTTGCTTCCTGGACTGGACTGAGGATGTGTGAGAGCGTGGATGCTTGGTACATTCTGAACTCACCACATGGGACTTTATTTGCACATGAACTGAAACTAGAAAGCAAGGTTCGCCACGACAGATAATTTTATGGAGATGACCATTATTTGCATAAGTTATGTCCCGTGGTTCCATGCCATGTATGAGGCTTCTGGCTCTGTAAGTTTTTAAACATAGGGAATGCTCTAAGCATTGGTATTATGTTTGCTGCCTCTTTCTGAACATTGAGGTCTGGTCTCAGCATGTGTATTTAGATACTTGTGAGTCTCCTGACAGCATGGTGACCCTTTTCTATTAGTATTGAGCTAATTCTGTAGACGCTTTCCACTCAGCTCCTCATGACCTATTCCAGGAAATGCATTACAAAGGAGCCGGTAGATAACAAATCTCCAACTTAGGAAGAATTGCTTCTGGAAACTGCAGGGCACAAGATAAGGTTCATTCCATAGGAGTTGACTTTATCCAGCCACACACGGGTGATGTAGTGGGCTCTGCACAGGCTTCAGACACCGAACTGATAAACTCTGCACTAAATTAATTAAGAATTCTATTGCTTTAATAGCTTGTTCCCAAAGACCAATGACTTCTACAACAATTTTTTATGTGCACAACAAAAAATGGGGGTATGTAAATTTTATAATGGGAGTTCTAGGGTCATAGTAAATCATCTCTAGATTTGTTGATATTTGCGACATTGGAGTTACTGGATTGTAGAGATCCGAGGATTCTCTCATGAGCAGCATGGTGAATCTTGCCTCTGAGCTTGACATTTGTGTTTTAGTAAAAAAAAAAAAAAAAAAAAGTGTCATTTGATTAGAGATAGAGGTAATGGTTCCTTAAGATTGTTCATTCTTTTGTTCTTTTTTTGGAGGGAGAGGAGGATTGGGGGGATACTGGGGATTGAACTCAGGGGCACTCAACCACTGAACAACATCGCCAGCCTTATTTTGTATTTTATTTAGAGACAGGGGCTCACTGAGTTGCTAAGAGCCTTGTAGTTGCTGAGACTGGCTTTGAACTTGGCGATCCTCCTGCCTCTGCCTCCCAGGCTGCTGGGATTACAGGCGGACGCCACTGCACCCGACAAGATTGTTCATTCTGTTCAAGGAAATGCAGCTGCTGCAGAGGCGTGGCTGGGATTGGAATTGAGAGGCAACGCACTGCACTGCCGGCTATGGAAAACCCAGAACTGAGTCTGGACCCCGCACTCTGGCTAGGGCGACCCCACCATGTCTCTTGGAGCAGAGGAGCAGGATTAAATGTGGAGCTTCACACGTGTGGTTTGCCCTTCTTCTGTGTCGATGTTCAGGAGGGAGCATAAGGGCTTTAGGAAGGGAATGAAGGTCCCAGGACCACCAGTCCTACCAGGACCCACCTCGGCTTCCCACAGTGAGTCCTGTGGCTCCATACCACCTTACCTTCTCCTCCTCCTCTGTCCGACTTTCCTGGGGCGTGCTGGGTGGTACACGTTTCCCTCTGCTCCCATACAGTTCTGTGGATCAGGCTGAGTCCTGGGCTGCTCTAGGAATTGAACCGTATCCTCAGATGCAGATTCCTTTGCTTAGCAGCTGAGCTCATGCCCTTTATTATACTTTTCTGAAGCACTCTGAGTGTTCCCAGGTTGTTTCTCGTTCTTATAGTTAGAAGACGATGCCACAGTAAACATACTCGCCTGTGTCTTTGGATGCACACGTATGAGCATTTCTCTATGCTGTGCACCGTAATGGAGCGCCTCAGTTGACAGACATCTGAAACTACAGAGATGGACAGATTGCGCTGTCCACCTCGAGCATACCAGGTGGCAGTCGAGCCCCACCAGAGGACTTGTTGTATCTTGTCATCGTTCTTGCATCATGAATATTTATTCGGTGTTTCCTCTGGCAGCAGCTATTCTAAGCACTTTACATGTATTAACTCCTCTAGTCCTAACAATTCCATTTTGTAAATGAGGATATGAGGTACAGAAAGTTTCGTTATATTTGCTCAGGGCCAGACAGTTTGTGGGAGGAGCTGGACGTGGGTGACTGGCAATCCAGTTCTGGAGCCTACCCTCGTGCCCTGCTTCTCTCACCATTTACAATTTCAAGTTCTACATTTTTGACAAAAAGATGGTGTCAAGTGGTCTCATGATTTCTAGTATATGTAAATGAGGATGAGCATCTTTTTATACATTTATCATCTGCCTATAGTTCCTGTTTTTTGAATTTTTTGTTCACATCCTTTGCCAATTTCTATATTGAGTTGTTTGTAGTCTTCTTTGTGATTTGGGATAGTGGGTTGATGATATTTTTCTCTACCACAAATTATCCCAAGTTACACCACAGAGTAACTTTATTATAACATTCCCTGGTTCTATGGGTTGATAGACCCAATTGGGTGTTCAGACGGGGTTTTTCCTACACTTGCAGGTGGATGGGGGCTGGGGCTAGGCTCCCTGGACAGCTTACTCACGCTCTCTGGGAGCCATTGCTGGTGGCTGACTGGGACCTCAGGAGAGACTACCCACTGTGATATGTCCACATGATTGGGAGTCTTTGGAGTATGGTGGTAGGCCACCAAGAGCAAGCCTCACAGAGGTCAAAGTGCATAACATTTTTAACGACTCTGATTAGACTTGCTTCCAATGTACCCTGTTGCTCAGCAGAGGTGAAGTGTCAGCTAGGTTCAGAGGGAGTGGACGCAGATTCCTGCATTGTAAGAGGGACATGAGAGAGGTGGCATTTATCATGACAGCCACAGAGGACAGTAAAATATGTCCAAGTCTTCACTTGTGCATGGCTTTTTAAAAAAACCTATAATTTATTTAGTTGGTGCTTTATGAATATACATAAAGGTGCAATTCACGGTGGAATATTCACACATGTACGTAGCATAATTTGGTCCATTTCATTCCATAGTTCTTCCCTTTCCCTGTCCCTCCTCCCTTCCCCCTCTGTTCCTTTCTTCTATTCCACTGATCTCCCTTCATGGGATTTCTCCTTTTTAAAATTTCATATTTCTCTCTAGATTCTCCCTGTAAGAGAAAACATTGAGCCTTTGACTTTGAGTCTGGCTTAGTTCCTTTGCATGAGGTTCTTTAGTTCTACCCATCTATCAGCAAATGCCATAATTTCAGTGGTTTTTTTTTTTTTTTGTCTGCGTAAAACTCAGTTGTGTAGATGCACCACATTTTCTTGATTCATTTGTCTGATGACAGGCACCTGGGACTGTTCCATAACTTGGTGGTTGTGAATAGCCTTGCTGTGAACACTGTTGGGCCTGGGTTACAGGACGAGGCTGATTTCAGTTCCTTTGGATAAATGCCCAGGAGTGGGATAGCTGGGTCACCTGGTGGTTCCATTCCTGTTCTTTTGTGTAATCTCTGTATTGCTTTCCAAAGTGGTTGTACTAATGCACAGTCCCACCAAAGGTATGTGAGTGTACCTTTCCCCCCACAACCTTGCCAGCATTTATATTTGTGTCTTTTGGTGATTGCTGTACTAACTGGAGTGAGATGAAGTCTCAACATAATTTTGATTTGCATTTCCCTGATTGATCGGGATGTTGAATATTTTTTAATATATTTGTTGGCCATTTGTATTTCTTCTTTTGAGAAATGCCTCTTTTGTGAGGCAGAACATCATGGTGGAGGCCACATGGTACAACAGAGCTGCTTACCTCAGAATAGCCAGGAAGCATAGAGAGCGAGCAAGCGAGTGAGTGAGAATGAGAGAGAGAGAGAGAGAGAGAGAGAGAGAGAGTGTGTGTGTGTGTGTGTGTGTGTGAGTTCTTTATATATTTTGATTATTAATCCCCTGTCAAGGAGTACGGCAAAACTTTCCTCCAGTTTTCTAGGCTCGTCTGCATGCTCTTAATTGTTTCCTTTGCTGTGCAGAAGTTTAACTTGATGCCATCCCACATACTGATTCTTGCTTTTATTTCTTGAGTTTTAGGCGTATTGTTAAGGACATTGGAGCCTGTACCAATATGTTGTAGTGTTGACCCTATGTTTTCTTCTAGTAGTTGCAGAGTTTCTGGTCTAACTCCTAGGTCTTTGACCTGCTTTGAGTTGAATTGTGTGCAGACTCAAAGATAGGGACACAGCTTCACTCTTCCGGGTATTATCATGCCTTCAGTATCACTCTTCTTGCTAAATATTGTTATGGCTACTCTGGCTCTTTCATTCTTCCATATGAACTTTTCTAGTTTTGTGATTGTAATAGGGTCAATATTTATCAATCATTTCCCTTTTGGTTTGTGCTTTTTATTAATTGGTGTTCTAAGATATTATCTTACCCTGCAACTTTAATCATGTATATCAGAGATGAAATAGGCAGATATGTATATTTGTGCAGTGTATTTAAAGACATGTTACCTTCTTATAATTAGGAATTTCATTCCTATGATAGGGGTTTAATTTATTGTTTTTCCATACAGATAGTTAATTGTTGAAATTTATGCCATTTATTATACTTCTTTATTTTAAAAATGTGCTTTTTCATGTTTCTATTTAATATTTTTCTTTATTTCTTCATCCCTGCCCTGTTTATCCCTTTTGGGTAGTATACATTTATTTCCATTTTTATTGATTACCCTTAAATTATTTTTAGCAAGTAAACTTGAGATAACAAAGCCTAAATCGTATCTGCATCTTTGCCTTTCTCTCCCTCAGATAGTAAACTGTAAAAAATCCAAGATTCTATGTTATTATAGTCTAGTACTTTATTTTTCTTGTTTTTATATAAATAAAAATTAGTTACCATGATTTTTGCATTTATAATCCATGTTTAAGAAAACTTTATGCTTACAAATGTCTTTGTTTACTTTTTCTTTCTTTTTTAGTCCCACTGTGTCTTTCTATATATAATTTCCTCCTTCACAAAGAGCATTTTTTAACCACTATTTCAGAAGTATAAACTCTCTTAAATCTTTTTGTCTGCCAAAATCCCTTAGCCATTTGAAGATATTATTCCATTCTCTTGTTTTTAAAAATATATTCTCAATGTCTTTGCTATTCTGTTTAGTCCATGATTGGATTTCCTATTTATTTAGTTTGGAATTCATCTAGTCTAAGGACTCATCTTTTCCATCAATTCTGAAAAAGTCTTCACCATTGTCTCTTTAAATATGATTTCTCCCTCGTTCTGTCTGCTCCTTCTGGAATTCCTGTTAGACTCATGCTAGTTATTCTTACTCTACCACATCTCTATCTTAATCATGTCCTATCTCTTTATTTCTCTGATTCATTCTGTAGTATTTTCTCAGCACCGGGTTTCAGTTTAGTAATTTTTTCTTTAGCTTTATCTAATTTGTTGATAATCCATCCATTGAATTTTTATTTTTAATGAGTTATTTTGTAATTTCTAGAAGTTCTACTTGGTTACTGTTGAAATGTTCACTTTTTATTCTCTATGGACCCCTCTTTTACATTTAAATGAGATTTTTATTCAACTTTGTTCTTTTTTAATATCTTTAACAGCTTGGATTTATAGTTCTCTTCAGATATTTACTTCTGTTGTCTTGAACTATCAAAATTTTCTGTTTTTAAAGTTGGTTTATGATGGAGCATTTGTTGGCCTATTTTAAAGTTCTTTTAGGTGCACTTATTTTCAGTGAGAAGGTCCCTCTGGAGTAGATTTGCACTTGCTCATGCCAAGCTCTTCAGTATCTCCCCAGGCTGGGGTAGACTGTATGTTACCTTCTCATTCTGAGGATTTGCACACCACAGAGGTAGTAAATGCAGCCTTTCAATCTATCATTCTGGTTTAGGTTTTCAGGTTTTTGTGGGGACATTTTTGAGCATAGATAATATTCCTTGCAATCTTGACTTGCTGGATGGGGGATTACTAGAGTGAGGATAATTGTAATTCTGAGCATATGCAAATATCTCAGCTTCAACCTTTTACCTGGAGTGAGCAAAACTCTCATTTCCCAAGGCCTGGGAGGCTCAACACACAACCTTCAGAAAGGTCCTTTCCCAAGCCTGTGTCTGCTCCTTGCCCAGGACAGCCAGTTTCAGTTCCAGTGAGCGCAGACACGGTTCTCACTTCCCTCTTCATTTCTGGAACTTTTGATTTTACTTTCTTTCTTGTGTAGTTACGTTTTAAATTTTCATTGCTATTTTACCTAGAATTTCTGTTGGTTCATTGCTTTAGGGTTTCCATAATGGCTTGGTCTCCGATCTTGCCAGAAATAGATGTATCTGGAAGGATTCTCAAGGCAACCTTGCATGAAGCTTGGGACGTGTCCAGTGTTAGCTTCCCATGTCCTTGTAAACCAACCTAGTCATCCAAGAGGTTGTTCACGAGGTTAGGTCACAAAACCAATAATAGGTGAGCATTTGGGTGGCATCCAAGAGGGCCCTGTCACTGCATTCAGCGTTCTAGGAAAGTATTTTCTGGAATATGATGTGCAATATCAATATTTAAAATATTTTTTAATTGTAAAAGTTTGGAAAGGGATGAGTTAAACTGATCTAAGCCAGTTTCTGTACTGCAGGATTTCTCAGAAAAGAAGAAGAAGGCAGCTGACTTTAGCGTCACTCTTGATTATAAAAGGAAGTAGGAAAGGATTGTCTCTAAGCACAATGAGGATGGGGACATGGGACAAGAACCAGAAGGTCAGAGCATCTGAGTCCAACATGGAAAGGAACAGCAGATATCTCTTTTTAGGATTGCCTCACTGGTACACAGACTCTTTTAAATTTAGATATAATTTAAGACAAACACTCCTATGATATACATGCAATAATTTAATTGCTGTGACAGAATACCTGAGAAAACAGACTTAAAGGAGGTAAAAGTTATTTTGACTCATGGTTTCCAAGGTTTCTGTACACGCATATTTGACTCCATTGTTTCTGAGCCTTTTGTGAGGCAGAACATCATGATGGAGGCACATGGTAGAACAGAGCTGCTTAGCTCAGAATAGCCAGGAAGCACACAGAGAGCGAGCGAGTGAGTGAGAATGAGAGAGAGAGAAGGAGGAAGAGAGAGAGAATGTAAGAAAGGGGGCCAGGGACAAGATGTACCCTTCAAGGGCATTCCCCCAAGTGATCTACCTCCTCCAACGAGGCCCAACATCCTAAAGTCTCCACCACCTCTCAAAAGCACCACCAGCTGGGGACCTACCCTTTGACACACAAGCCTTTGGGGCATGTGCCAGACCCATACTGTAACGCTGGCATAATCAATCTACTTTTTTTTTTTTTTCATGTTAGATTCATCTAAGACCAGATAGCCTGTCCGGGAAGGAATGCAAAGTACGTGCTTCTTATTTTAATCAACTGGGTGACTTCATTCAGGATAATAGCTCACCTTTATCCATCACTGGTCACCTTCCAGATGCAGGGCTTGGCCCTCCAAAGGGTCTGGAAGCCTCCTAGTGAGTCTGTGAGGCTGATGCTAGAGTTGGCCCTAGCCAATAAAGGAGATCTTCTCGTCTTACAGATGAGGAAACTGAGATATGGAGACACCACTTCACTCTCTACTAACGCATTCCAATTTTTTTTTTTTCTGTATGACTTCAAGTTTTTGCAGGAGAAATGCTGAATCTGATTTTTGGTACGTGTGTTGAATAGAGAGCAAGATGGTAGCTGCCCTTTTATCCTAATTGTTGGTGCACTGGTTCTAAAATGTTTCGATGAGAATTAGGAGTCAATTCATTCGGTGGCTGTCACTATTTTTTATTATTTCCCTTACCGGACAATGTCAACGTTATTTATAATGAAAAAAATCTACTTTTGAAGAAGCAGATTGTACTCAACTCTGTTTACAAAAGGGACCCAAACAAGTCTGCTGGTCCTAAATCTGCCCAACGACTCAGGCAATAAATATCTCTGTGTTTGTGTTTGGGCCCCTCCGAGTGGTCAGGCGTGTTTGGTTTAGGCTTAGTTCCCTTGGAACAAGTGATGGCAGCATTTCCTTTTCCTTTTTCTGCTATCGTGTTTTTCCAAGAGCACAGGTCCCTCAGTGAAGCCCCCCGGCTACCAGTAGTAGCTTGTCTCTCCTCTGGGAACTCTTATGTCCCTGTTAATGAGACAGATTGGGACATGATAAATGCCACCCTGAATAGTGTCTGTGGAATCATTCATTCACTCAGTGATCTAGACTTTCAGCAAATACCCAGTTGGCCCCTGCCCAGGGTGAGCTGTGAGCAGGACAGGCAGTTCTTTTGTTGATCTTGCATTCCATCGAGGAGGAAGATGTTAAGCAGACAACCGCTTGCAACATCTTTTTTTTTTTTTTTTCTTTGTTAGGAAATCTTACGCCATTTGCAATTTCAGTGACATGCAATTTATTGGGAAGAAATGGAGGGTAAGACTGAGTATTTGTGGGAGGACTTTATCATGGGAACCAGAGTTTAAGGAAAAGGAATATTTACTATTGGAAGAATGATTCTGTTGGTAGAGGTCAAAAAAGCCATAACTATTTCATGGAAAAAGACTAATCCAAATAATAATAATTTGAGTTTAGAGAAAAGAATTGAAAGTGTGTCCTTCCCATGAAAGTTGGGTAAATCATTGATTTCATAAAGGATTGACTCTGGAGAGGATATATAGAAACTGTGAGAAGTTCACCCCTGGTCAAGGGAGGTGTTGGGAGTCACGCTGCCCAGACAGGTCAAGGGCTGGACGGAGGTGCAGCTGGGAGGGCAGCATGTCCTCTCTGAGGTCAGCCCACTTTTCCGGGCCCCTCTGCTCCACCGTTAGCACATATTTAAATACATGCCCTGAGCTTCATCTGGTTGCAACACTCACTTCCTTGAACACTCAACGCAGCTGGGCCTTGCATTTTGTCTTTCTTAGAAGTATTTGATTTTTTTCACAACATTTCCATTTTTATCTATTATGATCTATCTCTTCCTGTCATAGCCGGAAACATGATACCAGGATTAGGCAACTCTCCAGTCCGTTTCTCTTGGGTAAAGTCTGAAACAAAATAATCCCAACCCGTCCATTATCTCTGCAACATTTTCTTTACTGCCACTTTCAAATTTTGTGGGGGGAAAAAATAATCCATTCATTTTTTTTAAAAAAATGAATATATTTATGGGAAGTCTTATTTGCATTATTATAATTCCCCTTGATCTTCATGTCATTGTTACAGTATGTGTCTGGCATGTCCCCCCAAAAGTACCCATATGGCATTTGGGACTTTAATTCCTGACTGATTTGTTTTGTATCTTTTAATTTTAATTCTTCTTTTTTTTTTTTGGTGGAAGTATATTTACTGACTTCTGTCTAAAGTGCTGCTTATTTCTGTAACAATCCCCTAGTTAAAGTAGCAAATGAAGCAAAAGAGTCCTGGATCAGATTCTGTTTCTGGGAGCATGGGGAGTGGAAGAGCTGTCGGAACAGCAGGAGGGCAGAGGCAGAGGTCCCTGAAGCCATGCTGCCCGGGGCCCCTGCCCACTTGGTTCAGGAGGAAGGTCTGCGCAGGGCAGTTCCTGTTCAGAAAGCAACCACCAAGACTGGGGCTTTGGAAACTGTGCATTTAGGACAGAACAGCTATTGTCACCTCCCTGATGTGACTGTGGTGACTGAGATGGAGAACTTGGGTCCTCGTCACATGTCACTTAAGTCATCTAGCAGCCCAACTTCCTCAAGGAGCTTGGGAAATGCTCTTCATTTCAGAAAAAAAAAACAACAGAGAAGGAGCCCTGCCTGAGTGGAAAAACACAGGCTGTCAACCTCCCTGTGCTGGTGGGATCCTCCCTGTGCGGGCTCCTTATGGGGTCTCCACACGGGGAGGCTTGTGGACTGTGACTACCACGAGATGGCTTTGGAGAGCCAGCAGTTCAGTTTGACAGTGACTAAGTGTCTTCATGTAGCAGTCCTGGCCACACAAGTTAAGAAACAAGAAGAGACATTAGCTCAGTACTTTATTTCTACAAGTTTCTAGAAGAAAATTATCTTATGGAAGAAGAGTAAAAATAAAACCTTCTTAATATTGTATTTTATTTCTAACAGTTAAATTCTTCATTTAAACCCATATATATATTTTTTACTAGAGTAAATATACTGTGTCAGATTCCTATGGGGTACTATTCTTTACAGGCTTTACAAATAAATAAGGGGGAAAAATCCTAACTTACATTTGACAAGTGACTCAAGTTTACAGGTGAGTGCAGTTGGGATCCACCTGGCAAACATTTACATTTGGATTTTTCCCCCTGCCTTTTTTATCATTTTGAAACTTTGATTGTAGAAAAGTAGGAAAAGAGCTGCTGGAATTCTTATGTAAAAGTCAGAACATGAAAACTGGAAAAGTAAGAGGTAGTTAACCTCTTAAAAGTAAGAGGTAGTTAACTTCTGTTCTGCATGAACTCAAAAATGTTTTTCTCTCTAATTCTAAAAGTTAACATTGTCAAACAGCAAATTTTAGGGAGATTTTGAGAAACAGAGGTTTGTCATGCATTCTGAGATCCTCAAGTTTTAAGAGATCTGGGCCTTCATGTAGTTCTCACAGGGAAACAGGGACAAGAACATTGAGGGTAATCCTTCTCCTACCCAGAGAAACAGGCCTTGAGCTCTTGTGAACCCGGATGCCAGACAGACATTGTTTAAGAAAGTCTGTTTGAACCACCTGCACATCTTCAGAAGTTGTGAAATGCTGGAACCTGTAGAAACCAACTTCCCATCCTGATTTCTAGGAAATGTTTTTGTTCTCATCGGAATGAGGCTGGGCTATGATCTCAGCTTCTCTCTCTTCCCCTTTCTTCTTCCACCTGCCTCCTCCCTCTGAAGAAGTCCACTGGGTCCTGCATCCACAGTTCTCATGGTGCCTTTAGGTGACTTCTGCAGTGTTCCCCACGGCCTGAGCCTTTGAGGTTTTATCTAGAAGTGCTACCCTCTCAGGGACAGCCCTGATGAAAGGCTTTGGTGCTTTCCAGGTTCCCTTCCTGATGGCAAAGGGCAAAGAACTTGAGGAGCAATGTTGAGGGGTGACTGTTGCTTATCTTACTGAACATTGGCCCCAAGTGTCCAGTCATAATTGAGATGCAGGAAAAACATTGACTGTTCATGAAAAAAAAAATCTACTTGTTCATTTATTTTCTAGGACATTCAACCTGAGTGTACCTGGTACATAACTAGGGGAAAGGAAGGGTATGGAGGGAGTGAAAGGATTTCAGAGGGTAGAAACACAGTTCTGGTTATTTAATTTATCAGGGTAGCATATTTTCTCAATTTTGTCCACATGAGTAGTTGGGGGGAACCATAGGAAATTCTTAGAAAATATTTATGTTAGGAAATTAGGCAATGCTTTTCTTCTTGACATTATCAGGAAAGTGTGTGTGTGCACGTGTGTGTGTGTGTGTGTGTGTGTGTGTGTGTGTGTGGTTTGTGCATGCATGAGAGAGAGAGAGAGAGAGAATGGAAAAAAACAAAAGACACAAGAATCGGATAGAAGGACGAAATCTTTAATCCTTATTTCAATTCTGGGAACGAAATTCATTTCATATATTTACATACACTTTAAGTCAATAATTGACTTAGGTTTGAAGAGTGACAGGGTCTCAGTTCAGAGGCTATAGACATATTCCTGCTACAGGGAAGGAAAGGGAGATGCAGGTCACCTGATGTGGCCAGTGGTCTGCTGGGACTCATGTTTACAGTATGGTTGCTACTGTAGCAGGAGACAAGAAGATGGGAACTACTGTGATCTCCCACGGAGCAGTCTCTTCTAGTGGCCGTGATACAGCTCATATCGCTGAGCACGTGTCCATTTGGAATACTGAGCACTTACACTCCTTGTGCTCATCCGAACCTCACAGCATCCCTAGTGGGAGGCACCGAATTGTCTTTGACTTAAAGATGAGAAAATGGAAGCACAGGAAGCTTTCTGAACTTACCCCGGGGTAGTCAGCTAGGGAAGGCTGAGGCAGGATTCAAAGCAAAGCCCTCAGACCCTGGGGCTAAGCTGATTCACCGAGCTGTGCGGCCATGAATTTGAATTTCTTATCTCAATATTTCTATTTCAAGAAAGCCAAGACTTTTAATTGTCCTTGCCAATGATTGTTTATTTGTTTTCACATCAAAATATGAGTTGTGTCCTGGGAGCAATACTCCAGGTAACTATGTCAAGACATCCCTGCCATCTAAAGGTGTTCAGGGAGTAACTAATGGGAAGCTGTACTTGATGTTTAAGTTACTGCTCAAGGGCAGAATGGAAGAATGGTAGAAAAACCCCGATCGTGGGTGGTGTCAGATGCAGAGACTGTGTTCAGAGGTTAAGGAGGACTCTGTGGTGGGAACTGTCCTGCACAATCTAGGTGGAGTCCCTGGGTGCAGCAGGGCCAGGTGTGCAGGGCCGGAGGACTAGAGGTCCGATCCCAGGCACTCCTCTTGGTCCTCCAAGGCAGCCTTTCTTAAGGGCTTATGTGGTTCCGGACCAAGATTGGGGATGGGGGGAACCAGAAGGAACCAGGAAGTCTTGTCCCTGAGATATCCTTCTGACCTCTGACTCCTCCTGTCGCTTTTTTCTCCAACCCCCCATGGAAGTTCCATGGAGACTGAACCTGTGTGCCATTCCCGTGGCTTTACCAGTGGTGTAGGTCTGTGAACGGTTACCAGAGGAGACCATGCTGTTGTCCCAAGTGTGTTTAGAGAACCACTTGCACTTGGGCTTACTAGTTAAGATGCAGGATCCTGGTCCTTCCCTAACCCACCGAATTAGCACAGCAGGGACTAGGCCCTTTGAAGGTTGGCCCTACATCTCACAGCTCAGGGGAGTCTTCACGCAATTGGCAAATGATCCCTTAGACTAGCTGGTTTGTAGGGACACAGTTTGGGATAATGATGGTTAAGATGTGTTTCTGGCCAGGTGCTGCTGTGGCAGATCTACACTGGGCCACGTACATCCGTAACTACCAGCTCCTGCTATGAACAGGAACCAAGCTGTCAAACGAAGTCCACACATGGATAAAATACACGAAACAAGAATCAAAAAATGGGAGTTTCTCATTAATTTCTCCAGCTGCACCTCACACAGGCTGGAGTGAGGATCATTTCGATAGTATTTCCCCATTCTGGGAAATTGTCCTTAACCCCTTTCACAGAGCATTTGACTCATAGACACTTACTTCGAACCTTTCAAAATAGTCTTTTGTACAGATTTTAAGATTTCCAAACTTTTAAAGAACTCACAATACTTACAAAACTTTGAATATTTGTAATTTCTGGAAGATGGTAATGGTAGCCTTTCACAGTGTAAAAAAAGATGGTACTGGCTTTGTGGGAAATTTCAGCCAGGATCAATAATTACCTCTATGAGGATGGTGTGATTAAAAACAGAAATGGAAGTGGTATTTGTTTTCTTCATTTAGAAGAAAGAGGTGGGAACTCTGTAGATATCTGGCATTCTAAAGGGAGGAATATATGTTTTGGAAATTAGAAGAAAACTAACAACGTATCTTTGAGAGACGTTTCTCATGTGCAGAATGAGTGGTTTCATTGCCTCTTGGAGTAAATGAAGCAAAGCTGTAGCCATGCTGATTTCGTTCATGAAACTTTGGTTCTGTGATGTGAGAGCCACTGTCACCGACCAACATTACTCTGTGCCTGGAACCAATGGGTACAGCATAGTTACATCGATGATGGCGGATGGTAGAAGGGAGCCATAGAGATCTGTATTGCTCTTAGCTAGGGGTTACCAAATGGCACAAGGGACATGGGTGTAGTTAAAGTATAATCCTTGTTTATCTAAAGTTTGAATGCACCTGGCTGTAAGGAACTGTTACTCACTAAATCTGGTAACCATACCCACTGGGAAAGGGAAACAGCCTCGCTTTAAGAAAACTGGGGTTTGATGATACTTGTTTCTCAGTATTATTACTATGTCACCCTCCCATGGAAGGTGGTGCCTGCTCTCCGCTGCCACTTGAAGCACTCTGGGCTGTCCCTGCTGCTGGAGAGTGCTGTCCTCCTGGCTTCTCTGGGGACAAGGTGTTCTTGGACATCTAGTTTGTCAGTGGCTGGGAACCACTGGTCCCGAGCAGCTCTGGGGGAGAACCACAGTCACGTTCCAACAATTTCTGCAAGGTCCAATCAGTTCCGTGCTCCAAACCTGTGATATTTGAAGAGATTCTGCACATTGGCTCATGGCCTGACACTAGGGACTCTACACTTCCACCCCTGTACGTTCGCACATCCCTCTGGCCGGTTTCTCAGATGATGTATTTAAATATTGCCTATTGATTAGAAAAATCAATAGGCGATATTTAAATATACTTTTAAGTATACTTTTCATAATTATCTCAATTAATCTTGAGAACAATATTTCTTTTTCTTTATTTTTGAAAGAATTGTAAGGCCTAGAATGATTAATTAACTTGCCCATCATTCCTAAAGACTCACAGAAAACCGACTGCAAAGTCTTAAGATCATGCTCATCTTTGTTGTCTGTCTGTCTCCCCTCTCTGTCTCTCCTCCCTACACAATTGCATTATTTGGCATTTCATACAAGTAAAACAGGGATTATATTCATTTACAGTGACTTAGAGAGGTGAACTGGACTTTGCGATCAGGATGCCTTTGTCACATTATCAAGGGCCCAGTTATTTAATCTCTCTGAGACTCAGTTTTTCCTCAGTTTTAAGTTGGGATACAAATATTGATTGCAAAAATTTATTGCAATGAATTCAAGAGTTGGCTTTGTGTCATATAAAGCATCTGGCAGAGGGTGGGTCCTCGACTCTAGGATGCTCACTCTGTGTTCCCCACGTACACAGCAGTGAGTCAGCGTCCCGGGTTTGGTAAAAGAACTAACACAGACAACAACTGAGACACAGGCCAAGAACCAGAGGGTGAACTGGATATAAATAGAAGACTGCAGGAACCTTGGGGAAGGGCTGAATTGTCCTGGGGATTTGAGATAAGGTGGTATTAAATTCAAGCCTGTTTTTTTTTTTTTTTTAGAGCATTTTTTGGAAGCCAGCAGGGAAGCTTAGGAGAGCCACAGTCACTGGGGGGGATAGGACCCTTGGGTTTTCATCTCAGAAGCTGTGTGTGCAGAAGTCTCTGTGTCTCTTAATTCACCATGGGAAGGGGAGGATCGGGGCCCAGAATTCCTTGAGAATTTCTGAGAATTATTTGACAATCTCTGGCTCATGGCTAAGAAATATTTATTTCTTTGCAGAATATACAGTTGCTTTTCTGGGCTTCCCTTGGGGAGAAACAATCTACATCAATTACTGCTGATTTTTTTTCAAGCAAAACAAAACAAAACAAATCTGAGCCAATGTTTGGAGGCAAAGAATTGTGGACTTGAATAAAACATTCAGTTTTTACTACTCCGAGTCATGCCATCTCTCAGGACATTTTTTCCTTATCTGCACAGAAAACAGATTAATGAGGGAGTTCCCTGAACCTCACACAGGCCTTGTGCCTTGATCTGCACTGGGTGCCTGGTCAGGTCCAGGACAGCCATGTACCCCATGCTGCCAAGATCATGCTTACAGTAACCGGGATGGGGAGGGGTGGGCCCAGGCCAGAAGTCCCTTAGCGCAGTGGGACATCAAATGGTGATACGTGCCATGAATAAAAAATACCAGTCAGTGGAGCTGAGCATGGCTGGACCTGGAGGAGCCAGACAGTGGCCAGACAGTGGCCAGAGGGGCTTCTCAGGAGGGGTGACATTCGGGCAGACATTTGCATTCAGTGAAGAACTCATCCTGGGGGTCAGCATGTATCATGTTCCAGGGGGCCCTCCAAAGAGTCACCCCAACAGAGTGCCAGGGAAGGAAGTCATTTAGGAAGGGATCTGGGCTTGGCTTGAAAATGTGGAAGCAACAGGAAGACCTTCTCCCGGCTCCTCATCTTCAGCTCACGGACACCTTATTGTCTCCTCTTTATTATGATACGGATCATCTCATAGATTGAGTTACGTCTGTGTTTATAAAAATACCTGTAATTTTAAGGTCTCCAGTGAACTGAACTTCAGCTGTGTGGAACACACACATTTCCCCTAGAGTTTCTTCCATCACCAGAAAGTCCCTTGTGATAAGTTTTGTGGCAATAAACATATGCCAGTCACATCTGCCACCAGCACCCACGCCTACACTGATGCCTGTACTGCCAGCCAACCATGGTGGCCTCCCGCACTGGTCACCCTTGACACTGCTGAACCCAGACTTACCAGTGGAAGGCACCAGAAGGGAATTGAAGCCTAGGGCTAAGGGGGCCAGTGCTCTAGCCCTCTTGGGCTAGGTGTTCTTAAATCCGTGTTCTGTCACAAATAAAGGTGAGATGGGCCTTGCAAATAAGAACATGCTGAACATTAAGGGATTTTGGAGCTGCCTTGTCAGAAGAGTGACAGCTTTCAAGCGATATTAGAAAACAAACACTTGGTGCGTCCAAGTGGTCATGAGATGCAGCTGGACTTTTGACAGCCTTCTGATGATACTGAAGGCATGATCAGATGAATAGTGAGGATTTATTGGCCTTCCCACTGTACCCCCGTGCCTTTATCTGCCTGTAATAACCAGGCACGCGGTATCTGACATCCAGCCCGAGTGGGTGCTCTTCCTCTGGTGGTCTGGTCAGCCTTGGATTCACCTTTCCCACAGCCTGGGTACCACTTTAGCATCATTTACTTCAAGTGCACTATGGGCCTTTCCTTGGCTGGCAATAGCACTCTGTGGCCATGGAGGCTGCTCCAGGGCTTTGGTCAAAGGAAGGCATACACAGAAAGTGTCACAGCAAAAATCTACAAAATGTACCTTTAGACTAAGAATTTAGGACTAGTGGTAAAAAGTATACTCCTTATTTAAGAAATGCCTTTGACTCAGTGTGGTTCAGGTGTGTTATTACTCAGGACACAGTAGTCTTCCTTGATCAGCAGTTTCGATTGCTACAGATTTGTACTGGTGATCTCTTGGTTATCTGAAACTATTAAATGAAAAGTTCCAGAAATAAACAATTCCTAAGTTTTAAATTGTACTCCATCCTGAATTAGTGATAAAATATCATGCCATCCTTTTCTGTCTTGCCTGGGATACAAATCATCTCTTTGTCCACTGTATCCACACTGTATATGCTACCTGCCCATGAGTAATTTAGTAGCTGGCTCACTTATCAGATTAACTGTTATAATATTATTGTAATTCTTATATTCAAATGACCCTTATTTTACTTTATAATGTCCCCAAAGTACAAGAGAAGGGATGCTGGAAATTTTATTATAGTACATTGTTAGAATTGCTCTATTTAATTATTATTGTTTTCAATCTCTTACTATGCCTAATCTGTGAATTAAACTTTATCATAAATATGTATGTGTAGGAAAAGACATGGGATATGTAGAGCTGAGTACTATCTGTGATTTCAGGCAACCCTGGGGATCTTAGAATGTATGCCCCATGGGAAAAGTGGACTCTGTTGTGCTGACTTTGTGTGTTTGCTAGCAGGATATAAGTAAAGTGGTAACCACAGGAAATGGATAGCAAAACCAGCCACATTCACATCTGTGCAAAGTGAATGAGTCACTTGTCATATTTTTGGTGCTTTTCTCTGTTTCAAATTGAATTCCCTATAGTGTAATAGAAGTACCAAACTATTGACATGAAGGGTGGAAGAGGGTGAGGTTAATTCATATTCATTTAGACAAGGTTATTCATGGGAATCCAAGCAGTGTTGTATAAAGCTCTGCCAAAGGCCCATCAGGTTATCATTTATCTAACCTTGATAACCTTTTTTTTAAAATATTTTTTTTTAGTTGTAGATGGACATTACTTAATTTATTTATTCTTATGTGGTACTAAGGATCGAACCCAGCGCCTCACACATGCTAGGTAGGTGTCCCACCACTGAGCCACAACCCCAGCCCATAACCTCGATAGCCTTTAAGTTGAGATCTATCCCAAGTTCAATTTGCTTTTTGCATCTGTGAAAAGTACAGTTTTAGCGAAGTTGTAAAGTTATGCTTTTCCTTCCTTAGCTGTATCTAAGGAATAAGAATAAATATGACAAAGATAATTTGAAGTTTTTCCTCCTTTTAATGCTCAAGAAATAAGATTGTACCAAAATGCTGATCTTAGCATGGCCACCTCCAGCCATTAGCCTCCCAGTGCTCATCCCCATTCCTGCATCTCCTAGGATGAGCTCTGTGGACAACCAAGTGTGAGCTCTTGGGTGTTTTCTACACTTACGTAATTTAATTATCAACCATATAATCTTACACAAAAGGGTATCTCATCCTTAGCACTGTTGACACTTTGGGACAGGTAATTCTTTGTTTGAGATGTTGCCCGGTGCATTGAAGGATGTCTGGCAGGATCCCTGGCCTCCACACACTACATGCCGGTAGCAGCCTCTCTCCTGTGTTGACAACCAAAACTATCTCTAGGTAAGATAGTGTTGCCATTTTTCCTAGAGGGCAACATTACTCCTGGTTGGGGACCACTGATATGAAAGCTTAGTTTTACAGTTTTCTTTCAAAAAGGAATCACAGTGTACACTTTCCTACGTCTTGCTTTTTCTAACCAACAAACAGTTGAAAACTCTTCAGGTGATCTGGTAAAATGCTAATTAATTACTTTTGATAACTGCTTAATATTTTAATGTAGCATTGTCCCACAGCTCAATTCCCCAATCTTTTACCTGTGGGTGTGTTTTCTAGTTCTTGGCCTCCAAAACACAAGTGTGATGAGCAGCAAGGTATGTGGGCTCTTGCTAATTCCTAGAAATAGAATTGTACCATATGCAAGCATTTTTAATTTGAACAGATATTGCCATATTGGCTGATGAGAGCATATGAAGGAAACTTTAAAAAATTTCATGAATTGTGTATGACTGATATTGTTTTGAAACCTTAAGGAACAATGGAAGTGATTTTTTTAAAAAAACATGAATAGAAATATGAATATGTTTGAAAGGTTTCCTTTTTGTAGTCCCCCAAATAACAACTCTTTGTGCAGGAGAAAGTTTGGACTTCCAGTTTCATTATCAGATCTCTCAAATTTCATGTTAGCCAAGGTCTTTGAGTGAAGATGTCAGTCAAAATGAATGAACAGCGAAAGAAAACTGTGCCTGTCGTGTTATTGTTCCATAATCGGTATGTCCCATGTTAAATATTTCAAGGCCCCAAATGAAAACAGAATGGGCGACTGGATTCAGGCTGTATTAAGAGATGAAATAATAAACCTGCCTGTGAGTTTCCTCGGTATTATGTGTCCCTGAAGCTCTGGATGGAGCCCCTCAACTCAAGTTAGCACAGTCTGAATATAAGCTCAATTGCAAATCACTAATGAAAACAGCCCTCTGCTTGAGACTTTGGATCATTTTAATAGACTGTTTTAATCCTCAATCAATAGCTCTGCTCAGCTTTTGGGCAGCATTTCATTTGTTCCATTCTTTCCCCCTATAGAGTCCTCTGGTTGAAAGAAAGCAAGCTTGACCTGGCTTCTGAATTCCAGGATCACACCGCACCGTGGTAAGAAAATTAAGTTTTTAATTTTTTTTCAAGTACTTGAGTCACTTGGCAAGTCTGACATCAGGGATGTTGCTGGCAGAGACTGTGCCTTAAGCAGTCTTCCGCATCTTCTGCTGCTGGGGTCTTCCTGGATTTGTAGTGCATCTGTTAGAAAGAACTGATCTAAAATACAGTGTTCTCTACTTTAAAAACAGACAAGAAATGCATGCATATTGTAAACTTTGAATTCTGTGACGGGCTTCCTATTGCAATCCTGTTGAAGTGGTGCCTTTGAGTTGTTGGAGTCAGAGTGTCAGCACAACTTTCTGCTGAGCTTTTGGGCTTTGCCTAGAACCTCTTGGTGTTATATAAAGGAGTTATTCTGATGGTTTTTCTCATCAGATATACTTGGACTTGACTAATTCCTTTTTTCTCTTATGCTGTTTCTCCTAATAGGTAAGATTTTTTTGATGTACCTTTAATATTTTGGATACACGCCCACTTGCAATGGAATAATCCCATCTATTGTATTTTGGTTTGATATTTTGGAGAGAATTTGTAAAATAAATTATAGTTTCCATTTGAAGTTTCAAGTTATGTCACAACATGATAAAATATTTAGGAAAAGAGACATTTAAAAATTTTCTATCAATAATTTAGTATAGCAACGGTTACTGTTTTATTACCAATTTCACATGCATTTTTTCCATAATATGCCCATAATCTGAAATTCTGACTCTAAATTACTTACTTTTAGATACGTAGTGCATTATGTGGTAGAATGAATTGTACATATCCCTCCCTCCTTTGCCCCATGACAACCTTTTCCCTTTCAAGGACATAACTGATGCTTCTGGTTTCCCAATTTATTGGGCCTTTTAGAGTGTTCACATTGTTTATAACCTGTTGCTATGTTGAACAAGGCTTTAATAATCAAATCTATGCATATGTCATTTCTTATATGTGAGAGAATTTGGACTAAAGGAACCGGTTACCACTTAACATAGAGCAAAACCTTGATTGTATTATTTGCTAAACAAGACACAACAATGCTTTTGCACACATTTCTATCAAAACAAAGCCAAAGCTGATCTCATGCAGGGCTTTGGTGAGTACAGACTTCAGGAACTGAAACACTATGTGCAAAAAGCAATAGTGACTAGCAATACTGGCTGCCCTTTAGCAGAGGAAGCTTGGTAATTATAGTTTACCTGCAGTTTATAGCCTGGCTTTCTGAAGTGTGGGGTTAACACTGATTGGCTGGCTTTCCAAAATGTGGGATTGTTACTGATTGATTGGCTTTCGGAAGTGTGGATTTGTTACTGATTGGCTGGCTTCAAAGTGTGGGGTTGTTACTGATTGGTTGGCCTTCGGGGATTGCTATTGATTGGTCAGCTTTAAGAAGTGTGTTATGGAAGCAAATTTTCACTGCTTGGTTTCAGTGGCTTTAAAACAGGTCGTGGTGGCCACTTGTCTATATCTTGGGACCATATCCAAAGAACAGTTTTCTTTTTTTGCTCTTGAATTTTAAGTACAGGAGCTTTAAATTCTCAACTGCATGAGAAGTTCATGGGAAATGGGATTGTGGAGTCTGATTACCTGCATGTGCCTTTCTTGGCTTCCACAGAGATTGGCCCACACCCCCTGGCCCTGGTTGGTCAGTTCTTAACAGTGTGGTATGTCATCGAGGCTTTGAACTTTGTGAACCTGTTAGGTGAAATATAGCTTCTTGAATTTTAAGAGCTTTTTTTTTTTTCTTAAAAGAGTAAAGAAATGACATAAAATGATTATAGATTGTTTTGTGTTTCTACTGTCACCTGCTCATTTACATAACTGAGGTTTTAAATATATGTGTAAACTAGCCCCTAACATTGAGTTGTAAATATCGCCCCTAGTATGTTCTTTGTCTTTTGATTTTCTTTATATTTAGGGGAAGTGAAAGAGGGTCTATAAAAACATGCTTTGACACAGTTGGATTGGTCATTTTACTGTATTCTGTGTTGTATTATTGATATTATTGGAAAGACTTCATCATTTATAGGTCATATTTGTCTGTATTTTTCTGTTCGGCTGGGCTTTTGCTTATCATGTGGTATTTACATTAAATGAAAGTTCTATGATTTACTTGACAAAGCTCCTTCTTAGGGTTACCACTTAACATTAGGGGGATATTGGTTACAAAGCAACAAATTGTTTTCCAGAACTTTGCCTCCGTTTATTCCATAAATCACCATTTGTGGAACTGATATCCTCTCAGGTTGTCTTTACCTGGCCACCGTTTTAAATGTTAATGGATATTTCCAGTGCTCAGAATCTTTCCTTCTACATCATGAGCCAGCTCTGTCTCATCCCAACAACACTTAGACTTTTGAATGAGTAAAGGAGGATAAAAATTCTTCAAAAATTAAGCATTTGTCATCAAATGTAAATGAAATTTGTTGGACTTTTAAAATCTTCTATTGAACTGATACTCCGTTCCAAGTACTAGTTGAAAATAGATTATTTTATGATTTCATTTTCTAACATACTTCCACTCAAATCAGTTCTATTTTGTGGGTGATTCAGAAAGTTTTGACAAAGACATCATGGTGGTAGATTTGTGAAAGTGTCCATGTAGGTGTGTGTAGGAGTGTGTGGGAATGTGAGTGTATTTGTGGTGTGTGTTCTCCCAAGAAGATAACAGATAGGACTGTTTTAAGTTTTATGCATCATGTAAGAGATTCCATTAACTTATACTGAAGAAAGAGAGGGGATGGAGGGAGATATAGATATATTCCATATTCCTGTCCGTGGTCACTGAATGAAGCTTCAACCCAGATGTGAATTCCTTTTTCTGAACCTTGATGACTCTGACTGGGGACCGGTACACTTGGAGCCAGGCCGTTAAACCAACTCGAGCTCTTTCTGTTCATATCTCAGAGGAAACCTTTCTGTATAGGCATCAGGTTGTTTCTCCACTGCATTTTAAAACACAATGTCGAGCACTTTTATCTGGGATCATTTGTGACTTAGGAAAGGTTGAGATTGTTTATTACTTAACCACCCCGGACCCCAAAATCCTCTCTGGCTGTGAGTCACTCAACTTACACTAGGATGGATAGGGGCTCCTGGCCACAGAGTGTTGACATTAACTCACCCCAAATCATATGGCCAAGCACTGGTGAGAAAGAGAACTGGTGGGTCAGGAAGATCAATGTCACCATTCTAATGAAAAGTCCTACGGCCTGAGGTCATTGTTATGAATCATAGGGAAGGCTCCAGCAAGAACAATTACACTTGGCTGTTCAAGTTACTTCCCACCATGGAATTAAAAAATGAAGAGACAGGAGAATAAAGAATGGCTGGTGAGATATGGGCCTCCAACTTTGTTTCTGCTTTAGACAAGTATTATCATTCTTTCCAAATCTTGGGGAAAAAAAGTAGCACCTTCTTTACTCCCATGAATATATTATCTCTCCTACAAAGGACTGATGATGGAGAACAATGGGTGGTATGGAGAGCCATAAAATATTTGTAGACTCTTACCAGTTATCATCTAATCTTTTTGATACCAAGCCATCATTTCCATGATAGCTGTGTTTGTCAGTGTCCTGATACTGTAACAAATACCTATAATAACCAACTTATAAAGAGAATGGGTTTATTTTAGCTCATAAGTTTAGCGGTTTCAGTCCACAGTCAGTTAAACCCTTTGCTTTGGACCAAGTGGCACTTGATGATGGAGGTGTGTGGTAGGGAAAACCTGCTCACCTCATAATTGGGATGTGAAAGGGTGAGGAAGAAGAAGGATCTGGGTTCTACTATCCCATTCAAGAGCAAACCCCCAAAGACCTAAAGACCTCCCTCTAGGCCCCACCCACTCAAGCTCTACCTACTACCTCTTAGTAGTACCACTCTGGGGAAAAAGCCTTTGCTACAGGGACCTTTAGGGGACATTTAAGATCCAAATTATAACATTTTGCAGTGATATCTCAAACTGAGGTCTGTTCTGAAATTTCATGAGATGTGATTTTGGCAAAACTTATCTTTGGGGGAGGGGAGAGGAGGGCACAGGCAGATCTTAACGGAGTTGCCTGAAAACATACCATTTGCTCCATCACAGAGAAGATCTCACGCTGGCCCAAGACCTTTAGGCTGAAGCCGGGTGAGGTCAGATTGTATCTGACAGCTGCCATGTGGAACTGGCCCTTCTGGAACTTTCTGGAATACACATTGTCTCCTGAAGGGCCTAACATATAGGCCTAACTCAGGAGCTCAGCTGAACCAGTACCCCACAGCAGTGTTTTCTCTTAGTGTTCTTTCTAAGAATGCTTAATTCTGAGCTCCATCCTCAGCATCTGATTTGGTAGTTCTGGGGTGAGGTTTGGTGATCTCTATCTTAAGAAGTACTCTTCCAGTGAAGGTTCAGGTTCTGATGCACAGTGCTCTTTGAGGCGGAATCAGATCCTACATGTGTAATATACATGATCCAATTAGTGATGGTGAGCCATCCTTTTTAGGGCATGCTTTGAATTTTACTAAGTTCGCACATTGTAGATTCATGCATAGACTTAATTCCCTGTGTATATAAACACATGCAAGCATATATGAATTCTGCATGAAGGGGGATTTATTTGACTCACTGGCTTCAGAAAAAAAATCAAGCTGTTGAAATCTGATGAGAGTCCACTTCAAATTTCTGCTTCTCCTAGAAAAAGGGAAGGGGCAACTCAATGGTCCACCTTAAGACCAAAAAGGGCAAAAGTACAGAACGGAGGCCAAACAATGATTTCATTATACAAATGAAATGGGAAAACGCAGTGAAATTCCATCCATCCCTGAGGACTGAGTCCATTTAGAGGTTAGGAGAACAGCCTGGAGTGATCTCACACTTACCGGCTCTATAACCATCACCGCGGAGCAATCGCAGAGGGTTATGACTAAGGATGAAAGGATCAGCACATAAAGTTTTGTGCTTTAACTACCCTCCTGTTGGGTACGTAAGAAATAAAATAGATAATTGATCCAGATGGCCTGTCCCCTGGCAAATAGTGAACAAGGTATCTAAATAGGTGAGAGCCATCAGCACCAAACACCAAAGAGGATCATCCGTCATGAGTTTCAGTGCTGTCCTTGGAGGCAGACTGTTAAGTACATTAGATGATGTCACAGAATATTTGTGATAAAGAACATCTTGGAGGGAACTGGCCAAGGAGAGTTCTAAATGCAACAAAGAGTGATTCCTTCCATTTTCACGGTCTGCCGCAGTTTACAGACATCCCACTTTATTAAGGTGGTTTTCATGAGACCCGGATCACGGATGGGGAAATCAAGTCTGGTTGAGCTGGGATGACACCAGCTAATTACTGTCAGATCTCAGACATCGCTAGCTCAGCATCTCAGTCGTACACTTCAACTCTACTTGTGTTGATAGAGAGCGTGCCAGCAAAGGGTCAGGGGTACAGAGACAAGTGTATTACCTCTGGCAGTAAGTCTGAGAGGGTCAGGCAGGGTGAGGGGGGCCTCATTACCTCTTTCTGTGGCTTAATTATCCTGTAGTCTTCAGCAAGGCTGTGATGAATGCAGCAAACTTCGAAATGAATGCGAAACTTTAATTAAAATTTAATCACATCCATAAATTAGATGGAATTTCCTGTGAAAGCAAACCTTTTTTTTTTCCTTTTTTTTTTTTTTATAGCTGGGAACTCCCCATTGTGTTGATTCACTTTGTAGGATAGCCACGCGGAACTGATGTAATAGCCAACAAACCACTGTTGGATGCGCGATAGATGGCTAATTACCCGTGGAAACAGACTTTTTGAACAGGAATGGTCCGTTTTAATTGCCTCTTAGTAAGATGCTCTGTCTTTTTCTTCCCCCACCTAGATCCCACCGGCACTTACACCAGGGCTGCCTGGGTTGTAATAGATTCATAATAGACACGCTTATGTATTAATAATAATAAAGATAAATTATGTTCGCAAGTGCTTTCCCCGTACTTCATCTTCATAACAACTCTGGGGGCTGTGCAGGGCAAGAGTTATTACCCCTGCTTTATTGACGATGAAGCCAAGGCACCGTAAAGCCAGATTCCCCAAAATACAGTGGGTAACTCAGGCTCCAGCTCTGGTTTTGTTGGTTTGACGACACACTGCTATGACTTGACACTCACGGTGCTAAGGCAGAGGACATGGCCACCTGTGTGGCTCTGTCTCTCCCAGCTGTGCTTTTTTTTTTTTTTTTCCCCTTTTTTAATACTGGGGATTGAACCCAGGGATGCTTAACCCATGAGAGCCACATCCCCAGCTCTTTTATGATTTTTTATTTTGAGATAGGTTCTAAGTTGTTTAGGCCCTTGTTCTGTTGCTGAGTCTGGCCTCAAACTTGCAAGACTCCTGCCTCAGCCTCCTGAGATGCTATGATTATGGGCGTGTCCGTAATTACAGTTGCTTGGCTCCATGTGTGTTCTTAACCTCTCTGTGATAGGGTTTACTCATGTTTAAAGTGCTAAAAATGTAGCTATTCCCATATACAAAGTTTGGTGAAAATCCATTGTGATAATGCATGAGGAAGTGCTTCGAAGTATGTTCATGACCTGTTCTCCCTGAGTCCACCTTTTGGGCTCCTGTGGTAAGAACTGTAATTTTCTGCAAAATCTGGTGCTTATTTGCATATAATGCATTTATTCTGGGGAGGGTACTGAAAATATTATGATTGTTAAAGGTTTCTATGACTTAAAGAAAAATAAGAATCATGCAAAAGATTTGCAAGGTACTGGTGTTGTTTGCTAGAATACCTTTTAGGATGTTATAGTATATTCCTTATAGAAAAGGTGGGAAATGCAGAAGAGCACAAAGAAGAAAATATTAATCATCAGAAAGCACACCGTTTAGAAGTGTCCTGTTTGTTACAAACAAAAGCGTGGATCTGTCTTTCTGGTGGTTCAGCATTAAGGATAGTTGGCTGGCAGTAAGCCATCATGGTCTTTGTTTTCTTAAGGAGGACTGTTGTACTGTGAGCTTCAGAGGCGGAATGTTACCACATACATTTTGGCCTCTAAAGAGTTAATATCCCTTTTGACCAGGTGCCGTGAACTATTTTTGGACTTTCATAGTAAATCTTTTTTACATTCTTAGAATAAATCCTTCTCCATCACAGTAAAACTATTTTTTAAAATAATTTCTAAGTGAATTTATTTTTATTTTGAGATGGGTTCTAAGTTGTATTTCATGTAGAAAAACTTGACCTATAATTATGAAGGAGGTTGCTCTGCAATTTTATTCTTTTGGAAGTTTTCACTTTTCCCATGTTAATATAAGCAGTGGCATAATGAATTGAGGTCCTCCATCTTTCTAGACTACTGTAAAATTTTCTTCATTTAGCCTTTTAATTCTTTTATATTTTATTTAACATTCATTTATCTTAGTTCATTTTTTAATTTATTAGGGTAAGATTTTATAGAATTATTTGTTATGTCTGTGGTCATGTCCCTTTTTTATTTTAATTTAGTTTACACTTTCTTTTGAATTTAATTATATTTGCTAAATGTTTAATAGATTTTTTTCCTACAGTGAACCAGTTCTTAAGTTTGTTTGGCTTCCTATTCCTTATCTGTTTGCTGATCCACACTTGCTTCTGTTATTTTTCCTCTCCTTGTGTTTCCCCACTAGACACATTTTCCTATTGGTGTTTGGAGATTCTCTTTGCCCCCCCCTCCTGCCCCACCCTCCTGCATGCACATTTGCATATTTTACCAACAAAAGACAGAGGAAGGTAGCAAAGGACAGGGCCCCAGTGCTCTCACTGACTTCTGCTTGCTCCTTTAATAATTTGTGGTTACTATAATTTGAAGAATATTATTTGGAGCATAAATATTAATGCCTTTTGTTCTTCATTCTGGCTTTTATTATCAAAATAGTACATATCTCTTCATCCAGGAAATGACTTTTTAATTCTCCATTGCTTGATAGAAATAAGATGACTCTTGTTTTCTTTGAGTATATTTGTCATATTTCTTCTTGCCTTTTGCTGTTATATCCTTGCCTAATTATTTCCTGAGGCTTGCATGTTAATTTTATATATATATATATATATATATATGATAGGACTTTTCAATACTATTAGGTTAAATTTGATTAATCATTATTTGAAGTAATGAAATTGAACCATTTTGATGTCTTTTATTATGGGAGTTTAGGTGAGGGATTTTTTTATTATTTAAAATTGTATTTACTCGTTTTTAAAATTTATGCTTATTTAAAAAAAAAAAAAAAACTTCCTTTTTTTTTCCGGCCAGGGTCTTTTATTCCCCCCAATGTGGACTGTTGTCTTCCATTTGATCTTAACTGATTCTAATTTATACTAGGAACTTATTTTAAGTTATTAAAGTACTCTAGGAATGATTATAAAGCTACTAATATAAAAAGAAAGCAATAAGTACCAATTAGTTTCTATGTAAGATGAATATTTTAGTAGTATTTTCTTCCCTTTGATGATACAGGGGAGAAATCTGAAGCACTCTGAATACATGTCAGAATTAATTTTTAAAATATTCTGAATGCAGATCAAATTATTTTTCTATCCTGAAATTAAAAAGAGGGGAAGAAAGAATGAAGGAGAGGAGAAAGGGAAGGCACAGGGGGGAGGAAGAAGGAAGGAAAGGAGGGGGAGGGGGAGGGAGGGCAGAGGGAGGGGCAGGGGGAGGGAGGGAAAACCTTGACCTCATGGTTGGTTTTGCTCAGACTACACATGGGTGCCCAGGCTGACCTGCAGGTCTGTTCACCCTGTGGAGTTAGAGGGGAGTCGCTCCAAAGCTTCATGGTAGAACATGATGGGGAGGGACCGACCCCTCTCTTGGGACTCAGGACATCAGATTCCAATTTTGGCTTCACTAAATGCCATGTGAGCCACTGAGTCCCCTGGTGCCCAGCTGTGAACTAGGGTGTAGAGAAGTTTTAGTCTGGAACTCCAGATTGCCAGAAGACTTTGAACACACACACACACAAACCCATTTGCTATTGTATGAGCAGTAAAATGAATCTTTAATTGTCCTGTCTCTGTTTTGAGTTAGTAAAGATCAATATCCTCATGACAGGAAAGTACTAGAACAGGTACTTAGGCTATTTCGGAAGGCAGAATAATGGCCACCACATAGCCACCTCCTCATCTCAGAACCTGTGAACCTAGTGTGGCTCTGGAGAAGGAGAGTGGAGGCATCCTGGCCTGTCCTGGTGGACCCAGGGCAGTCACAAGGTTCCTGAAGCTGGAAGAGTGGAGAGGGAAGGCCCGAGTGCAGCGAGGCCAGAAGGGCTCCCCTCCGTGGCTCCATCTGAAGACGGAGGAAAGGAGTGAGGACACTCTCAGGAAAACGGAAAAGGAGAAAGACGACAAACCAGGTCTCTGGAGCTTCCACCAAAGAACACAGCCCTGCTGAACTAGCAAGAGCCCTTCCAGACTGGCTCTCAGATGACAAGGCCATACGCCAAGTGTGGCTGGAGGCTCCCAGCTCTGTGGTAATTGGTCCATGTCCTCCCTTCAGGAAGAGGAGTTTGTTCTAAAGCCAGAGAAGGAGAATGTGTAGTCCTTCCTTCATTTTTTAATAGTGTGTCATTTTTAGTTTTAAATCTCCCCATATATAAAGTTCTTGTTTTTCAGAGTTGAGACACTCTTTAATGTACCCATGAAATTATTAAATTGGGAAACTTGAACATATATTCCTTATTTTAAATGAGTCTACACACAATTCTGGGTTCATCTAGGGCCTCAAATTGGGCTACTCTAGTCTTAGAAGCTCCAGTCTTTAACTACTATATTTTAGAAGCATGACTTTGGTGGGGTGATTCTTCCTGACATTTGTGGGGGAGTCTTGAAGTGGCAGAGTGCTGATTTCCTAGAAGATAATCTCCTATTACTTACTGGGTCCATGGTCAGAGGATTTGCAAGTTTATTTGATATTTATATGTTCATCAAATTTTCAGCCTCAATAATGGGATGAGATTTAAATCACAGAGACCTTAGTTTAAGAGCAATGGGAAGGCTGGGCACAGTGGCACACGCCTGTAATTCCAATGGCTCTGGAGGCCGAGGCAGGAGGATCTTGAGTTCAAAGCCAGCCTCAGCAAAAAGCAAGGTGCTAACCATGAGACCCTGTCTTTAAAAAAAATTTGCACACACACACACACACACACACACACACACACATATGGTTGGGGAATGTGGCTCAGTGGCCAAGTGCCTTTGAGTTCAATCCCCAGGACCAAAAGATAAGAAAAAAGAAAAGAGCAATGTGAAAAAAAAATTTAAAAATATTATGTGCATTTTAACCCATAGAGGAAAATTAGAGAAAGGACCTTTTGTTAATTTTGATATTAGTGGGGTAGGTTCAAAAACCTGATAAGTCTTTTCAGATTTTTATATAAGGTTTCTATATTTGTACAAAGTTAATTTTATGTGCAGCATGGCCACTTAATATCATGCTGAAATATTTTACCACTTACATGAAAGACAAAGTCCTGCTCTGGTGTAACAGAGTCCAGGCAGTATGGTTTCATCTCCAGCTTTCAGTGAATTTCCAAAAAAGGACAGTGGGTGTGCTGCAATCTGGCCCCATAGTCCATGACAGGAAAGACTGTTTTGAATGGGTGGGGACTACCGTCCTTCCCCAAATGATTTTGGTCACATCTTTGTTCTATGCCTCTGAAAAGGCTCATTCTCCCAGTGGTCCAGGAAGGGAGCTAGGTGAAATTTAATTTCCTTTTTGCAAGGAAGCCCCTCAGTTCAGAGGCATTGAAAGCATTATTAGAAGTTAGTGTGCATTTCTATCCATCTACAGTGTGTGTTTATAGCTCCATGTAGGAGAAGAGCTCAATGATAACCATAGAGTTTGAACACAAAAGCTGGTTGCTATGGATGGAGGTTGTGACCCTTCAAGAAATGTCCAAGTCCCCACCCCCAGTACCCATAAATGGGGACTTATTAGGAAATCAAGCTTTTGCAGATGAGCACGTTAAAATGAAGTCGTTAGGGTGGGTCCTAATCCTGTATGACTGGTGTCTCAATAAAAGGGGGAAATTTGGGCTGAGACAGACCCACACACATGGAAGATGATGTGAAGAGAGAGTTTCATTTACCAGCTGAAGAACCCCAGAGGCTACCAGCAGCCAGGAGGGAGGAACGGAGTCTCCCTCACGGGCCTCAGGAGGAGTCAACCCCACCAGCACCTGGACCTGGCTGTGGACTCCAGAACTGTGAGACATACATGTCTGCTGTTTACGTCACTTGGTTTACAGGACTGGTCGTGAAGGACTTGTCATGAAAGCTCTGGCAAAGTAATACAGCTAGCTGTCCAATTCCTAGTTTGAAATGGCCACCTTGGTAGTTACCAGTAAGTTTCCAAGCAGAGGGACGGAGTTACATGTTCCAAACAGTCACCCTGGGGGAAGCTTCAGAGTGCTCTTAAACCCAGACACTGAGACTTCTGCCCGCCAGTTCTTGCAGAGGTGAATGTCCATGTGGGTGCCTTGGGCTGAGGCTA